>NC_136262.1:198509403-198566903 GCF_964187855.1 Myxine glutinosa
GACATATATATATATATATATATATATATATATATATATATATATATATATATATATATATATATATATATATATATATATATATATATATATATATACATATACATACACCGATCATTGATCGTGAACCGGAAAATTTAATAAACTACTGATATTTAGCAACTCGAAAGGTTCTTTATCAACAACTTATTAGTCCCCTACTGGTGTACACCCGAGGGGACTATAGGTTTGCACGCCGTCCCTCCGTCTGTCAGTCTGTCAATCCGTCATGCAAAGAACAGTTTTCTGGACTATTTTTCTAAACTCTTAATGCCAATGATTTCAACCTTGGCACATGGTTTCCTCATGATAAGTTACAGGTCAAGTTCGAACTTCACGACGTTTCGATCGTTTTTGACAAAGTTATGGCACTTTGAACTTTGGGAATTCTGATAATTCTGATGATCCTCAACTCAGTGCCATTTTAAGTTTTAATTTCCTTTAAAAAAAATTTCTCTTCAATAATAGGACCGATTGAGATCAAATTTTCACCGTAAGGGGGACTCGGTCTGTAGAATATTTTAATCATAATTATGACGTCACAGGTCACGTGGTTCGGCCGCCATATTGTTTTTCGTGAAAACACGAAAACACCTTTTTCTCTGCAACGGCTGAACAGATCGAGGCCAAACTTTGCAGGCGGAATCGCATACCCATGACGAACAAAAAAAGTCAACGAGCTTGACGTCATGCGTCACATGGTTTCAGAGTTATGACGTTTTTAAGCATAAACCTTTAAAACTGAGCTCCTCCGTCATTTTTGATCCAATCGAGGGGAAACTTCACAGATCTCTTCAGCATGTCAGTCCACTAAAATGACCTTTTTGGAATTTGCAATAGGGCACGTGGTTTAGCAGATATCGTTAATTAAACGAAATATTTAAAAAATGGATATCTCTTGTTTATTCTAGAGTTCTCCTCAAGCCGCACCGCGCACCCTCAGCTTCGTCTGCGAACGTCAAAACCGCGACAGCGCGCGCTTTCGGGAGGGGCGGATCCAAGCCGAACAACATATATATATATATATATATATATATATATATATATATATATATATATATATATATATATATATATATATACACACATCGATCATTGATCGTGAACCGGAAAATATAATAAATTACTGATATTTAGCGACTCGAAAGGTTCTTTATCAACAACTTATTTTCTCGTGCTTCTGCTGACCTGTCTCCAAGGTGTATAAATCGAAGTCCCGAGTGCGAATCACAGGTGAGCCCATCCTGAGGTAATTAGCGATTGGGAACGATTCAGAACCTGTGGGTAAATAACCCTTGGTAATTTCCCCAACAGTTTTCTGGACGACAGACTGCTGGTCGGGGACATGTATTGCAGCGCAATACTCAGAATGCTTGTTCAGGTATCGAGTGCTTTTATGTGGGAGATAATGGGATTGCGCTGCCTGCGCGAAAACCTCCCACCTGGATAGGTGCCTGAGGTAATAAAGTGCAAATGCAGTTTGCATTTCCATGGAGATAAGCTGATAGGCAGCACAATTGCAGAGTCTGGTTCGTTTGAGTTTTAAAATATATATATACTTTTTCATATATCGAACTAATAATTAAGTTTCTTACTTGCAAATTAACTGTTATTGATGGCCCATCATTGATTGGGAGTTTTATTCATGAGCTGACCATCGTTTTGGGAAAATGATGAAAAAATGTTGAGTTTGCAGTCAAGCAAAGGAATGTGGTTGTCAATGGCGACCGAGTGGATAATGACTTACGGTTTCCCTGAGGCAAATTGCAATTCTGCGTGCTTGGTCTTATGACTGAGTTTTAAAATCTTGACAAAATGCGTATGGGTTTGTTATATAAATCATTATGCAGTTTTGCTTGAGTGATTTATTAAGCCATATAGACACCTTTATGTGAATCTTGGTCGATTGAAAGTTGTATCACTACTGTTAAGTTCTGTGGGAGCTGATGGTCACTTTGTCATTTCTCATGTTACTATTGTGTCAATTTGCAATATAATATGATAACCCTTACTGATCAACTAGCATAATGCTCAGGTCCTGTGAACAATAATGTTAAAAGATGAATGAATTAGACATGTGCTTGCAAAACTCATTCAGGTATTTCTAAATTTCTATTATCAAATAATGAGTAAAAGATATATCCACTTTTACCTACGAGGTGTACAAATAAAAGGTTTTACATTGAGATAGTACATGACCTTCCTATGTCCTTGAAGTCTCCAAGCATAATTAAAAGATTTCTGGCTCCACACAGTCTGACATGGACAATGGGAAAACAGATGTCCCTCATTAAAAAAAAACACATATGCACATGTTATCCTTCTCACTCGACCAAATCCCACTGCTCTCTCTCTCTCTCCCTCCCACCCATACTTTGCTCAACCAATCCCACTGCTCCCCCCCCTCCCCTTTTTCACCTCATTTGACAATCCCATCTTTGCTCCTCCCTCTACTTTCCCCTCCCAATTCCATTTCTTTTGTCCTCCTGCTAGTATAAAGGGACTTGCTTTGAGTTCAGAATTTAGGATTTCGCTTGGTTGTTAATACTGTGTTGATATTGTATACTGTGTATGCTGGTGTATTTGGTGTGTCTTTATGACGTTTTCTTTGATGTATATCTCTACCATACCAGGTGAAATCCTCCGGGTATTAAACTCTGTAGAAATCTTCTGATTGGTGGGGACATTGGATTAAAAAAAAATAATTAATTTAATTATTTAAATTCCACGACACAGCCAAGGAACTCCGTAGTTCTGTCAGTGGTCATTTGATTCTTGGTCACCTCCCTGACCAAGGTCCTTGCCTAGTCGCTCAGTTTCAGACGGCCAGCTCTCAGAAGAGTCTGAGTAATCCCATATTATTTTCATTTCCTAAAGATGGAGCTTACCATGCTCTTGGGAACATTCAAAACTCTAGAAATAGTTTTATATCGTTTTATACCGATCTATGCCTCCTCACAATTATATCCCAGAGTTCTTCAGACAGTTCCTTTGACTTCATCGTGGAGTTTCTGCTCTGACATGTACGGTCAACTGTGGGACCTCATACAGAAAGTTTAAAAAAAAAATCTATTTATGGGATATTTCCCGCCACAAAGCCAGAAGGCCACTCGAGGTGGAGGCTCAGGTGCATCAAAACAAAAGCAAAACAACCAGCCCCTTGGATTGAAATAAGACGTATGTAAAAAGTTGTCTTCACAGAACAAAAAGGGCTGGGAGGGGTTAACTATTCTGCTTCGAGACAACAGTACTGCTACCCCCATTACATTTCTTTATAAATGATGTACAATCAATTGAATTGGCCACAGGTGGACTCCAATCAAGTTGTAGAGACATCTCAAGGATGTTCAAAGGAAATTGGATGCACCTGAGCTCAATTTGGAGTGTCATAGCAAAGGGGTTGGGATGGAATTGAATACTTATTGACTCATGACATTTCATCTTTTCATTTTTAATTAATTTGTATAAATGTTAAGAAAAGCATCCACTTTGACATTATGGGGTATTACGTGTAGATCAGTGACGAAAGAGAAATCTCAATTTATTCCATTTTAAAATCAGTGTGGAACGCAACAAAATGTGAAAAAAGTGAAGTGGTGTGAATACTTTCTGAATGCACTGTATATTTTGTCTATCTCACATAATCGCAATTTATTTCATCTGACCTTTAATTGAGAGCAAACATAACAGTGGGTTGACATCTAACGTGGGCAGAGGCATATTCATTCACGCATTCGCATCAAAATCTACTTTCCAGTTGCGCCAAGCCGTAGAGCAAAGCAGGGTTAAGCAATTGGTTCATTCTGTTTGTCCATCAGTTTATGATTGAGAATCTTCTTAATTTCAATTGAATCATGTATTTTGAACACTTTAGAACATCATTCGGAACACTATCCTGCAGTTTATGACTTTGGATCTGAATTTGGAAAATTGGATGGCATCCTGTCCATAATACAAGTGCATGCACACTCCTTTTTTTTGGAAGGTTGTTTTCTTACAGCCTTTAAAACTTTCATTTCATTTCGATTGAATTATACTTCCAGCTTCCGGTTTCTGGTCGAGGTGGCGACTTTTGTTCTCTCCCGGGCATCAAAAGTGATTATCGTAATAATTATCGTAAAAATCGTAATTGATTAATCGTTTTCTGTTTGCTCCGCGTGCGCGGCCTTGTAACCTGAGGCTACCCCTGTCGGTGGTTAACTCAAGTTCCTTACTTCATGTTTTGCTTGGTTCTTAAATTTTTCCCTTCTCCCCCGAACATCTACTCGTTGTCTAACGTTTTAAATCCCCCCCCCCCTCCCCCTAAAAAAAACCACAAAAAAAAACAAAAAACATTTCTTTCCTTTTCTCCACGTGTGCTGTTTCGTGTGCTTCTGTCCACCTGTGGTCTTGCCCCGCCCCCATTATCTTCTTGTCTTGCACCTTTTGCCCTTTTCACGTGACTCGTGGTTGTCCCTCGAGGCCCTCTCCCCGTTGGTATTTTGTGAATATAACATTGTTCTTTATGGTTCTGTTTAAATATTGTTTAAATATTGTTGCGGTTTTGCGAATAAAAGGCAACCCCCCTATAGTTAGTTACACCACAACATGTAGCCTCCTATAGTTAGTTATTTCTTATTAAATGTAAAGCATAGGCCCTTTCCAGTGTTTAGTAATAAAGACCAAATATGCGTGTCAGGTAGGATGATTGTAGGCCTCGTTGAGGCCTAAAGTGCCTCGTCATTAGTTACACCACAACATGGAGCCTCCTATAGTTAGTTATTTCTTATTAAATGTAATGCATAGGCCCTTTCCAGTGTTAAGTAATAAAGACCAAATATGCGTTGTCAGGCAGGATGATTGTCGGCCTCGTTGAGGCCTAAAGTGCCTCGTCATGGGACCAAATAAAGGTCCGCCGCCTGAGTCTTACCTAAACTAGGCCCTGTAGGCCTGAAGGAGGAATAAAACCTTCCCCGAAGGAGGAACGAGACATTCCTGGGAGGAGGAGCAGCGAGCAACCAATGGGAGCTAAAGGGAGTGGCCGAGGGTGGCCAATGAGGGGCTGTCACGTGGCGTGACACCCGGCGGCCAATTGAGACCCATGGAACATTCGGGTAAGGGTTCGGGGGGGTTATAAAAACCCGGCCCAGAACACACTCTCTCTCGCTGGGCTCCTGCTATCCTGATCGGTCTTCTGGTTCCTGCTCCTGGTACGTCATCGCTCTTCGTCCCTGCCGCGATCGTCTCCGGCTGTCTGTGCCTTGGGTTGGAGCGATTCCTGGGGCTTTCGTCCACCAAGCTCATTCGCATGAGCTGCACGACCGAGCCCATTCGCACGAGTTGCACGACCGAGCCCATTCGCACGAGCTGCACGACGAAGCTCATTCTCACGAGCTGCGCGACCGAGCCCACCCGGGCAAGCTGCACGAAGCGGCCACGCTTCCCTGCGCATTACCCTCTTCCCCCCCCCCCCCCCCTCTTCCCCGAACGAATGAGGGCCCTTGTCTGGGAACGTAGGTAAGGCTGTTAAGATTCTTTGCTTTGTCTGTGTTCTGTACATACTGTAAATAAATACTGTGTTTGGTACTTCCAACCTGGCCGTCATTGTCATTTCCCATCCATTGACCGAGCATCGCCCGAATTAAACCCGCTCGATCGGGTCCGATATTCTAATGGCACGGGTCACGCGACGCACAACCGCTCGGGCGTCAGGAATCAGTGTGACTTGTGCTGGGTTCAGTCCCCGTTCTCACGGCTGCATGTGTCCGAAGGTATTCGGGTTGTGACCGTTAACCCTTCCACGCGCAGCTGCGGGCTCGGCGGCTGGAGTTGCCAAGCAATCCGTCAACCACGAGTTTAGTAGTTGTGGTCGGCGGCCTCAGTGGACCCGGAGTTCGAGGGGGAGCAGGGCCTAAACCCCCCTTAGTACATCGACGAACCCGGGATCCGCAACAATATGTTTAAACTTTCCCCTGCAGTGTTTTATTCAGTGGTATATTACAAAACGCTGTTTTTCTTCCAGTTTAAAATGCTCTTTTCAATTTCCTCTTCAACTCATCACTTCAAAAAAAATAAATTCAATCTCTTACAATTCTTTCTCACTACATGTTCTAAACTCACTTTCATTCCACTCCTCGATCATTCTTAAACGGATCTCTGACTTGAAAATCACAATAAACCCAATTTGTTATCAATGTTCGTCTTTCATTAATCATCCACTTTCTAAACTCCCCCCTTGCCCCTCCCCTCCAAATCTCCCCCCTTGCCCCTCTCCTCCAAAACTCCCCCTCACACCTCCCCTTCAAATCTCCCCCCATACCATCCCTCTCCAATTCTCCCCCCTCCCCCTCCTCCTCAAAGCCACCTCCTCCCCACTTCGTCTCCCTTCTATCTCATGCGTCCACCTCCCCCAACCTTCTACTTTCCTTTGCCCCCCCTCAAACAACCCCTCACTGTGCCTCATCCCATCACCATCAAACTTTTCGTCCTCCTCATCCTTCCCTTTCTTGTAACTCTTCTGTAATCTCTGACACACTATCAACTGCTCTCCCGACCTCCCCCTCTCATCCTTCATCTTACCCTACCACTCCCCTCCCCTGTCCTGCACCCGATGCCCCTCCTCTCTCTTCATTAACGGTATGGACCTCAAACATCTGGGGCCTTCACTAAAACCTGACAGATCTCCCCATACAGGTTGCTTCTGACAATCCAGACTTGATCTGCTTAAAATAAACTTTCCTCCTTCAAGATGTCTCTGATTCCTTAATATCTCTTCCTGGTTACTCCCTCCTCCGGTATGATAGACCTGAGCTTCGTACAGGTGGTGGGGTTGCTATCTTTATAAAAAAAACTCTCTTCCTCACTCTCCTTGCACTGCCCTCTCTCCACCTCACCCCCAGGAGTACCTCTGGCTACGGCTTCCTCTCTGCTCCCACCTTTTGTTCATGTGTGTTCTGTACCGTCCTCCAAACAGTGATGACTCCATTTACATTTCGCTGTCTGACAACATGGACCAACTTCAATCCACTCATCCCAACTCTCTCTTCCTCATATGTGGTGACTTCAACTGTCATCATGCCAGCTGGCTGGGTGTGAGTACCTCTCTCACCAGTCATGGCACCTCAGCAAAGGACTTCTGTGACTCATTGGGACTGACACAATCTGTCAATTTCCCGACCCGCATCTCAGTCAATGGAGTATCTTCTCTTCTCGACTTGGTTATGACAAACTTCCCTGCAAATGTCTGCTGCTCTTCTTCTGCTCCAATCGGTTCTTCTGATCATGTGCTTGTTAAAGTGGATATCTCTCTAGCCATTCTCAGAGAGACTCCTCAGCATCGACAAGTCTGGCATTTCACTCAGGCCGACTGGCACGGTCTTCAAGCAGCCATCAATCATCTGGACTGGTCTCCCATCTTTACTGCCTCTGACATCAATTCTTCCTGGGAATTCTTCCAAAGCAAACTGCTCTCTCTCATGCACAGATTTATCCCATTTTTTCTTCAGTTGTCTTACCCTTCATCCCATCCATGGTACACTGAATCTTGTGGTGAGGCAGTTACCCTGAAACAACTTGCCTTTGCCTTTTGGAAGGCTAATCCAACTGAAGGCAATCTCAGTTCCTTCCGCTAAGCTCGGAACAAGTGTGTGTCTATCCTCAGGAGTGCCACCAAGCACTATCTCTCCACACTCAAGAATGAACTCTCAAACCTTTCTCCTTCCTCCAAATCCTGGTGGCGTCTGGTCAAATCTGTTTCTGGTGGTTGTTTTCCCTCCATCCCCTCCCTTACCTCAAATGGCTACACAGTTGACACCGCATGTGACAAAGCCGAATGCCTCAACTCTGTGTTTGCCTCAAAATCTTGTGTCCCAAACACATCTCTCTCTGTTCCCACCTTTCCCAGTCGAACCCAAGTGCTCCTGGATTCTGTTTCCTTCTCTCCTGACAAGGTGGAGAAGTTTGTGTCAAACCTCGACTCTGATTCTGCAACTGGACAAGACGGCATCAGCCCACGGGTCCTAAAATCCTGCTCTGCCCCTCTATCTCACCCTCTCTGTTCTTTTCACCCTCTTTTGCTCAAGGCCATCAGCCAGCATCTTGGAAATCGGCAAACATTACCGCTTTACACAAAAAACGTGCAAAAATAGATCCTTGCAATGAGAGACCAATCAGCCTGCTACCAATTATCAGCAAAGTCATGGAATCCATCATTGCTTCGGACATCAAATCCTTCCTCTTCTCCAATAGCTTGATCTCCGATCATCAATTTGGATTCAGACCAGGTCATTCCACTCTGGACTTTCTGCTTCTGCTGTCTCAACAATGGATGGAGGTCCTCAATGCCAAACAGGAAATCAGAGATGTCTCCCTTGACATACCACGTGCCTTCGATACGGTCTGGCACCCAGCTCTGCTCAGCAAACTCTCCTCCTATGGTATCCATGGAAATCTCCACGCATGGCTTGCGGACTTCCTCTCTGGTCATAGTCAACGTGTGGCCCTGCATGGATTTCTCTCTTCTCCCCTTCCTGTTCAGGCTGAAGTTCCCCAAGGCAGTGTTCTGGGCCCTGTGTTCTTTCTGATCTTCATCAGTGATCTCTCTGACTGCCTGGACTCTCTATCTCTTTGCTGATGACTCCACTCTCTGCCGCTCCATTCCTCATCCCTCAGATCGGCAGTCTGCAGCCTCCTCACTCTCTGAAGACCTGGACAAAATCGGACTGGTCAAACAAGTGGAACATGTCTTTCAATCCTGACAAATCTCACACTCTTACTATGTCTCTCCGAAAAGACCGACTGGAAAACCCTCATCTACTTTCTCAACAATCCTCTCCAAGAAGTTCTGTTGCTAAAGCTTTTGGGTCTCACTATCTTCCATGATCTTTCCTGGGAAAACCACATTTCCAAGCTGGCCTCCAAAGCCAGTCGCCGACTGGACATCCAAAAAACATTTTTGAAATACCCGCCGAACAAAAAACGACTCCTGCGAACAATTGACGATGCTTCCGAACCCCCGCGCATGTTTGGTGAACTTTTGGAGCCTAAAATACGAATGTTGGACTTTGCCATTTTTTCGACATTCGCATCCTTCGCGAACCGTTCGCGTGTCCCATGAAAACCCACCTTAAGGAGAACTTGACCGATGTCTTCGTTTATCTGGATAATCTCACGGTTTGTGCGTATGACCAGGAACATCATGATGCTAATCTGAAGCGCTTCCTCGAGGTCGCGCAGAGGTATCGCTTAACTATGAATGAGGCTAAATGTCGCTACTCTGCTCGAACAATAGATCTCCTGGGGTACACCGTGACCCACGGCTCTGTCGCTCCGGATAAGGAACGTCTGCGACCCTTGCTCGACATGGCCCCACCCTGCGATCGTGCTTCATTGAAGCGTGCTCTCGGGCTGTTCGCTCATTATTCCAAGTGGGTACAAAATTTCTCCGCAAAGCTCCGCCCACTTGTGGACTGCAAAGCGTTGCCCATGAGCCTTGCCACCAAGGCCGCTTGCCATAGCCTTAAGTCCGACATCGCTGGCGCCGCTGTGGCGACGATTGACGAAAATAAATCTTTTGTTTTGGAAAGTGATGCGTCGGATCATGCGATAGCTGCAACTCTCTCCCAAGGGGGGTGCCCTGTTGCCTTCTTTTCGCGAGCGAGCTCTCCTCCGCTGAGCGGAGACATTCGTCTGTCGAAAAGGAGGCGTATGCCATCATCGAGTCGATCCGGCGTTGGCGTCCCTATTTGCTCGGACAATGCTTCCAAATTATCACGGACCAACAGAGCGTTGCTTTTATGTACGACACCCAGCATGCTCAACGCATTAAGAATGAGAAAATCACTCATTGGCAGATCAAACTCGCCGATTTCTGCTACACAATCTAATATCGCCCTGGGAGGGATAACCTGGTTGCCGACGCCTTATCGCGGCCGGCGACGTGTGCAAGCCTCACATCTTTTGAGGACCTGCGCGTTTTTCACGACACCTTGTGCCATCCCGGGGTGACATGTTTCGCTCATTTTGTGCGTAGTCGTAACTTGCCCTACTCGGTTGAGGATATTCGTCAGATCTGTCGCGCTTGTTCGGTATGTGCTGAACTCAAACTACAACCCTCCTATGGGAATGCTGGTCCGAGCTACTAGGCCGTGGGAGAGATTGGCGATGGATTTCAAAGGACCACTGCTGGCGTCACCGGCTTCGAGTAATTCTCGTTACCTGCTCACGATCGTTGATGAGTTCTCGAGATTCCCTTTTGCTTTTTCGTGCGTAGATATGACAGCCGCCACGGTTATCCGGTGCCTGCAGAACTTGTTTTCTATGTTTGGGAATCCGGCCTAGGTGCATACCGATTGGGGCGCAGCGTTCCTGTCCCAGGAAGTGAGGAACTTCTTACTCCAGCATAGTCGCTTCTAGCTATACCACTCCGTATAGGCCTCAGGCGAATGGACAGGTCGAACGCTTCAATGGAATTATATGGAGAGCCGTTACGCTGAGTCTTAAGTCCCTCGGCCGAGGCCTAGACAAATGGGCTTGGTCGCTACCCGTGGCACTGAACTCGATCAGGACTTTACTGTGTATGGCTACCAATCAAACTCCCCACGAACGGATGTTTCATCACTCGAGGAGTTCGGGTAGTACCCGATCTTTACCTAGTTGGCTTGCTGAGCTGGGACTGGCTTTCCTCAAACGTGCAGTTCGCATGAGTAAGTATGATCCACTAGTGGATAAGGTGCAGGTACTCCAAGCTAATCCCGAGCACGCTCGTGTTTTGATGTCTGATGGACGTGAGTCAACAGTCTCTGTACGCCACCTGGCCCCTTGCGGGGAAATTGACGAACCAATTTACGAGTCCATGGACTCTCCCGTTGCTTCGCCTGTGGAGTATCTGCCGGCATCCTCACCGCTAAACGCACCCCGACCTGTAGGCCCTGTGGTGCCACCTCAGTCACCTGACTTAGGCGGCTACTCCGACGCAGGGGACTCCGGTCTTGGGGATGTAGTACCCGGTAGTTTCCGGACCCGTGCCGGGAGGGAGATTCGCCGCCCCGACCGCTATGGTTGGACCGACTGACATGGACGGACAACTGCTGCCCCTGCTATTATGCTGCTGCTTGCTTGATTCCTGCCTTAGCGGAAGTGTAGTTTTAACGGTGGGAGAATGTAATGAAATTGTATCTAAGTTGAACCTAGGTGTTATGCTCTCTCCAACCACTGAGAGGCGTCTATAAGAACTCGGACGGCCATCGCTCCGGATCATTCCTGTGACATATAATCTGTGTGACAGTGTAGACTCGAATGGTGCGTATATTTAGATGTTCCAGGCTTGCTTGCATTGATCGTTAATTGCTGGACTTCTCCATGATTATGTAACCTGATATATGGCTTGATTGTATCTTACAGGTGTTGCCAGAGATCGAATTTGCATTAAACCTACCATTAGGACAATGTTGTGGATTTGACTTTTTACAACACCCCTCTCTCCCCATCTTGTCTACCACTCCCCTTATTATATGTTTTATGTGTCGGTTTGACTTTTTGTGTGATTAATGTTAGCTCTTTCACGAGCCTCGATCTTGTATACAAAAAAAAATAAAAAAATACATTTGAACACTAGAACACAAATTGCCTTGTTTCCACTTCTAAAAACCTTCAGTTCCGCTGTGCAGTCTCAACCAATCAAATTTGCTACTCTCACTCAGGTTGGGGGAACTACCGCCACTTCAACTTTACTTGTAGTCCCAATTAAATTGCTACTTATAGTGCCAGATGTCGTCCCTGAGTTGAAGTTCTCGGAGAGGGACCCATTTTAATCTTCTTCTTCCTCTTCCTCCAATAAACTCTTTATGATAAAGTCCCATGTCCTTTTTCTCATGCTTGCATGTTTTTTTCTGGCATTGTGCTTTGTCTTAACTTCACTTTTGTTTTTCAGAGGAGTGTCATTTTAGTTCGACAAAGAACCTGACAGAAAAGAAATCAAAAATGGAAATAAAGATGTCTCGAGGAAGGTAATGAGAATTTCAGGTCGGTTGCAATGTTTTGACTATCTTGGCTGTGTGTCAAATAAGGTCCCCCAAAAAGTCGATGAACTTGCTTTTCTTTTCCTTTTTTAACCACAGGGTAGTTAAATTGTTGACAGCTCTGAGCATTGCCGCCTTGTTGTACACCAGCCTTCAACGACCCAAGGAAGCTGTGGAAGTTGTTATTGAACCAGAACTTGTCAAGGTACGTTTGGTCCTTCATTGCGTACTGCAGTATACGGTCGTGTATGCAACGTTAAAACTTCCCAACAAAGCCTGTAAAGTAGGCTGATTCATCTGCTAAAATGAGTCGTTTCTTCAATTTGTTTTAAAGAAACTTTGATTGGAACAGTTGTGCTTTTATGTGTGTAGGTGTTGCACAAATTGGCATTGTCCAGTTTGCAGCAAACATGTAGACTTGGATTTGCCCGCACAAGCATGGCGAAACTCTTCTCACACAGCTACAACCCGGCCTTATTACCTTTTGTTTGGAAGAATCTTTCAAATATCAAATGGGAACCTGCTCAACAATACCACCCACCCTTTGGTTTTCGAGGAAACCTTGACATATTGCGTGACATTATGGAGCTACTGCCAGAAACAGGAATCCCTGTTCATTCCAAGTCCTGCCAGAGGTGCATTGTCATTGGAAACGGTGGTATTCTTCGTGGCCTGGGCTTTGGCACTTTTATTGATGGCCATGATGTCATAATCAGGTAATGAATAGCCAAGGGCATTGAGATATTATTTTATGTATTTGCTCTGCTCTTAGAGTTGACAAGGCGTGACTACCAGTCGCTTTGCTGATAGGTTTAATCAAAAGACACCATATTGTACTTCCCAAACGCATTGCATGTCTGTCTGTGCATTTCAATGAGAATGTAAAATGCAGTGAAACACGTGAAAAATTGATCTTTTTCAACACATAGATGCTACTGGCGTGGCTGTGGCTGTGGCTGTGGTTGTTGTTGTTGTTGTTGTTGTTGTTTGTGTGCTCCTGTGTACTTTTAGATATTTTTTCTATTGCTTTGAGAAGTAATATGATATCTACTTTTCTGTTCTCTTTCTGTGCTCCTTCTGTCTCCTTCAGGGTTACTGCTGTTATAGAATAATAAATGTTACCATAGGAATGGCTGCATTAAGCTCCCATTCTCACTTCTTCATTCCGAAAAGAGGGCTTTTAAATCGGGAAACTCTGATTAAACGACACTTGTCATTATTCCAAGTAAATTGATTATTAGGTTTCCAACAGTCCCATTTTTATTACTTGACAACAGGAACACTTTAGAATGAAGCATTACACACACGCAGATGGACGTGCCACCTTTTAGTAACAAGATTATGAGGCTTAATTACTATGCTGAGCCCAAGACTTATCCGATGGGCACCATGCTTTGGTCCTTGTTATTATTTATATACAGTCGGACCCTGCTATTTGCAGTTCCGTGTATTCGCGGTTGATAAATTGCAACTTGTTTCTCTATTTGCAGCCTGATGTCCCATGTATTCGCCTTTTTTTTTGCGGGCACAAAATTTTCGTTTTCCCATGAGCTGCGAGCATCACACATTTATAAAAACCATCTTTCACCAGCCATGCACAAAGCAGCTGGACATGTGCAAAAAAACATGTTCTATGAGCAGCGAGCATGACCTGCTTCTACATTCGCAGCGCTGTGCTTTCTTACCGGCTTTCACGGGATATCCCATCATTCACACTGAACAGCTTCACGTGATATCCAGCCGTTCACATGGTAAACATTGTTTTGTGGGATGCTTCGCGGGATATCCCATTATTTTCGCACTGTGAAAAGCTTCACGTGATATCCTGTCATTCACAAGGTAAACACTGTTTCGCGGCATGCTTTACCGGATATCCCGTCATTCACACTGTCAACGGCTTCACGGGATATCCTGCCACCGTTCACAGGCATTCGCGGATTTTAATTGACGTTCACGGATCTTTGTCGACATTCGCGGCTTTTCATTCGTATTCACGGATTTTCATTGGCATTCACGGATTTTCATTGACATTCACGTTTTTTTCCTCAACATTCGAGGATTTTCACGATTCAGGAACTAATCCCCCCTTTTTCCATTGAACTATTGCCCCGCCAGAGACCCTGGTGTTGGGCTAGCGGCTAGGGTGCCGGCTTAGGATCCAAGGATCCTGGGTTCGAATCCCGGTCGATTGCTGAATTAATGCCAGGGGGGTTGACTCAGCCTGTCATCCTTCCGAGGTCGGCTAATTGAGTACCAGTTCACTGGTAATTCCCTGTTTGTCGTTAAAGGCGGCAAAAAGGGTTGGTGTCAGGAAGGGCATCCGGCCGTAAAACATTGCTTCAAAAAGGGGACCAAAAAAACAACAACAACCACGGTTCCCGAAAAAGGCCAACCCCCGCTTTGCGGGGAAAAATGGCCTCAAGGTGTTTTTTTTTTTATTGCCCCGCCATCCGTGGTTTCGCAATTCGCGGCAATTTCCAGGAACGTATCTCCCCCCCCCCTGCCCCCCCCCACGACGCGATTAAACCTCAAAGATGTAGGAAGTATGAAGTGACATTCCTCTTAAAGCAGAGTAAATCGTTGGATAATGGGAAGCACGTTACAGGTAGTGAATTCCAGAGCGAGACAGCATGAGGGATAAAACTATCTGCAAAGCCTTTTGTTCTCCACTTTGGATCAGCTATAGTGTATGGGTGAGCGGAGATGGCAAACCGAGTCTTGCGTCCAAACACTCGTACGGGAGGAACCAAGTTAGAAAGTCCAACAGAACATTTGCCATGAAAATATCTGTAGAACAAACCAAGACTGGCAACTGACCTACGGTGAGAGAGCGGTTGAAGAGTTGAACCCGTCTCTGCACCAACCACGTTAACTTTGCGTTTCTGGAGCCTATCAAGTAAAGATAAGTGGCAAGCTAGTGCTCTGGCCGAAATGTGGCAACAGTACTCCATGAGGGGGACATATAGTTGTATTGTACAGATGCAAAACAACCTCAGGAGGTAAATACCTCTGCACCAGATAAAGACAAAAACTCGAAGATGTGTTTTTTTTGTTCTATAACTTGAGATGTGTGTAAATTCTTATCCTAAGCTATCTGTTGCATTCTCTTTCAGGCTTAATGATGCACCTGTGAAGGGCTTTGAATTTGATGTGGGGAAGAAAACGTCCATTCGCATTATTTACCCAGAGAGTGCACTCTTTTTCGCCGACCAGTATGATCCCGATACCATTGTGGCGGCCATTATGTACAAGGATGTTGATTTCAAGTGGCTTGAAGCAGTCATCCAAAATAAGAAACTGGTATGGTATTCTGACTTCACTTCTACTTTTAAACTTCTACTTTTATGGCCACTTCTACTTTTAAACAGCTTCCATCAGTGGAGATATGATTTTTATATTTCTGACTTCGGGTGCATGTGCCACTGGCTTTCAGAATGTCGATTATACTTTTACACTGACAAAAAAAAGTTTCATTTTAATCCGATTAGTTTTATTCCGCATCTTGATGCTCCTGCCTGCTTTAGGCACTATAATTCCTGAATTTTAAAGAATTTCACCAATATTTTAATTACCGTATAATCATCATGCCTTATCTGTAGGCATACAGTAGATTTAATATGAGATAAACAAAAATGGCTGAAGATGATTGTGAAGACTGGAAATGTACAAGAGCAAATGAGGTGATTTTGTTCAACACCTTGAAGATCTGGAGAAAAGTGTGTGCATGTGTCTGTGTGTCCAAAGTACCAGGCTCGCAATGTTGTTCTCTCCGACGTACTTGCCAGGGTGATTTGGTACAGGCAGTAATTATTCATTTGCAGCCTTTCATTTTCAGACCAAATATGTTTGGCTAACAAAATGGTTGGTACAATACCTTTTGGTTTATTGCTAAGCTAACAAATGCATTCGTAACAGAGCCTCTGGACCAGAATGTGGTTTTGGAGGTCGGTGCCTCAAAACCTTTCATTGCCTCTCACCAACATTCGAGTCGTGAACTTGCTTGTGGTCAATGAGACAGCCATTGGTCTCCTGAAATTTACTGCACCATCCATGGTCTCTTCCTCTATCAAGAAGGTACGGAACCTAGCATCTGATTGGGTTTGTCATTCATTTGTTTGAGGCAGAGTAATGTTTTTGTTTTTTTTGCTCGTACTTTTTTTTTAAACAAATCCCATTTAAAACTTGTTTGGAAAGAGTTCATGCAAATCTAACATGTTTTTGAGATTGTCGGAAGTAACAAAACAGAGACGAGAACGGCTTTTGGTGGAGCGCATACCTCCGTCATGCTGAACAGTTTCGGCTTTGTATCCCACTGATAGGCCGGATCTGCATCCAGACCTGAACCAAAATTTAATCTGCTTGTTCTTGTCACCTACCCAACTCATCCACCAAGTTTTGTTATAACTTGTCCACAACGTTTTGAAATATCATGCTATATATAGTTTTTGGCCCCATTTCTCAATGGTGAAGAATCACTTAAAAAATAAAATAAAATAAAATTCTCGTATCCGGATCTGGATCCGCATCTTCACCAAAATCGAATCAATTTGTCCTTGTCACCCACCCAACTTGTCCACCAAATTTCGCCTGAATCTATCCACAACATTTTGCGATATCCTACTTACAGACAGACAGACCAGGGTGAAAATATAACTTCCGTCCACCTTTGGTGGCGGGGGTAAAAATTTTGGTGAATCAATACGAGTAACTACAGCAATACATGAGTATCAGTTCAAAAGCAATGGCTCTATTTCTCATGAAGTATCACCTTAATTATGAAACTTCCATTGACCATTCTTGCATACACACTGAATGGATAAATGGATGATCCTCTTTGTGCCGAAGGCTGCTGAGACCATTTGATTGACTAGGCACAATCCTTGATGGATCTCCACACCGACACAGGATACTCCACTGTCTCACTCCCAGCAAGTTTAGTACTCCTTGTGCCGACCTCGAAAGGATCAGGCTGAGTCCGTTGGCATGGCTGGGGATATTAAGAGTCTTAATATCCTAAGCCAAACACTTGAGTTGTTACATTTATTTATAGGGAGACTCTTGTGTCCCAAACCGACCTTATCCCAAACACAATTTTGCATCTGAAACCTACCCTTACTCATCCCAATGTTTGTTTCGTTCGTATCCCGATGTAACACTGAGTTTTAATGAAGATTGTCATAAATGTTCTCTTTATCCACACAGTTTGTGCATGGAACCTCCTCCCTAACAATGCAAAGAATTCCCCAGACCTACAAACTTTTAAAACGATTTTGGACAGTCTGAATGTGGTACTGTTGGTTAATCAAGCCCATTATATACAAATTAAATTATCTCTGCTCCCCTTCCTCGGGCCCTCCCCCCCTCACCCTCCCTCACCTCACAGTCACTGTACATAAATGGGCCCCATCATTTGGGTGTTTATACAGCATAGATAGAGATACCGATATGCCACCACCAATAGTGGGGTGCCCAGACACTCAGTCATTTCAAATTTATACAAAAGTTTCGTTTTCAGTACCAATTTGAAGGTAATAGAACAATTTTGGTTTGAGTGTCAAGCACTCATATAATTTTTTTTTTGGGGGAGGGGGGGGATTTGGAGGATTTTTTTTCGTCACGAATCTTCCCCATACCCACCTGCGTTGTCATCCGAAGGGTCCCTCAACTCTTGTACCAAGTCAGATTTGTTGGTACACATCGAGAAAGCCAGTACGAGTAGCGCCATTTCTGTCGATGAGGAGCTAGTTACGCCAGATGTTTACGACTTCATTGTTATTGACGGTGGAGTACTGATACACTCACTTCCTGGTACAACTGTCCAAGGAAACACCTTTGATTCATATTTCGACAAGGTATTCTGCTCAAGAATTCGCCACGACTTTAAAAGATTGACAAGAGTAGACATTGTCTGGGACCAGTATCGTGCACTGACAATCGAAGGAGGCACAAGGGAAAAACGAGGAACAGGCACCCGACAAGGACTTCCCACGACGGAGGATGCCCAGTCGGCGACTGGCTTTGGAGGCCAGCTTGGAAATGTGGTTTTCCCAGGAAAGATCATGGCAGATAATGAGACCCAAAAGCTTGAGCGACAGAACTTCTTGGAGAGGATTGTTGAGAAAGTAGATGGGAGGGTTGTCCAGTTGGTCTTTTCGGAGAGACGTAGTAAGAGTGTGAGATTTGTCAGGATTGAAAGACATGTTCCACTTGTTTGACCAGTCTGTGATTTTGTCCAGGTCTGCAGAGAGTGAGGAGGCTGCAGACTGCCTATCTGAGGGATGAGGAATGGAGCAGCAGAGAGTGGAGTCATTAGCAAGGAGATAGAGAGGATTTTCCAGAGAGTCGGAGAGATCATTGATGAAGACCAGAAAAAGCACAGGGCCCAGAACACTGCCTTGGGGAACTCCAGCCTGAACAGGAAGGGGGAGATGAGAGAAATCCATTCAGGGCCACACATTGACTACGACCAGAGAGGAAGTCCGCAAGCCATGCGTGGAGATTTCCATGGACACCAGAGGAGGAGAGTTTGGTGAGCAGAGCTGGGTGCCAGACCGTATCGAAGGCACGTGATATGTCAAGGGAGACAGCTCTGATTTCCTGTTTGGCATTGAGGACCTCCATCCATTGTTGAGACAGCAGAAGCAGCATGTCCTGAGTGGCATGACCTGGTCTGAATCCAAATTGATGATCGGAGATCAAGCCATTGGAGAAGAGGAAGGATTTGATATCCGAAGCAATGATGGATTCCATGACTTTGCTGATAAATTGGGAGCCGGCTGATTGGTCTGCAGTTGCAAGGATCTGTTTTTGCACCTTTTTGTGTGAGGTGGTAATGTTTGCTAATTTCCAAGATGCTGGCAGATGACCTTGAGCAAAAGTGAGGGTGAAAAGAACAGAGAGAGTGGGTGAGATAGAGCGGCAGAGCAGGATTTTAGGACCCGTGGGCTGATGCTGTGTGGTCCAGTTGCAGAATCAGAGTTGAGATTTGACAAAAACTTCTCCACCTTGTCAGGAGAGAAGGACACAGAGTCAAGGAGCAGTTGGTTTCGACTCGGTAAGGTGGGAACAGAGAGAGATGGGTTTGGGACACAAGATTCTGAGGCAAACACAGAGTTGAGGCATTCGGTTTTGTCACGTGCGGTTTCATCTGTGTAGCCATTTGAGGTAAGGGAGGGGATGGAGGGGGAACAAACACCAGAAACGGATTTGACCAGACGCCACCAGGATTTGGAGGAAGGAGACAGGTTTGAGAGTTCATTCTTGAGTGTGGAGAGATAGTGCTTCCTGGCACTCCTGGGGTAGACACACTTGTTCCGAGCTTAGCGGAAGGAACTGAGATTTCCTTCAGTTGGATTAGCCTTCCAAAAGGCAAAGGCAAGTTGTTTCAGGGCAACTGCCTCACCACAGGATTCAGTGTACCATGGACAGACGGAAGGGTAAGACGACTGAAGATGAGATGGGATAAATCTGTGCATGAGAGAGAGCAGTTTGCTTTGGAAGAATTCCCAGGAAGAATTGATGTCAGAGGCAGTATAGATCGGAGACCAGTCCAGATGATTGATGGCTGCTTGAAGACCGTGCCAGTCGGCCTGAGTGAAATGCCAGACTCGTCGATGCTGAGGAGGCTCTCTGAGAATGGCCAGAGAGATGTCCACTTTAACAAGCACATGATCAGAAGAACCGATTGGAGCAAAAGAAGAGCAGCAGACATTTGCAGGTAAGTTTGTCATAATCAAGTCTAGAAGAGAAGATACTCCATTGACTGAGATCCGGGTCGGGAAATTGACAGATTGTGTCAGTCCCAATGAGTCGCAGCAGTCCTTTGCTGAGATGCCATGACTGGTGAGAGAGGAACCCACACCCAGCCAGCTGGCATGATGACAGTTGAAGTCGCCACATATGAGGAAGAGAGAGTTGGGATGAGTGGATAGAAGTTGGTCCATGTTGTGAGACAGCGAAATGTAAATGGAATCATCACTGTTTGGAGGATGGTACAGAACACATATGAACCAATGGTGGGAGGGGAGAGGAAGTCGTAGCCAGAGGTCCTCCTTGGGGTGAGGTGGATAGAGGGCAGTGCAAGGAGAGTGAGGAAGAGAGTTTTTGATAAAGATGGCAATCCCACCTGCAGGACGAGGCTCAGGTCTATCATACCGGAGGAGGGAATAACCAGGAAGAGATATTAAGGAATCGGAGACATCTTGAAGGAGGAAAGTTTATTTTAAGCAGATCAAGTCTGGATTGTCAGAAGCAACCTGTATGGGGAGATCTGTCAGGTTTTAGTGAAGGCCCCAGATGTTTGAGGTCCATACCGTTAATGAAGAGAGAGGAGGGGCATCGGGTGCAGGACAGGGGAGGGGAGTGGTAGGATCAGATGAAGGGTGAGAGGGGGAGATAGGGAGACCAGTTGATAGTGTGTCAGAGATTACAGAAGAGTTACAAGAAAGGGAAGGATGAGGAGGACGAAAGGTTTGATGGTGATGGGATGAGGCACAGTGAGGAGTTGTTTGAGGAGGGGGGGGGGGCAGAGGAAAGTAGAAGGTTGGGGGAGGTAGAGGTATGAGATAGAAGGGAGACGAAGTGGGGAGGAGGCAGCTTTGAGGAGGAGGGGGGAGAATTGGAGAGGAATGGTAGGGGGGGGGGGGAGATTTTAAGGGGAGGGGTTTGGGGGGGGAGTTTTGGAAGGGAGGGGAAAGGTTGGGAGTTTAGGAGTGGAGGGGCAAGGGGGGAGATTTGGAGGAGAGGAGCGAGGGGGGAGTTCAGAAAGTGGATGATTAATGAAGGACGAACATTTATAACAAATTGGGTTTGTTGTGATTTGCAAGTCAGAGATCCGTTTAAGAACGATAGAGGAGGGGTGGAATGAATTAATTTAGAACATGTAGGGAGGAGGAATTGTAAGAGATTGAATTTTTTTTGAAGTGGAATGAGTTGAAGAGGAAATTGAAAAAAGCCTTTTAAATAGGAAGAAAAACAGCGTGTTGTAATATACCACTGAATGAAACACTGCAGGGGAAAGTTTAAACATATTTAAATAATATTTAAACAGAACCATGAAGAACAATCTTATATTCACAAAATACCAACAGGGAGAGGGCCGTGAGGGACAACCACGAGCCATGTGAAACAGGGCAAAAGGTGGAAGGCAAGGAGATAATGGGGGTGGGATGAGACAGCGCACATGGAAAGAGGCACACGAAACAGCACACGTGGAGAAAAGGAAATAAATGTTTTTTTGTTTTGTTTTTGGGGGGGGGAGGGGGGATTTAAAACGTTAGACAAAGAGTAGATGTTCGGGGGAGAAGGGAAATTTCTAAGAACCAAGCAATACAGCGAAGTAAGGAACTTAAGTTAACAAACACCGATGGGGGAAGCCTCAGGTTACAAGGCCGCGCATGCGGAGCAAACAGAAAACGATTAATTAATTATGAGTTACAGGAAATTCAAACCAAAACGAACTAGAAACAAGCATAATGCATAGACGATAAAATAACGAATGGAAATTTGACAAACACACGAATGGAAAAATAACGTAACTTTTGATGCCCGGAGAGAACAAAAGTCGCAACCTCGATCGAGAACCCAGAAGCGGAAAAAGCCGCTTTTTCCGTAATTTCTGAGTAATGTCCATCTATCAAGGCTCTGAATCCGGACGCAGAAATCTGGATCTCCTTCAAAGCGGGAAAGACAACCAGAATGATCTCCTTGAACACTGTCGCCACAAACCTGGGCACGACAACGTGCAAAACCATGGCCCTCTTCCACGCATTCACTGGATCAGACAGCACGTCTTCCTTCAAGTTTAAGGGTAAGCGATACTGCTGCAAGTTGATGCACGAAGTGCCATCCCTCATGGAGGAACTTGCAACTATCGTCGACACTCAATTCCAAACATCGCCAAGGCTGAAAGAAGTGGCAACCAACTTTGTCTGTAGGCTGTACTCCAATGAGTCAAACGAGGACAATGGCTTTGACCTCGTCCGAATGAGGGTGTTCTCACAGAAGACGAGGGACGTGGAGAGAATTCCCCCAACGAATGATGCTTTGGATCAACATCTCAAAAGGAGTGTCTTCCTAGCGAGCATCTGGACAACAGCCCAAAGGTCCATGATGACTGTCAACAACCCCACTAATCATGGGTGGAAGGAAGAGGACGGCAAGCTGCTTCCCATTTGGACCTCGCTGCCACTCGCCAAGGATGTATTCCATCTGGATGTGAAGAATTTGCCCAAGTACCTACGCTCTGCAAGTGCATGAGGGCAAAATTGAAGTGCACACGTCTGTGCAAGTGCAAATGCGAGAAGTAGCTGGACCAGAACAATTTCCAATACTGACATGTATATATGGTTGATTTGTTCGCCACTTTCTTATTAAAACTATTGTTCAAGGAGTTATTCAAGCAATTGTCTAAACAGTTACTCACCACCATATTGTAGCACAGTTAAAAGATAAATAAAAAATGTCACTATATCATTGGGTCCGAGTGTAATTGTCCAGTTTATTAAAAAAAAAAAAACATGTTTCAGCTTACCGGGCCTATGACCCTTGGTCTTTTTTTTGTGGATATGCGCCGATACCGGCAAAATTATTGCTTCTATGGGCAATATGCTTGAAATACAAGTTGCTACTCCTGATCCTGAATCCATACATACCTCATAGGTTCAGATTGGATCATCCAATCAAAAGTTATAACAGTTTCGATATTTCGCATAGGACGGTGCGGGGTCGGGAGCTCCCCACGTCCCCAGAAGCCCAATTTTTTTATCTGAGTGCTTGACACTCGAACCAAAATTGTTCTGTAGGCCCTTACCTTCAAATTGGTACAGAAAACGAAACTTTTGCATCAATTTGAAATGAAAAGAAAAGAAAAAATTACCCATGCACGGCCCCCTACTACGAGCATATCCATGCTGAAAAGCTGGTTATTTTCCCACATTGTCTCCATTATAATCAATGCATATTTGCCACTGTTGAACGAAGACATGCCTGTCTGCACTGTACAACCCCTTGTCACACTTTCTTAGCAAATTTCAGACATCCTTACATGTACATTGTCACATTCAAGGTGGTGGCGAAGCAACTGCAATTTTCATTCGGATAAATAAATAGGCAGTCTAAAGGTGCAAGATTTGGGGAGTACATTGGAATGTGATATCCCAATCCATTATGTTCAGAGTCCGCATGTTGGACTTTGGCCTGGAATTATCATGCTGAAGCAGAACTTTGGATATGTTCAAGTGATGATGTATACAGTACATGTTTTCAGCTTCTTAAACATCTCGATTTTATAGGTCGGGGGTTTATAGTGGTACACTTTGATGTACAAGTCGCCTTCCTTGTCCGACAACACAGTGCCATAACTCTGATATTTGAAGACAGTGTTGACCTTGTTGTTCTCGGTGATGCCTTAACGTGCCACTCCCTTGATCTACAAACTTTTCGTGTTTGTGCACCCACACTCCTCTCTGGAAACCTCACATCGTTTGGTTTTGCTGAATCTCCATTGACAAAGTTCTAAACACACGGAGCGCAACTTTGATGCATTTGGAGGTATTTTCGTTTTTGCTCTCAAGCAAAGTTTATGCCAAAGAATGTTATTTTTTCCATATTAATAAACACCTTATTCTACTTCTATTCTTTCATATGCACCACATGACTGTGGATATGAGTCATTTGCTGGGGGCACAGCTGTATCACTGATGCAGTCCCCCTTGTAGGTTAGAGCAGGAATTTGTAATTTGGTCAGGATGCCGGTGATAGCTCGACTACTCTACGCGGAGAACCCCGTGGAATCTTTAACGTCCAACAACTAATGTCAGCAGAGGCGATGCCCATTTAACGTTGCTCCATTCTTCAAGGGACGGCACA
Organism: Myxine glutinosa; assembly: GCF_964187855.1. NCBI lineage: Eukaryota > Metazoa > Chordata > Myxini > Myxiniformes > Myxinidae > Myxine > Myxine glutinosa. Next base: position 198,533,307 of record NC_136262.1, read on the forward strand.
CACCTTGAGAAATCAGCCTGCCTGTGAAACACCAGGATGACAGTTCTTGGATGAGTGGAGAGTGAGCATACCACAGCTCCAGCTTATCTTGTCAGCTCTCGAAAGACAGTTTAACCGTATTCATATTCCATGTTGATAAAGAAAAATATGCAGATCACTCAACCTGGTGTTGGTTAGCCTGGTGTTGGCTTAGCGGTTAGGGTGCCGGCTTGGGATCCTAGGATCCTGGGTTTGAATCCCGGTCGATCGCTGAATTAACGCCAGGGGGGTTGATTCAGCCTGTCATCCTTCCGAGGTCGGCAAATTGAGTACCAGCTTGCTGGGATGAATGATCACGGTGTGTACCCCGATTTAGAATAGGTACACCGTATCCCTGCGCATCGTAAGAGCGTGACCAAGGGTTGGCGTCAGGAAGGGCATCCGGCTATAAAAACATTGCCTCAAACAGGGAACCATGATTGTCACGGGGCCCGCAATGCTAACCCCCGCTCTAGAGGGGAAAATGGCCTTAAAACGATCATTCATTCATATTCATACTCAACAGCATGGATTGTTTGCAATAGGTTTTTTTTTTTTTTTTCCCTCATTCAGCTTTTGTTGCCCCAGTGTGTACCCCAGTTTAGAATAGGTACACCGTATCCCTGCGTGTCGTAAGAGGCGACTAAAAGGGTTGGCGTCAGGAAGGGCATCCGGCCATAAAAACATTGCCTCAAAAAGAGAACCATGACAATTACAACTACATATGGGCAGGGTACAGCCCGAAGTACCCCGTGGGGGACCCCACTCCCGCTCGTCAAAACTCAAGGTGGGGAACCCGATCGAAGCAAGGGTGGAAATCACTCCAGTTATGACGACAAACGTCTGATGCCCGACGTGGAGATCGGTTTCTGAGGTTTGGGACATGGAATGTAGGGACAATGACAGGGAGATCAGGAGAAGTGGTGGAAGTATTGGTCAGAAGAAGAGTGGACATATGTTGTGTGCAGGAGACGAGATGGAAGGGAAGCGGTGTGAGAATGGTGAAGGGTAGGCAGGGACAGAAATACAAGTTTGTGTGGAAAGGGTGCCCAGAAGGCATGAATGATGTTGGTGTCCTGTTTTCTGAGGAGTTTGTAGACAGTGTGGCGAGTGTGATGAGAGTGAGTGAAAGGTTGATGATGGTGAAAATGATGATTGGAAAGCTCTTGGTGAACGTCATCTCGGGATATGCTCCGCAGGTTGGTCGGAGCGATGAAGCGAAGGACAAGTTCTGGTGTGCAATGGAGAAGCTGATGGAAAACGTGAAAGATAAGGAAGTTGTTGTGGTAGGAGGAGACCTAAATGGATATGTGGGAAGGAGTATGGACGGTTTTGATGGAGTTCATGGGGGTTACGGATATGGTGTGAGAAATGGAGAAGGTGAAAGGATTTTGGAGTTTGCTGATGGAGCTGATTTGTTGATTTGTAATACTCAGTTCCAGAAAGAGGATAATAAGCTTGTTACATACTTGTCAGGTGGGTCGACGACAACCGTTGACGACCTGCTGGTGCGTAGGCGAGATAGGGAGCACCTCCGGGACACAAAGGTGATCCCGGGGGAGGACGCTGTTTCACAGCACCACTTGGTTGTCTGCGACATAAGTGTGAAAGGTGCGAGGAGAGCTCAGCGGGTGAAGTACCAACCGAGAATGAAGGTGTGGAGGTTGAAAGAGTTGACAGTAAGGGAGGCATTAAAAGTGAGGCTGAGTATGGTAGAGGATGATGTGGTTGAGCTTGAAAGTGGTTGGATGTCAATGAAAGATAGTCTGTTGGGAGCCGTTGGTGAGGTATGTGGATGGACAAAAGGACCACCGAGGCACTCGGAAACATGGTGGTGGGATGATGAAGTTGGAAAGAAGATTGACGAGAAGAGGAAAAACTTCAAGGAGTGGCAGAAGACGAAGGGTATGGGGGCAGAAAAGGCAGAGAATGAAAGTTATAAGGCAGCCAGGAAGGCTGCAAAGAAAGAGGCAGCAAAGGCGCAGGAGGCATGTAGGAAAATGTCCGGAGAACGCTTGGATTTGGAAGAGGGTCAGAGAGCGGTATTCAGGATTGCAAAGCAGATAGCGAAAGAGAGGTGTGATGTGATGGGGGTGAGTTGCTTGAAGGATGAAGTGGGACAAATCGTTGTGGACCCAGATGGAATTAAATGAAGATGGAAGAGATATATGGAAATACTGTTGAATGCAGAGAATGAATGGGATGGCAACATAGAGAGTAACCCAGTTTTCGGACCGGCAGAGAAGATAACCGAGAAGGAAGTTGAGGAAGCGATAAAAGCAATGAAGAGTAGAAAAGCGGCAGGGCCGACGGGAGTTGTGGGAGATATGTTGAAGGCAGCGGGAAATTGGGGTGTGAAGAGAATGACAGAGATCTGCAATCTGGTGGTGAAAGAAGGCCGCATTCCAGTGGATTGGGAACTGAGTACCCTCATCCCTCTATACAAGGGGAAAGGTGACCCTCTGGACTTTTCTTTATTATTATTATTATTATTTTTTTGTATACAGAATCGAGGCTCGTGAAAGAGCTAACATTATCACAAAAACAAATCAGAGACAAACAAACAAAGTATATAAAAAGGGGAGCGGTAGACAAGATGGGGAGAGAAGGGGAAGCACATAAACACAACATTTGAGAGCAGGGACATCGGGAATGTGTGGGATGGAGAGGGATTTGGGGAAGGCGCGTGGGAAGGGGGGTGGGGGGTGGGAGAAGTATTAACACAGTACACCAAGGACTTCCAGGAAAGAAGTTGGTATTTCAAAAAAGTGGATTTTGGGTGAAATTAGCGGGGGTAGAAAAGATCAAGGTTTTGGATGGGGGAAGATAAGAGATGGTGGTGAACAGCTGTTTTAAAGACCTGGAGGGAGGAGATTGAAGAGAGTGAGGGAGTTTGTTCCAGAGGTGGGAGAAAAGAGGAGTGAAGGACTGAAGGTGAGCAGAGAGTCTTGATTTTGGCAGTTTAACCATAAGACGGTTGCAGGCAGATCTTGTGCGACCTGTAGGAATATTTGGGGGACAGAGCCCAGAGAGAGCTGGAGGAGCAAGGCCGGAGAGGAGTCGGTAGAAGACAGAAAGACCACCAACCTGCCTGTGGTGAGTAAGTGAAAGGCCCTCGGAGGTAGCTTCATCGCGGGAGATTCCAATGATTCTGAACGCTTTGGTTTCAACAGCGTGAAGAGGAGCTGGGTGTGAGGCAGGAGCACCAGCCCAGATGGCGGAACAGATTCCATTGAGCTGCGGATGAAAGCCTTATATGTGGTGAGGAGCTCAGGTGTGCCAAGGAAGGACTTCGCACGACGGAGTATGCCCAGTCGGCGACTGGCTTTGGAGGCCAGATTTGAAATGTGGTTTTCCCAGGAAAGATCATGGCAGATAGTGAGACCCAAAAGCTTGAGTGACAGAACTTCTTGGAGAGGATTATTCAGAAAGTGGATGGGAGGGTTGTCCATACGGTCTTTTCGGAGAGACATCGTAAGAGTGTGAGATTTGTCAGGATAATAATCAGGAGATAATTATAATTCAGGAGATAATTCAGGAGAAGATGGCGGCAGGAGATAATCAGGATGTTAATTCTCAGGAGATACTGTGGCTCGTATCGAGCGATAAAGTTATTCGAGCATGGAATGAAGGTTTTGGAAAGGGTGTTGGAGAGGAGGATAAGGAAGAAAGTGAAGATTGACGAAATGCAGTTTGGATTTATGCCAGGAAGAGGAACGACAGACACGCTTTTTATTGTGAGGCAGTTGCAGGAGAAGTATATGGCGAAGAGGAAGAAGTTGTTTCTTGGGTTTGTTGATCTGGAGAAAGCATTCGATAGGGTTCCACGTGAAGTAGTGACATGGGCATTGAGGAAGTTAGGAGTGGAGGAATGGTTGATCAGAGTGGTGATGGCAATGTACAAAAGAGCGCGCACAGCTGTAAGGACGAAGGAGGGGAACAGTGAAGTTTGAGGTGAAGGTGGGAGTGCATCAGGGGTCGGTACTAAGTCCACTACTATTTGTAGCTGTGATGGAGGTGCTGGCTCGGAACTTAAAGGAGGGTTTACTGTGGGAGTTGTTGTATGCAGATGATCTGGTGTTGATTGCAGAAAGTATGGATGGACTGAAGGAGAAGATGAACAAGTGGAAGGAATGTATGGAGACAAAAGGTCTGAAGGTGAATATCGGAAAAATGAAGGTGATGGCAAGTGGTAAAGCATGTGGTGAGGTGGAAAGAACTGGGAAGTGGCCGTGTGCTGTGTGTCGGAAGGGTGTCGAAGTGAATTCCATTCAATGTACAATGTGTGCTGAGTGGGTTCATCAAAAATGTAGTGGTTTGAGAGGGTCATTAACCAGTGTGGCAGCTACATTCAAGTGTAAGGTGTGCACAGAGGGAGCCGCAGATGGAGGAAATGCTGAGTTGGATCTTGGAGACGGTGTGAAGCTGGAAGGTGTGAAACATTTTGTTACCTAGGAGACATGCTGAATGGAGAAGGTGGATCAGACTCGGCAACGGTTGCTCGAGTGAGATGTGCATGGAAGAAGTTTCGGGAAGTGAGTGGCGTGCTGACGAGGAGGGGAGTGTCGTTGAAGCTGAAGGGAAAGGTGTATGCTGCATGTGTGAAAAGTGTTATGATTCATGGGAGCGAGACATGGGTAATGAACGTAGAGCAGCAACGAAGGATGGAAAGGGTGAAAATGCGAATGGTTCGGTGGATGTGTGGAGTATCGTTGAGAGAGAGGAAGACAAATGATGAATTGCAAAAGATGATGGGAATAGAGCCTGTGATGGATGCTGTGAAGAGAAACAGTTTGGAATGGTTTGGTCATGTGTTGAGGAAGGATGAAAGTGACTGGTTGAGAAGAGTGATGGAAATGAATGTAGAAGGAAGTAGAGGACGGGTAAGACCGAGAAAGACTTGGCTAAAGATGGTCGAAGAAGAAATGTTGGCAAAGGGGTTACCAAGGGGAGATGCAGAAAATAGGGCAAAATGGAGAAGATTGTCATGGGGACCGCAAGGCTAACCCCTGCTCTTGCAGGGAAAATGGCCTTAAAATGCCTGTTTGTTGTATTCAGCTTTTTTGGATAACACACTGTAAGAGCTGGTAAGAATTTTAAGTGTTGACAAACTCTTCCCTTCACTCTTTTCCTCTTTGCTGTGAAAACGACAGAACGTTCCAACTCTGGGCCTGATTGCGATTACTCTTGCCACTCATTTCTGCGACGAGGTCAACTTTGCTGGTTTTGGCTACGATTTTGAGCGACCCAGCATGCGACTTCACTACTACGACAAAAAACAAATGGAATATATGAAGTACCAGTTAAAGCATGATGTGGGCAGAGAGGTGGTCTTCCTTCGAGACCTCGTCACCAAAGGTGTGATCAAAGATTTGACAGGAGGCGTCAACCCCCCAAAATTGGTTCACTAGCCAATTGATCAAGTGTGGTGAAGCTGGCACATCTGAAAATTGTCGCTACTTCCGCCAAGCATCCGGTCACTGAGGGGGTAAACCATTGCCACTGCCATATATCAAATTGCATTGCTTTGTATGTTTCCAACCACCTGCCTTCCACACTTGTAGCGGACATTCCACCCATTACACCACTGAGTCTGGTTGTTGTGTTTTTTAATTTCCTTTAAACAATGCTTTGAAACTTAGTAACCCTGGTGTTGGGCTAGCGGCTAGGGTGCCGGCTTAGGATCCTAGGATCCTGGGTTCGAATCCCGGTCGATTGCTGAATTAACGCCAGGGGGGTTGACTCAGCCTGTCATCCTTCCGAGGTCGGCTAATTGAGTACCAGTTCACTGGTAATTCCCTGTTTGTCGTTAAAGGCGGCAAAAAGGGTTGGCGTCAGGAAGGGCATCCGGCCGTAAAACATTGCTTCAAAAAGGGGACCAAAAAACAACAACAACCACGGTGCCCGAAAAAGGCCAACCCCCGCTTGCGGGGAAAAATGGCCTCTAAAGGTGGTTTTATAATGCTTTGAAACTTAATCAGTCGGCATGAAGCAGATCGCTTTATTTGATTATCTGTCTTGGGCAACCACAATCACCTGTCTTGGGCATTGTCGAAGGCAAGCCTCCTGACCTTTCTGAACAGGACGTGCGTTCACTTTCAAAATCCCACAGAGTACAAATAACTCATCTGTGCAATACTTCAATCTTTGCGATAGTCCATGCTATTGAATGGCGATTTACATTGTTCTGATTTTAATTCAAAGTTATCCAGCAATTCCATCTCATGAAAATCCTTCTGCACTCGCATGAGCTCCACCTTCACATTTCACAGTCTTGTCTTTGATGTGCTTAAACGATCGCCCACACATGATGAGTATTGTAAATAACAGCCTGCCTCCACCCATTTGTGGGTTTGTAAGGATTATGTAAAATGTGGTTGAATACAACGCATTTCGTTTGAACAAGTCAACTCTGTATATTGTAACTACAAGTAATAATGTTATAGTGGGGGACGGGGTTGTTTTTAAATTATGGCACTGGAATCGTAGTTTTGCTTAACTCCAGTATATCGTGGATTTGAATCCCTTTCCCAGGAAATAAGCACCTTGTTAAACTCGGACAGTGTACAAGAGGTTTATTATGGATAAGAATACATGCATGGGAGGCGTTGGCGTCCACAGCCGACCCCAACATCTCAGCCAGCCACAACCTGGAGGCGGCTTAATATACTATCCTCTAGGACAAAGGAACTCAAGGACACAGACTGCCACCTCGAAGAGAAATTGTACAAAGTTGACAAGGCACGATAAGTCTCATTCGGAAATAATGCTTCGCCAAGGTCAATCACGTGTCAACATATTTGTGTCAACAGTTTTTCAAAGTCCGACAACCAGACGCCGGGGAATTTGGTCACAGGGTTTTTCAACCTGGAACACTGCTTCCCCCTTCAGGATAGGGATTTGATGAAATCCCCTTCACTCATATAGTTTATAAGGATGAAATCGACAGGACATTGGTTAATCCTCAATGAAAGGTTAATGCCTAAAACGTCAACTTCCCCTTGTTTCCCATGGCGGCTTAGCATACCTCGGTCAACATTCTGTTTATTTAATTCATTCCTTTACCTGTTTGACCTGGCAGGTCGAGACTAGCCTTTATTTTTATTTTATTTTTGTATACAGAATCAAGGCTCGTGTGAGAGCTAACACAATGAACATGAAATCATGCACAGACATAAAACTTACAATGAAGGGAGCTGGAGAACAGGGACGTCAGTAGATCTGTGGAAGGGGGAGGGATGAGGCACAGTGGGTTGAGGGGATGAGGGATGAGGCACAGTGAGTTGAGGGGATGAGGGATGAGGCACAGTGGGTTGAGGGGATGAGGGATGAGGCACAGTGGGATGAGGGATGAGGTACAGTGGGTTGAGGGGATGAGGGATGAGGCACAGTGAGTTGTTGTTTGAGGGGGGTCAGAGCAAAGTAGAAGGTTGGAGGAGGTGGAGGTATGAGGTGGAAGGGAGAGGAAGTGGGGCAGAGGCAGCTTTGAGGAGGAGGGGGAGAATTGGAGAAAGATGGTAAGGGTGGGGGAGGGGAGGAGATTAGAAGGGGAGGGGTTGGGGGGCAGTTTTGAAGGGGAGGGGGGAGTTTAGAAAGTGGACTATCAATGACAAATGAACATTTATTACAAACTGGGTTTATTGTGATTTTCAAGTCAGAGATCCGTTTGAAAACGATAGAGGAGGGGTGGAATTTAGGTGAGTTTCGAGAATGTAGAAAGGAATGACTAAGAGATGGAATTAATTTTTCTAATAGAATGATTTGATGAGAAAATTGAAAAAGGTCCTTTAAGTAAGAAGAAAAACAGCATGTTGTAATATACTACTGAATAAAACACTGCAGGGGAAAGTTTAAACATATTTAAATAATATATAAACAAAACCGTGAAAAACAATCTGGGAAAAGTCCCTGAAGTGTGGGTGTGGATCTGAGAAAGAAGGAGAAAGGGTTGAATGAGTATGATGGAAACTACAATTGGAAAGGTGAGTATCGGCTGGAGAGGTAGAAGAGGAGATAAAGGGGGCAAAAACCAAGCCATGAGGTCGAAGGAACTGCCTGCAGAGCTCAGAGACAGGATTCTGTCGAGGCACAGATCTGGGGAAGCCTACAAAAAAGTTTCTGCTGCATTGAAGGTTCCCAAGAGCATCTGGCCACTCTGCCATAAAGCCCAAATCGGTGGAGACAACACGCTCGTGGGCGGGGCGAGACAACATGCACGTGGTCGAGGGCGGCGACCGCGACGAGAGAAGGAAATTATATATGTACAGTGCATTCAGAAAGTATTCAGACCCCTTCACTTATTTCACATTTTATGTTGCAGCCTTATGCTGAAATCATTTAAATTATTTTTTTCTCATTAATCTACACTCAATACCCCATACTGACAAAGAGAAAACAGGATTTTAGAAAGTTTTGCAAATTTATTAAAAAGAAAAAACTGAAATATCACATTGACATAAGTATTCAGACCCTTTGCTATGACAATTGAAATTTAGCTCGGGTGCCTCCCATTTCTCTTGATCAACTTTGAGATGTTTCTGCACCTTGATTGGAGTCCACCTGTGGTAAATTCAATTGATTGGACATGATTTGGAAAGGCACACACCTGTCTATGTAAGGTCTCACAGCTGACAATGCATATCAGAGCAAAAAGCAAGCCATGAGGTCGAAGGAACTGCCTGCAGAGCTCAGACAGGATTGTGTCGAGGCACAGATCTGGGGAAGCCTACAAAAAAAATTCTGCTGCATTGAAGGTTCCCAAGAGCATCTGGCCACTCTGCCATAAAGCCCAGATCGGTGGAGTGTTGCAGTGATGGTTGTCCTTCTGGAAATTTCTCCCATCTCCACACAGGATCTCTGGAGCTCAGCCAGAGTGACCATCGGGTTCTTGGTCACCTCTCTTCCCAAGGCCGTTCTCCCCTGATTGCTCAGTTTGGCCGGGCGGCCAGCTCTAGGAAGAGTCCTGGTTGTTCCAAACTTCTTCCATTTAAGAATTATGGAGGCCACTGTGCTCTTGGAACCTTCAATGCAGCAATGCTTCAATGCGGGGGGGGGGGGGGGGGGGAGCCTCGAGGGACCAGGCCGTGCACGCGGTGTGAACAAAAAGCGACTAATTACACAAGTTTGCACGAATTATAAAACCAAGACCAAACAAGAAACACACAGTAACACATACACAGTAAAATAACCAGTGGAAATTTGACAAAGACACGAATGGGAAAGTACTTAACTTTGATGACGTGGAGAGCTTGAAGGACGCTTCCTCACCGGAGGAACCGGAAGCGGAGGTCAGCCTTCACAAGCAAGGTTATTTCTTCATTCTATATTGTTTTTAAAGTTCTCGATTAAGAAGTCATAGTGAAGCCTTTATATTGTATCGATCAGCGGGTTTGGCACGTGTGCAACACATTTTGCCTATTGTGTCTACTGACATTGTTGTACTGATATTTATTGCTATAACGACAAAGACCAACATTGATAATCCAGATTATGTCTGAGATGCATATATCCAAATATGTTGAAATATTTTTCATGTAACACAGCCATTGGAATGCTAATAAAGGATTAAAGGTGTGTGTGCGTGTGTGTGCGTGTGCGTCATTGGTTGTTATCTATCTATAATTCCAGTAATCTCTGTGTGTCTGTGTGTGTGTGTGTGTGTGTGTGTGTGTTTGTCTGTGACCGCTGTTTCTCGACAACCACGGGTCCGATCTAATTGAAACTTGCCAGATATATTGCTGGGGACCTGAGGATGTGCCTTTTCAAGGTTTCATATTAATCGGAGAAGTAGTTACCGAGCTATGTCCAAAAAACGATTCAACCAATCAGAGAGCAGCGAGCTATCACGTGTGCCGAACGTGGCGAACAGACTCTGCCTCGGACGGCACATTTGAGAGCGTATTCATTTATTTCACGTTGGCAAACTATGTTGGCGCTATGTTGGCGTTAAACTATGTTTTAAAACTAATTAAAACTAATTTGCGATTCATCGTAACTGCGATCGTTGTGTAGGGGTGCTTAACTTAATTCTTTGTGTATATGTTGAGTGTGTATGAGTTTATAGATGACTCAGATGCAAAATATTTTTTGGGTGAATGATCTCGACCATTTCTAACAATAATCCAATAGAGCATCAAAATCCAGATAAAAAAGTGATTTTTTTTGCATTTTCGGACCACCCTACCCTCCCCCCTTCTTCACCAACTTGGACCATGTGCGTAATGGCGTTCTGCGCCGCGGCACGCGGCCACGTAACGAGCAGGGGAGATCATCGGCAGAACGCAACCTCGACTGCAGGTGTCCAGTGTCGGTTTTGGAGAGAGAGATTGGGGATTTTGAATGGGGCCTATTGTTATCTCTCTATAATTCCAGTAATTGTAAACACAATGCCCCAATCCATTCGTCGTTTACGAGAGCGAAGGAAGGAAACTGCGCGTCGTGCTCGCGCTATGGAATATGACGAAGCACGAGCTGCTCGCCTAACACGCGACGCCACGCGCGTGACGAGGCGTCGTGCAGCTGAAACGGATTTTTTGCACGTACGCCCACGCACGTTCGGTCACGCACGTACGGCCACGCACCTTCCAGGCACGCACCTACGGGCACGCACTAGTGTCCATAATTCAGGTTTTAGAAGGTGGAATGGAATCCTCCCAGGGCTCGAAGTGTCCACCTTCGTTTCGGTGAAGAATCATGATTCATAGGCTAAGTTGTTTTGTTCTGAGGCCTCTTTTCAGGATTGTCACCAAGCCCCGTACAGCCTCCAACTGTCGTTGTTTGTGTTAATGTTCCCAGGGATGGTTTTTAAGGTCTCTGTTAGGTTCTTCTTCATTGTCGTTACTCCAAATATCACTGGTACAATTTTAGCCCTCTTCAGCTTCCAGGATCTTTTAACTTCATTCTTGAGATCTTGATATTTGGTCATTTTCTTGATTTCCGTGTTATTTAGAGCAAATCAGAGTACTGAAACTTCAATTAGCAATACCTTATTTTCCTTTTTGTATCCGAGTACAGTGAACCCTTAAATATCGCAGGTTTTGACCAATCGCAGGCAACCTCTTGTGTACTGATTTTGTTACCGCGGATTTTCTTTTCGACCAATCGTGATTGTTGAGCTGACCAATCGTGATCGTGATTGTTGACCTGACCAATCGTGATTGTGATTGTTGAGCTGACCAATCGTGATTGTGATTGTTGAGCTGACCAATCGTGATCGTGATTGTTGAGCTGACCAATCGTGATCGTGATTGTTGAGCTGACCAATCGTGATCGTGATTGTTGAGCTGACCAATCGTGATTGTTGAGCTGACCAATCGTGATCGTGATTGTTGACCTGACCAATCGTGATCGTGATTGTTGAGCTGACCAATCGTGATTGTGATTGTTGAGCTGACCAATCGTGATCGTGATTGTTGAGCTGACCAATCGTGATTGTGATTGTTGAGCTGACCAATCGTGATCGTGATTGTTGAGCTGACCAATCGTGATTGTGATTGTTGAGCTGACCAATCGTGATCGTGATTGTTGAGCTGACCAATCGTGATCGTGATTGTTGAGCTGACCAATCGTGATTGTGATTGTTGACGGTTATCTTCCACCACGAACCTTTTGTTGTTTCTCGTGCGCGATGAATAATGAAGATGCCGAAGCGTAAAAAGATAGAGAAAAGTGATTATTGTTAGCTGTTTCGACTTTACATGTACAATTCGACTTTACGCATATAATTGTAAATCAGCGGGGCCTCTGCGTGTACTGACTGCACTGTACCTATCTCTGCATCAACACTACGGTCGGTGTAGTTTTCCAATTTTCCATAAATTCCTTTGTTTTCGATTACTGCCCTGAATGATTTATATCCATGGCTCCCTGAAGGCAATGGGGGAGGGGTGGTGGGGACTTTTGTGCTGGCAGAGTGTTCTCGAGAATGTTCTGGAGATGTTTAGCCTGGGTTTGAATCCTGACCTAGCTAAAACTGTCACCCTGGTGTTTCACAAGTAGGGTGATTCATTAATGTGTGTGCCATCCCTTGGATGGATATTAAACAGGGCGTCCTGTCTGTCGACATTAGTTGGTGGACGTTTAAGACCACACGATCTCCTTCATGAAGAGTATGTGAGCTATGGCCGGCACCATGGCCAAATTGCAAATTTCTGCCCTGGCTACTGTTAGGAAGGCAATGGCAAACCACCCAGTATAACCCTTGTTCAAATGAAGCTGCATTAGCGACACCAACACTCTGTGAAGACTATGGTACATGAGAGGCAGAGGCTTTGGATAAATGACAGAAGGAAAGGACCCCCTCATTTTTGTCCCCCGTCGCACAGCGTAGCGAAAGGGGGACTATGGCTTTCCCCTCCGTCCGTGCGTGTGTGCGTGCGTGTTTGCGTGCGTGCGGGCCTGCGTGTGTACGTGCGTAAGCGAAGGACCGCATTCGAATTTGTTGTGTGGGTGCAACCCACGTCAAAATCCAAGATGGCCGCCGCCATGTATGTCTGATGCCATGTATGTCTTAACCTTGTGAGATGAATATCTTGAAAAATAAGCGAAGTACCAACTTCTAATCTGGTGTGTGGGTGTATCTAGGCATAAGGAAGAACGCTGTTTAAAATTGGGTCGCCACGTCAAAATCCAAGATGGCCGCCGCCATGTATGTCTGATGCCATGTATGTCTTAACCTTGTGAGATGAATATCTTGAAAAATAAGCGAAGTACCAACTTCTAATCTGGTGTGTGGGTGTATCTAGGCATAAGGAAGAACGCTATTGCAAATTGGGTCGCCACGTCAAAATCCAAGATGGCCGCCACCATATATATGTCTGAAACTTGTGCGAAATATCTCGCAAAATAAGCGAAGTACCAACTGCTAATCTGGTGTGTGGGTGTATCTAGGCACAAGGAAGAACGCTGTTTAAAATTGGGTCGCCACGTCAAAATCCAAGATGGCCGTCGCCATGTATGTCTGAACCTTGTGAGATGAATATCTTGAAAAATAAGCGAAGTACCAACTTCTAATTTGGTGTGTGGGTGTATCTCGGTATAAGGAAGAACGCTATTGAAAATTGGGTCGCCACGTCAAAATCCAAGATGGCCGCCACCATATATATGTCTGAAACTTGTGCGAAATATCTCGCAAAATAAGCGAAGTACCAACTGCTAATCTGGTGTGTGGGTGTATCTAGGCACAAGGAAGAACGCTGTTTAAAATTGGGTCGCCACGTCAAAATCCAAGATGGCCACCGCCATGTATGTCTGAACCTTGTGAGATGAATATCTTGAAAAATACGCGAGGTACCAACTTCTTATCTGGTGTGTGGGTGTATCTAGGCATAAGGAAGAACGCTATTGAAAATTGGGTGGCCACGTCAAAATCCAAGATGGCCGCCTCCATGTATGTCTGAACCTTGTGAGCGAAATATCATATCATAGCATGTTTTCTGCGTCTTCCCCTTTGTCAACTCACATCACTTCACCGACGGGGGACCTAGGTGTAACGCTTGTTTTTCATATAAAGTACGTGGTCGAGGCTCATATAAGAGCTAACGCAGAGCATATACTCATCGTAAAGGGAGCGGGAAACAAGATGGGGGGGGGGGGCAGAGGGAAGCACAACTATAGTAGGGAACAGGGACAACAGGAGATCTGTGGAAGAGAGAGGGCTGGGGAGTGCGTTGCATGGGATAAACAAGATGGACACTACAGGGCCTTTCAGGAAAGAAAACAGGGAATTTGATGGAGGTGCATTAATGGGGATAGAAAAGATCAAGGTTTTCGATGGGGGAGATATGAGATGGTGATCAACAGCTGTTTTGAAGACGTGGACGGAGGAGTGGGAGTTTGTTTCAGAGGCGGGAACAATGAGGAAAAAAAAAAATGAGGGTGAGCAGAGTCTTGATTTTGGCAGTTTCACCATTAGAGGGTTTCTGGCAAACCTTGTGCATCCTGCAGGAATATTGGGGGGATGGAGCACAGACAGAGCAGGGAGAGCAAGGCTGGAAGGGAGTTGGTAGAAGACAGAAAGACCACCAACCTGCCTGCGGTGAGAGAGTGAAAGGCCCGCAGAATCAGCTTCATCACGGGAGATTCCAATGATTGTGAAAGCTTTGGTTTCAACATCGTGAAGCCGAGCTGGGTGTGAGGCAGGAGCACCAGCCTAGGGGGGAGAGCAGTACTCCATCAAGCTGTGGATTAATGGCCTTTGTATGTGGTGAGCAGCTCAGTCGTGCCAAGGAAAGACCGCATGACGGAGGATGCCCAGTCGGCGACTGGCTTTGGAGGCCAGCTTGGAAATGTGGTTTTCCCAGAAAATATTGTTATGTTTATGGGGGTAGGCAATGAAATACCTTAGTCCAGGTAGATTGTATAGGGTAGTGTGCTCCTTATGTCGTGTAGTCACCTTCATGTACTTAAGTAGGGCCGGATGTCATGTAAGAGTATATTTGTCTCCATGTGATGGGTGGAGCTATGCTAATTAGTTAGGGCATAAGGTAACTTTCCCTGCATGTTGTCACCTTTGTGGTTGTCCCCCATTCGCCGCTGAGCGAAAGGGGGACTATGCTTTTCCCCTCCGTCCGTCCGTGCGTGCGTGCGTACGTGTGTGCGTAAGCGAAGGACCGCATTCAAATTTGGTGTGTGGGTGCAACCCACGTCAAAATCCAAGATGGCCGCCGCCATGTATGTCTGACGCCATGTATGTCTAAATCTTGTGAGCAGAATATCTTGAAAAATAAGCCAAGTACCAACTTCTAATCTGGTGTGTGCGTGTATCTAGGCATAAGGAAGAACCCCATTGAAAATTGAGTCGCCACGTCAAAATCCAAGATGGCCACGGCCATGTATGTCTGAACCGCGGCCATGTATGTCCAAGATGGCCGCGGCCATTTTGCTTTGCACAAAAAAGGTGCAAAAACAGATCCCAGCAACTACAGACCAATCAGCCTTCTCCTAATTATCAGCAAAATCATGGAATCCATCATTGCTTCAGATATGAAGTCTTTCCTCTTCTCCAATGGCTTGATCTCTGATAATCATTTTGGTTTCAGACCTGGACACTCTACTCTGGACATGCTGCTTCTGCTTTCTCAACAATGGATGGAGGTCCTCAATGCCAAACAGGAAATTAGAGCAGTCTCCCTTGACATATCACGTGCCTTCGATACGTTCTGGCACCCCGCTCTGCTCACCAAACTCTCCTCTTTTGGTATCCATGGAAATCTCCACGCATGGCTGGCGGACTTCCTCTCTAGTCGTAGTCAACGTGTGGCCCTGAATGGGTTTCTCTCATCTCCTCTTCCTGTTCAGGCTGAAGTTCCACAAGGCAGTGTTCTGGGCCCTGTGCTTTTTCTGGTCTTCATCAATGATCTCTCTGACTCTCTTGAAAATCCTCTGTATATCTTTGCGGATGACTCTACTCTCTGTCGCTCCATTCTTCATCTCTCAGATCGGCAGTCTGCAGCCTCCTCACTCTCTGCAGACCTAGACAAAATCACAGACTGGGCAACCAAGTGGAACATGTCTTTCAATCCTGACAAATCTCACACTCTTACGATGTCTCTCCGAAAAGACCGACTGGACAACCCTCCCATCCACTTTCTGAATAATCCTCTCCAAGAAGTTCTGTCACTCAAGCTTTTGGGTCTCTCTATCTGCCATGATCTTTCCTGGGAAAACCACATTTCAAATCTGGCCTCCAAAGCCAGTCGCCGACTGGGCATCCTCCGTCGTGCGAAGTCCTTCCTTGGCACACCTGAGCTCCTCACCACATACAAGGCTTTCATCCGCAGCTCAATGGAATACTGCTCTCCCCTCTGGGCTGGTGCTCCTGCCTCACACCTAGCTCGTCTTCACGCTGTTGAAACCAAAGCATTCAGAATCATTGGAATCTCCCGCGATGAAGCTAACTCCAAGGGCCTCTCACTCACTCACCACAGGCAGGTTGGTGGTCTTTCCGTCTTCTACCGACTCCTCTCTGTCCTTGCCCCCCCCAGCTCTCTCTCGGCTCTGTCCCGCAAATATTCCTACAGGTCGCACAAGATCTGCCTGCAACCCTCTTATGGTCAAACTGCCAAAATCAAGACTCTCTGCTCACCTTCACTCCTTCATTCCTCTTTTCTCCCGCCTCTGGAACAAACTCCCTCACTCTCTTCAATCCCACTCCACCCTCCAGGTCTTTAAAACAGCTGTTCACCACCATCTCTTATCTTCCCCCATCCAAAACCTTGAACTTTTCTACCCCTGCTAATTTCACCCCAATTCCACTTTTTTGAAATACCAACTTCTGTCCTGGAAGTCCTTGGTGTCCTTGTGTTTTATACTTCTCCCTCCCCTCCCCCCCTTCCCACGCCAGCCCTCCCCCCAAGCCCTCTCCCTTCCACACATCTCCCTGCTCTCAAATGTTGTGTTTGTGTGCTTCCCCTTCTCTCCCCATCTTGTTTTCCGCTCCCTCTTTTTATATATTTTGTTTGTCTGGTTGAATTGTTTGTGAAGTAAATGTTAGCTCTTTCACGAGCCTCGATTCAGTATACAAAAAAAAACAAAAAAACAACCTTGTGAGCTGAATATCTTGAAAAATAAGCGAAGTACCAACTTCTAATCTGGTGTGTGGGTGTATCGAGGCATAAGGAAGAACGGTCTTGAAAATTGGGTCGCCACGTCAAAATCCAAGATGGCCGCCACCATATATATGTCTGAACCTTGTGAGCAAAATATCTTGAAAAATAAACGAACTACTAACGTCTGATCTGGTGTGTGGGTGTATCTACGCATAAGGAAGAAAGCTATTGAAAATTGGTTCGCCACGTCAAAATCCAAGATGGCCACCGCCATGTATGTCTGAACCTTGTGAGCGGAATATCTTGAAAAATAAGCAAAGTACCAACTTCTAATCTGGTGTGTGTGTGTATCTCGGCATAAGGAAGAACGCTCTTGAAAATTGGGTCGCCACGTCAAAATCCAAGATGGCCGCCACCATATATATGTCTGAACCTTGTGAGCGAAATATCTTGAAAAATAAACGAACTACTAACTTCTAATTTGGTGTGTGGGTGTATCGACGCATAAGGGAGAACGCTATTGAAAATTGGGTCGCCAAGTCAAAATCCAAGATGGCCGCCTTGCGTCTTCCACTTTGTCAACTCGCATCACTTCACCGACGGGGGACCTAGGCGTAACGCTTGTTTCCCCTTTGTTCCTTATGACACTTACAACACCAGCCATGCATTCCGCACCGACATTAAACTAAACATAATTGCCGACTGGACCCGAACACTACTATTGACGCCAACCAGCCGAGCCATCCCAAGAGGCGTCAAGGGCTGTGAGGTCCTGCCCTGAAAGGAATGATTGATAGCCATAGACTTATGCGATGGCGCTCTTTGATTGGAGTGAGGGTGACGTCAGAGAGAACATTCTAGCGCCAGGAGTAAAAAGGCAAAGCGACCATCATTTATCTCTCTTTCTGTCCTGGGCTGGTCATAGACGGTCGCAGTGATACTCTCTCTTGCCTGGTACGAGCGGACACATCCTTCTCTTTCCTCTCCTTGGTGTTGGCTTGTGGCAGTTGCGCTTGGTGCCTTGTGTGCCCGAGAGGAACTTCAGGGCTCGGTGCATCCGAGCAGGAAGGAGTGCGGGCCTGTTCGCTTCGCGTCGGCGGCTGGCGGGGAACGTGACTTCGGGCCAAGGCACGGTTTCCCGCGCCAGGACTCGGGGACCCGTTCGACTGACAGAGTTTGAGGACTGCTTGAAGAGACCCGAGCTGAGTATCAGGCGAACGCACCACACTACATTTTTATTACTTTCATTTATTTCTCCGTGTCTGTATTTGAGTACGTATGGAGACGTCTCAATATATTATTTAGTTTTACCGCACATTCGTTTTTACCCTGGCATTTATTTTCATTAAACCCGTTATTTGTACATTTTTCATTTCGTATCTGTATTGTTTATCTGTGGTGGGTTTGAGGATGCCCCAGTGAAATCCGGCAGGTAAGCCTTGTTACCTTCCACCCCACAAATGTAAAAGGAACCGCCATAGTTTGGGTACGCCTCGGAGTTAAAGCTCGTTTTGGTCATCCGTCACCCAGGGGTGGTAACCCCGGGGACATGACAATATCATTGCAGATAGTGAGACCCAAAAGCTTGAGTGACAGAACTTCTTCGAGAGGATTGTTGAGAAAGTACATGGGAGGGTTTTCCAGACGGTATTTTCGGAGAGACATAGTGAGAGTGTTAGATTTGTCAGGATTCAAAGACAAGTTCCACGAGTTTGACTAGCTTGTCGATCTGAGGGATGAGAGATGGAGCAGCGGCAGAGGGTGGAGTCGTCAGAAAAAAGATAAAGAGGATTTTCCAGAGAGTCGGAAAGATCAGAAAAAGCACAGGCCCAGAACCCTGCCCTGAGGAACTTCATCCTGGACAGGAGGAAGAGATTATATAATTCCATTGAGAGCCACTTGTTGACTATGACAGGAGAGGAAGTCTGCGAGCCATGAGTGGAAATTGCCATGGATACCATACGAGAACAGTTTCGTGAGCAGGGCGGGGTGCCAGACAGTACCGAAGGCATGAGATATGTCAAGGGAGACGGATCTGATTTCCTGTTTGGCATTGAGGACCTCCATCCATTGTTGAGACAGCAGAAGCAGCATGTCCAGAGTAGAGTGACCTGGTCTGAATCCAAATTGATGATCAGAGATCAAGCCATTGGAGAAGAGGAAGGATTTGATATCAGAAGTGATGATGGATTCAATGACTTTGCTGATGATTGGGAGCAGGCGGATGGGTCTATTGTTGCAAGGATCTGTTTTTGAACTTTTGTGGTAATGTTGGCTGTTTTACAAGCTGATGGAAGATGACCTTGAGCAAAAGAGAGGGCGAAGAGAACAGAGAGAGGGTGAGATAGTGCGGCACAGCAGGATTTTACAGCAGGTCCAGTTGCAGAATCGAAGTCGAGATTCGTCTCGAGTTTGTTTAATCGAGATTCGAGTTGGTTTTATTTTGTCAACATTTCTAATAAAAGAATTCCACTTTGACATTACGGGGTACTACGTGTAGATCAGTGACAAAAAAATATCATTTTAATACTTTCCGAATTCAGGCTGTAACAAAACAAAATATGATAAAAGTTGAGGGGTGTGTGAGTACTTTCTGAAAGCAAGATGGCTGAAGATGTGGCTTAAGATTTAGAACTAAATGTTCAAAATAAAAATATTATATGGCTTAACATTTAGAACTGTAAATGTAATACAGGTATGTCTGTTTTGTTACCTCCACCCACTGGAGGTGGAAGGAGATTGTTTTCACCACTGTGTATTAGTCTGTGGCCATTCTACTTTTTATTGTGATCTCAAATGAAAATAAAAGTGCCAGTATAATCCTTTTCATTATGAGTACCTGCTTGTGCTACCTTTGTGAATATATTATGTGTTATTTTGCAGAACAGCTGGTTGCATATGGAGTATTAACCCTTTGAGTATGGATGACGTCCAGTGCCGCAACCCGCGAAAAAGTTTTGTGTACGGATGACGTTACGACACGTCATCGACTATACCTATAAATAGATCGTCAGTACGTGGTTGCATTCCCGTACCAAAATGCCAAATTAATCCCGTACCGGGGGTATTTATATCAAAAAAAAATCCCGTGCTCAAAGGGTTAAATAAAATTGTATGTTGAAGATCTCTTTTCTTCTGCTATTGATATCACATTTAATGAACTGTTATAACATTGAGGGTACTTAAACATCTGGGGGGTGCAGCGTTAGGTCAGAGATCGGCTTGTTATGTGGGTGGTGGGGGGGGGGGGGGGGGGTGGGGAGGGGGGGAGTTTAGAAACCACTGTTGTAGAGCTTCAACATAGACAATGTTACATTATTTTCCATGTGATGTCAAGAACCTCTCCAAACCCCAACCCTCTCTCTAACCCCTCCTTCATCCCCCCTCTCCTCCTGCTCCCCATGTCGAAAATCCCACAGAAAACCAATAGGCCAAATCCCATAGGAAATTGAACCAGTTGGATCTACTGGTTTTAATAAGGAAAGTGAAATACTGACCTGTAGGAAGTACCAACAAAAGGGGCAATACCCCTGGCGCTCGCTCACATGTTAGAATAAAGCAGTATACAGTCTTGGGCAAAAGTATTGGCACTCTTGCACTTTTTTCAAATAACTCACAATTTTTTCGAAAAATAAGTTGAAATTGACAAAAGTATTTGGTCTCCACAATTCTTTATTTCACTGTTTATATTACACAAGCTTTGTTTTTGATTCAGAACTTAATATATCCTTTTAAATCAGAAAGTAAAAATAAATGGCATTGACAAAATTATTGACACTCTAGACTTAATACATGTAGCACAGACTTTGGGCAAAATAACTGCAGTCAAGCACTTCCTATAGCCATGAATGAGCTTCCGACACCTCTCTACTGGCAGTTTGGCCCACTCTTCTTGTGCAAACTGCTCCAGTTCTCCCAGATTTGAAGGGTGCCTTCTCCCAACTGCTGTTTTCAGATCTACCCACAGGTGTTCAATAGGATTTAGATCTTTACTCATTGCTGGCCACTTCAGAAGAGTCTAGCGTTTTGTCTTGAACCATTCCTGGGTGCTTTTTGAAGTGTGTTTGGGGTCATTGTCCTGCTGCAAGACCCATGACCTTCGACAGAGACCCAGCTTTCTGACACTGGGTTGAACATTACGCTCCAAAATGCCTTGGTAATCTCCTGATTTCATGTCATGCACACATTCAAGGCACTCAGTGCCGGAGGCAATCCCGCACACCTCACTTCAACAACAGCAAAGGGGAAGGAATTAAATAAAAGAATCGTCGTGTTATGTTCTGTGGTGCATCTTATCTGTCTGCTGTCGTCCAGGCCTCAAACTCGCGTCCGGACTCAGCTCCGTGCTTGGCATGAAGAAGGCCTCAGTCCGCTCCGTTCGCGCGCTCTGCTAATCCGCGCACGCCACCCGGCAAGCCCCGCTCACACGATCGTCGCTCCACCGGCTTTCATCCCACAGGCAAATTCGGATTGTAAAGGAAGAGGTCCTAACGGAGACGAAAATCATGGACAGAAGGGAGGCCCAGCCAGGAAGAATCCAGGAACGAGAAGGCCAAGGGAAGAGAGCGGCAAAGGGAAGAGCCCAAAATGCCCGCGAGCGAGCGGTTTTACAGGCGGTCCTCTGACGTCAGCTCTCTTCCCCTCCAACCAGTGCGTTGCTTCTAACCTTCCTGAATCTTCTGATCTCATCCGTGCCCTCCCATTGGCCGAGCGCTTGGTGCCCGACTCCCATGCCATTGGTCGGTGGCCAACTACAAGTCCTTCTTTACTCTCCAATCACGGGGAAGCTCTCCGCCCTTCCTTTGACCAATCGCACGTCCTTCCCTACTCTGCCAATTGGTGTGGTGTTTGTTGCTCACCCCTCCACTGGCCAATCACTAGTTCTCCTGGGCGTGGCTCCCAGCCTGCCTGGTCAATGTGTGAAAGCCAAGGTGTACCACTGCGCGGCTGCTGCCTGCTTGTCTTTCCGGTCAGTCATTGTAAGGGTGGGGGGGGGGGGGGGGATTTAATTAATGTGTGCACTGAGGGCCTATCTAATGTCTACAAGAGTGCGTTGCCATAAGGGACACAGGTATGATCGATCACCAGGTTTGACACGCAGGGGAATTATCTTGGTCCCCACAACTATTTATCACACGGTCATCCTTGTCTGACCACAGGTACACACTTGATCCGACAAACCGGGCTAAACACAGAACTTATTACAAGTGTGAGGTTCCTTATCACGGCAGCCGGACACATACCTATGCAGATCTACCTAAATCTAGATATTCCCCCCTACCCCAAATTCATAACAATATATAACTATATATATATATATTGCTACGGTTTTGAGATTTGTACAGTAAACTCAATAAAGGTTAAAGGTTAAAGGTTTGCCCCCCATAGATAGTCACACAAGCAACATGTAGCCTCATTTGTAGTATAGTTATGTCTTAGTATATGTGAGAGTAGGCCCCTTCCAGTGTTAATCCTGCGTTGTGTAAAGACAGGAGGATAGGCCCTACTTCTACAAACCATTCCACGTCCATAGGCTTGATCCATTGCAGCTAAAAATCCCTGGTTGTGTTGGGCGTGAGTTAACACGAGGTAGGCCTCAGAATGTGGAGGAGGGTTGAGGTCGGCGCAGCGGCGAGGCGATGACGGTAAGAATGAGCCACCAATCAGGGCTCACAGCGTGTGGCTGCAGCACTGCGTCACAGGGCGTGGTTGGGACATTCGATCGGGCTAAGGGCGTGGCAATAAAACCCTTTGCGCGAAGCCCCCACCTCAGTTGAGTCTGGAGTTGAGTAATGGGAAAGGTGCGCTGAAAGAAGTCGTGAGTTCTGAGAAGAGGACACGCTTGAAGAGGATCACTCGCACTGTATGAACTTGGTTACGAGGAATATGTGGGCGCAGCCAGGACATTGATAACTTGCGCGGTTCAGCCAAAGCGAGTGAACGCGGCTGAATAACCGCCAGCTGCGCTAAGTCCGCCCTCTACCGTTCGCCCCGAGATTACCGTTTGTTCGAGCGACACGATACGAATTCCCGCCTTCACCTACCTCCATCTCCGCGGGACGTGCCGGGGACCGTGGAGAGCTGGACAGGGCCGATCCTGGACGACCACCGCAGCGCTGGAGAACATCATCCTGCCCATGTGCAATCCCCGTGTGAGTGTGTCAGACGGGCCCGTTTGTCCTTGGTTATTAAGCATAAGACTGTCTAAGCTTCCCTGTGTCTCTTCGTCCTGAGCTGTAAATACGTGCAATAATAATTAAATCTATTTGTTCTTCCTTTTCTTCTGAATTCGATCGTCTTTGTGATTTCTCCACTGACTAAGCGTGGCACGGGCAAAACCGCTTGAATCGGGTTCCACTATCTATAACGGCGCGGATCACGTGTACACAAACTGCTCGGCGTAGTACCATCACACGTGGTTCGTGCGAGGCTTATTTCCTCGCTTCCAGGGCAGCGCTAGTACTTAGGTATGAGCGAATTTGGTCCCGAAACCCTATTTGGTGCTGTCCGGAAGGGACGTAATAAGTCTCGGGTCACGCCAGGTCAGTAAAAGACAAGGGGATTCATCCCCCCTTGATAAGGGGAGAAGGCCGGCGACAGATCCGCAACAATTGGTGTCGGGGAGTGGGATTTGGAACCCAACCAAATTTGTTTGGCCAAATTTGGCCCAAAATTACGAGCGATCGAAATTTAGTTTTTAAAACCAAAATTAAATTCGTGCCATGGCTAGCCAAAGCGATCGAATGCTGGTGGGGGTAGAAAATGAGGTAGAGGAGGTAGAGTCGACAACCCAGGACCCCCGGGAAGAAGTGGGAGAAGAGGAGGACATCGATGAGGGGCCGGCCGTAGGGGTAGAAAATGGCGGCGCCTCGCACGAGGCAGCGGAAGCCGAACCCGCGGCACCAATGAATAGGGACCTATTTATGGCACAAATATGGGCCTATATGATAAGGTCGGATCATAAAATGGATGCAATGAGTGGGCAAATGGCTAATCAGATGAAAGAAATGGGCGTTCGATTTGAAGTAGAGGGGGACAAATCAAGGGCAGAAATGAAAGAAATGAAAGACGGGTTAAATAAATTGGAAAACAAAATGGACGCTCAGGGGGACAAATCCACCCGGGAATTGTTTGAGTGGAAAAAAGGGCTGGAAAACAAAATGAACATCCAAAAGAATCAATTGGGAAAAATGAGGGTGGCGTCTAAGAAGGAAATAAGAGAGGCAGGGAAGGACATAAGGCGCAGGTTGAGCGAGGAGGTCGCAAAGGGATGCGACGAGGTAAAGCCGTGCGAGAAATGCGTGGAGAGCAGGGTGGAGCAGAGCGCAGTCAAGTTGACCGAGGGGATAGAAATCGCGACTCGGGGTGGGGAAAAGCTGTTGGCCGCCGAATTGGAAGAGAAAATTTTAAGTGCGCCGGCAGTCGTCGAGCTAGATAAAGAAAAATAAATTATAGTTGAAATTGGGGCCGAAGAGACGGCAGAGATAGAATCGAGAAATGAATCGAGGGAAGAAATGGAATGCACTCAAAGTCTGGATTTGCATTGTGATGTCGTGCTTCCTAACAAAAATGAAATTTTGCAGGTGCGGTTGCCGGAGAAGAAGGTCCCCAAGGTGAGTATGGGTGTGTATGTCGCGAAAGTGTTTGGCGGGAAAACATTTTTAGCGCGCTTGGGATCGCAACGAAACCCGGGCGCTCGTGGAAGGTCCGTGGTGCGATGTGTGAAGGTGACTGGCGCGCGTGTGCGAAAGAAGTGTGCACCGGAGCGAGAGTGTGAAACGGAGTGTGTTACAGAGTGTGCAATGGCCGAGGAGAGTGTGCGAGAATGCACACCAGAGCGTGTTGAGGAGAGTGTGCGAGAGTGCACACCAGAGCGCGTGATTGGGTGTGTACCAAGAGATTGCACACCCGTGGTTGTTACTGAGTTGTAACAAAAGAGTGTGTGTGATGGCCGATTGTGTGACGGAATGTGTGGAGGAAAAGTGTATAACGGAGTGTGTGAGGGGCATGAGTACACCTGGGTGGTGTGCACCTGAGTGTTTAGGGGAAGAGAATGCACGAGAGCATGCGGTAACAAAATGCATGGGGTGTATGAGCGGCGCTGGAGTGGCGCGTTGTGCGAGTGAGGAACGGGTCGCGAGGTGTGAGAACGCGGCTCGAGCATCGACGCAGACTGGGGGAGCGTTTTGCGCGACGTATGGCCGACGTGAGCCCTCGGCGCGTGGTGTGCTTTGTGTGCAGCGGGGATCGTTGCCGCGGCAGTCTCGCAAGGATCGCTGTGCATGATTCGCGCCGGGCCCTGCCCTGTATGGTCAGTGCCGCGCCTTGGCGGGAAAGGCGATCGGCACGGTTCAAGGGTGGGTAGGAGAGGTCGGAGCTTCTCCCCCTGGCGGCCACGGTGCTCCGACCGAGGGCAGTTGGGCCATCGTGCATGGGACTGAAAGGCACTGCGCAGAGATGGCGCCTTGAACCTTGGCCCAACAAAACCTCCTCCCCTGAATCGAAAATGCCGGATGGACCCAACCTACAGGCGACCAACCACCCGCATGCATTGCTCGGCTTTTCGAAGCCGAGCTGTGAAAATGTATTTCCGCACGGAGAGGCTCATAGTACAGTGGACGGATAGCCATAGTGTTGGCGAATGGTACCCGGCGTGGGGGAGTGGTGGTTTCGCCATTCCTCATTTGGGGCACATGAGCACTAGATTATGGGGTGGCAGTGTAAGCTCGCCGAGGGCGGGCTAGGTTAATTGTTAGGGATTTAGAAATGACAGTAGATGACAAGATTTAAGTAGGGACATTTGTACAGGTAGAGGGGACGTAGTGAGTTTAGGTGAATGTTAACGACGAGGGAAGTGCTTAGTGTAAGGGAAGACGGGGAAGCACGAGTTTTGGGGGAGAAGTAGTTAGTTAGATGATGCTGTGCGGGTGTAGTAGTGTGGAAAATTGTGTGCGAGGATGAGGATGAGCTTGAGAATGAGGTGCAAATGATGAATTGGTTGGGGATAACCAGAGGTGGTGTATTGAGGACGAATGGAGTGTGTTGAAGTGAATTGACTTGCATGGTGTGCAAGTGGGGAACAGGTGTGTGAGCACAAGAGGTGTGCAAGAGAACTTGGTGTGTGTGTGAAAAATATTTGGTGTGGAATACTTGGTGGGAGATAAAAGGTGTGGAATGCATGGTGCGAAGGAGTGAATGGGGGGCGATGGACCCCTTCACGAATACCCGGGGTGGGTAGTTTAAAGTCAGGTAGAGGGCTTAGGTAAATTGTTTGGATATTGACACCTGTGGTGCAGGTAGTGGCAAAGAAGTGCTTGGATGGGTGCATGAGTATGTGGAATGGCTGGGCGTGTGGGCTTTGTTGGTGCGTATGGTTATTGGGGCACTCCGCCACTGGTAGTTTGTCGGCCAGGTGAGGCCGCAGGTAGGCTCTGGGAGCCAGTCAGTTAGGGTTGTGAGTAGTGTTCAATGGGGCCCGAGGATCCAGGAGAAGGACCCGGGTAGCCCAATGCCGGAGAGGGCATCAGGGGGTGAGAGAGCCAGGAGGGGCTTTCCCCAAGTTAGGTAGTCGCAAGGAGCAAGGTAAGCTCGGGTGGCAACTTCAGTGGCGGAGGTGCGCAGGTAGGTAGACCTGCTAGTGGAGCCACACGACCCAGCCCCGAAATTGTGCAAAGGCACAGTAAGAAAAATTGGGGAGTGAGACCCAAATTCATGGGCACCGCAGAGTGGTCAATGGGTAATTTGGTTTTTAGAACCACATAGTTTAAAGATGCCGATTGGCAGGGCATGACCCCGGGTAGTGTAAGTGAGTTAATGTAACTTGTGTAGTTAGGATGAGGAATTCCCTTCGTGCCATCCACATTCATTCACCAAGGTGACAAAGCTCCGCACCGGCACCAAGTGAATGATTTGAGTGAGTAAGACGCATCTCGACGTGATGAAACAATGTGTTGATTCCATCTCTTCCTTCTTGGGAGGGATTGGACGACGAATTTGGTATAGAGGGGGATATGGGGGACAGGACGTAGAGACAGATTTGTAATTTATAAATACAGGGAAGGGCAAGGGTAGTGTAAGCTGTCATTGGGGGGCACGCACGGTTCGGGACGAGCTTGCTCTGCTCGCTCTCCCGTGCCCCTCATGCTGCATTGCCTTGAATGATGTGTACCCTTGCGCCCTTTCCTTTGCTGACTGTGCTTTGTCTTCCTCCCCACCCATGGACCCACTTTGGAGGAGGAGTTGTGCAGCAACCTCGAACTGTGCAGCTGCACCTTGCTACACCTGTGCAGATGAATGGCGCGGTACTTTGCTGCCGTACTCTTTATTATAACTTTGCTGCACGTGCACAGACACTTTGCTGCACCACATTACACATGGACCACACGTTTTGTGGCTTTACACTTTGCTGAGCAGTCATTTGCTGCAAACTTACCTTGCATCTTCGGACCACGTATTTTGAGTGGCATCAATGTCACGCAGTTGGACCACATTGGGTTGGCCCTGCTGACAAATAAAAACGGACACGGTTTGTACATTGTATTCTGGTGTGCCAGGAAAGAAGACCTTTAAGTTTTTTATTATTGCACACCGAAGATGAAGCAGGAAGCAAGAAGATGCAGCCAAGCAGCCAATATGACATTGGAAATGTGACCTTTTGGTGAAATGTGTATTGGTGCAGTCTTTGTGATTGTCCCGTCAGACTAAGAGTGGGTAGGAAATCAGTCCAAGAGAATAGCAGAGGACTGTCCTCAAATCAACTTTCCACTGTTGACTCAGTACGAGTAATCTGGCGAACATTTGGCGATCGGCTCGATGATGAATGCCTGACCAGATTTGCAGGACACTTATACTTTGGCTTGACTTGCAAAAGTCTTTAACTTCATTTGCTTCAGTGGCTGAAAGAATCCAACATATTCTGAATTGAGTCTGTCTTGGATAAAAGTAGAGAAAGCTGATCATTCGTAATTACGTGCACTGAGGAGGTCGCTGGCTACTTCTGCTGTCGCCACAACACTGGAGCTGATGCACCTAAGGTTATTTTGCTTTTGTAAGAATGGATCCATCATTTTGTCAATGCAGCCCAAGATGGTATTGATGGCCTCATCGTCCTTCTTCTGACTGGTGGCATCCAAATCCTTCCTCGTCCGATAATGGTTCTTAGATCCAGTAGTCAGGTTGCCAAAATGTTGACCCTGCAATATTAACTACTGCGAACTTTTTTCACGGAAATGTGTTCTATATAGTTAGAAGAGTCAAATTAGCTTGGTTGCTACTTGTGCAACGTTGAGCATTTCTCAGAATTCAAGATGGTGGCCGCCACTATCTTGGATGTTGGCCAATTTTCAACTTTTGATCTCGATGACCGAGAGGGTCATGTAATACCTCTTTCTAGGGCTGCAGACTGCCGATCTGAGGGGTGAGATATGGAGCGACAGAGAGTGGAGTCATCAGCAAAAAGATAGAGAGGATTTTCCAGAGTCGGAGAGATCATTAATGAAGACCAAAAAAAGCACAGGACCCAGAACACTGCCCTGTGGAACTCCAGCCTGGAAAGGAAGAGGAGATGACAGAATTCCATTTAAAGCCATACGTTGAAGATGAGAGGAGATTAAGTCCACGAGCCATGAGTGGAGATTTCCAAGGATACCATAAGAGGAGAGTTTGGTGAGCAGTGCGGGGTGCCAGACCATATTGAAGGCACGTGATATGTCAAATTTCCTGTTTGGCATTGAGGACCTCCATCCATTGTTGAGACAGCAGAAGCACCATGTCCAGAGCAGAGTGGCAAGGTCTAAATCCAAATTGATGATCTGGGATCAAGCCATTGGAGAGGAGGAAGGATTTAATATCAGAAGTGATGACCTTGCTGATGATTGGGAGCAGGCCGATTGGTCTGTAGTTGCAAGGATCTGTTTTTGCACCTTTTTGTGTAAAGTGGTGATGTTGCCTGATTTCCAAGCAGATGGCAGATGATCTTGAGCAAAAGAGAGGGTGAGGAGAACAGTCTTTGATTGTCTTCTCAATTCCAATTTCCTCAAGCATCTTGAATATCACAGTTTTTTATTTTACCATCAATATGACTTTCACAAGGCAATATGTACCGGTGATATCGTTTCTTACATTATTAATGTCTGGGCCTCTTCTCTGAGAGACCTTTGGGATTCCTTTGTTGTAGTCCTTGATATCTCAAAAGTCTTTTACAGAGTTTGGGATCGGGGTCTGATATCCAAGCTTCCCTCTTCCGTCTTTCCTTCTTCACTCTGCTCTCTCATATCAAGCTTTCTCTCCGACTGTCTCTCTGACCGTAAATGAATACTTGACAATTCGGTCCTGTCTCCAACACTCTTATCTCCATAATTGGTGCTGGTTCAACATCTTCCCCCTTTCCTATCAACAGCAGTGTCCCTCAGGGTTCTGTCCTGTCTCCAACACTCTTCTTTCGTTTTTATCAATGACCTTCTTTCTTCTACAAATACCCAAATGCACTTGTATGCTGATGACTCGACATTACATTCCTCCATGTTTTTCCCATCTGCCCCATCTTTCCTCATTCGATCTACATCTTGTTTGATCACATCCACCACTTTAAATTCGGACTTGGACAAGATTTCCCTGTGGGACAAATGTAATCAGGTTAAGTTTTATGCTTCTAAAACTCAAACTCCTCCAATCTCTCTCTCTCTCTCTCTCTCTCTCTCTCTCTCTCTCTCTCTCTCTCTCCAATACTCTCTCATCTCTCCAATCTCCTTTGAAAGCTCCACAATTGCACCACGTAATTCAAAAAATCTACTAGGTATTACCCTAACATGGAATTTATCCTGGAATCCACACATTAGACAAAATAGCAAAGTCTTCCTCGAAGAAACTAGGAGTCCTGTTCAGATGTCGAAGATTCCTCTCTCAACTGTTGCTTCAACTATATAAAGGATTGATTCGTCCTTGTATAGACTGCTGCTCTCACATCTGGGGAGGTTCTCGCTCCACATATTTACTGGACAGAATTGAATCCAAAGTAATCCGACTTATCAACTCTCCCAATCTGACCTCAAAACTTGACCCACTCGAACTACGCTGCAAAGATGGCTCTCTTTCTCTTTTCTACAGATATTACTTCGGTTTCTGCTCCCAATAACTTGCTTCTTGTGTACCTCCGCCATTAGTGAGACCAAGGAATACTTGACAAGCCGCTACATCACATGATTATTGTGTGGCCATTGCCGAGGCCCCACCGTTATGTCGTTCTGTCGCTATAGTCAGGTTCCGAGCTCACCTTCAGATGCTACTGTGGAAGGCAGCGGACCAACGTGACCCACTCGAAGAAGCTCGAGATATTTCCATCTACGGCTGGAGCATCGAAGGCTCCACCATCACACCTGCCGTCTCAACAGCGCCAGTTGCTCCCCAAGCGCTCCTGGATGTAATGAGCTGCAGCTGCACCACAGAGGGCAAGGCATGCAGCGGTGCACACTGCACCTGCAACAGCGCAGGCCTTTCATGCACGGACTACTGCAAGTGCGAGTGAGGAGTCGCCTGCTGTAGTCGTTTCACCAGCAAGCAGATGGACATCGAAGATGACGAAGGGGAGCTAGGTGTTGATGATGATGATGATAAAGAGTAGTAGAGGATTGTGACCGCTGATGGCTGGTTATACTGTGCTCAATGTCTCTATAGAGGTCATGGTACTGTGCGTCACATGTCTCTGGTTCCGTCGTCATGTCTTATGAACAATAACAATACATTAAAGTTTCTTATTCTGACCTTTGACCTTCATTTTGACCTTGACATTGACTCCGTATCCAAAAAATAACTCCAGAAATGGACTCCCCGTACTCTAAAACCCCTAGAAAGAGGTATTACACGACCCTCTAGGTCATCAAGATCAAAAGTTGAAAATTGGCCAACAACCAAGATAGTGGCGGCCGCCATCTTGGATTCTGAGAAATGCTCAACGTTGCACAAGTAGCAACCAAGCTAATTTGACTCTCCGAACTATATAGAACACATTTCCGTGAAAAAAGTTCGCAGTAGTTAACATTGCAGGGTCTCATAAAGGACATATAAGGGCGGCAACTAGACTACAGCCATTAATTCTCATTTCCGAACAATGGCTGCTGTCTCGTTTTGCAAAAGGATCCATCCGTCTGTTGGGATCCACCAGTTATCACACCAGACATCTTTGTTCGATAACTTGGTTGCATGCTGCAGCTGAGAATCCATAATGGTCTTGTTGATGAACTGCCCACTGTCCTGATTTTACGTTGAGGTAGATATCATGATGACTCTCGGACAACTTTGTCATCTCAAGAAAATATGCAGAACTGTACCGAGCATAGTTTGTTCCATCATATGCATGAAACCATGGCATCATCTGTAATAATGACGCAACATGACAGTCCCAATTAGATTATCTTGTTTCCCGGATGAATCAGTCGAGAGTGTTGAGAAAATTCCGTGTAGCACAGAAACAGCTCCGGATCAATAAATCCTGGCATTGAATGTGATGCGATATTTGATGAAATGACGCCATCAGTGTCAAGAGAACATGGGCATGGATGGGTGGAGGATGTGAGGGGGACATGCCCTCACTTTTTGTTTTTTACTATGGGGGTAACGTATCGATTGTTTTTTTTATTTTTTATTTTTCAACTTTTTTGCTCAAATATAACATTTAATGTGTTGCGCAGTAATATGTGTTGATCTGTATAATCCACACAAACCTGGATGCGGGATGCTCCCCAAAGAAATCATCAGATTTTGGATAAATCTATATTAACTTTTCCGAAATAAGTTGTCTCTCAAATCCAGACAGTGGGCAGTATTTAATAAAAGAGACCAGTATCCGTGAGTGCACCCGTTGGATTTAATTAGTTCCTGTGTTGCTTCAAGTTATCTTCCAAAGGAGCTTCTTTGCTCACCTGTAGCAGAATTTTCAGGTGAGAAAAGTTCATTTCGTCATTGTTGCATCGGAGAAGCATGTGTAGTTAGAGTGCCAAGGGTCCTCAAATGGCGGACCGCAGTCCACATCCAGACTACAGGCATCATCATTCCGGACCGAAAGCTAATCTGAAGCCCCCATGAAAAGGCCTCTGGTGTTTATTCATTCAGACCAATTGAAAAATGATAAATGTTGGAAGGGATTCTTGCAGGAGGTTGTTAACATTTTTATCTATTTAACAAGGAAATCCGACCCAGGAGAAGACCATTCGGCCCATCATGCCTGTGCTATACCAACACCAGGGATGTGTTCCATTAGCAAGCATCTTGCTATCGCTTGCCAAGCGGCTTGCTTGATTCAAAGCACTCAAACAAGCACTCCAACGAAATGGAGTGCTCGGAACCCCACTTAACAACATGGTGGTCTCCATGGAAACAATGTTATTCTGGTACTCGAGCTAATGCCGTCCGGGATGTCGTTTCCAGTTTTACTCGATCCTCTTGTGATAAATTTCCCCAAACAAATTTGTGTTAGGAACGGCTACAGACTATGAAGAAGAGGGATGAATGAATGAATGAATGATCGTTTTAAGGCAAGTTTTCCCCGCTCGAGCAGGGGTTAGCCTTGCGGGCCCCATGACCTCATGGTTCCCTTTTTGAGACAATGTTTTCATGGCCGGACGCCCTTCCTGACGCCAACCCTAAGTCGCCTCTTACGACATGCAGGGATATGGTGTACCTATTCTAAATCTGGGTACACACCTGGATCATTCATCCCAGCAATCTGGCACTCAATTTGCCGACCTCAGAAGTATGACAGGCCGAGTCAACCCCCCTGGCGTTAATTCAGCGATCAACCTGGATTCGAACTGAGGATCCTAGGATCCCAAGCCAGAGACTATGAAGAAGAGGGAAATAAATATAAATAAATGGGGAATCAGAAGGAGGACCTCCCTACCAAGCTTATCTATGGACCTAACACTATGCATTTTGGAAGGAGAGGTGGGGTTGGGGAGGTGGGGGGGGGGGGGGGGAGTAGCAAGAGGTGGGGTTTGATTGCTTGTAGATCTTGAAGCATGAGGATGAAAAGTAGAGTAAAAATTAAAGTATGAAATGCATGTTTACCTGTGGTTTTTGAGCGTTATAATAAACTTTGGCACCAACAAAAAGCTCGAAATTAAAAGCACCCTTTTATGAGTTTGATTATTTAAAATATATATTAGTCAGATGAATTTTATTTAGAGAAGCGCCCTCCATCAACTTCAAATCACTGTTTTTAATAAGAAATAAATACAAGTGCATGTGGCGTAAGGAAAGCATTGCCCAAATTTGTTCTGTAGATGGCAGCAAATGCCCACGTCAAAGCGTCGGAATGAGTTTTGGTTTTTAATTAATACTCTTTTGAGTCAATTAATTAACAACGTTTTAGCGAATTATAATTTCTACAGCTGGGTTCCAGTATCTAATAAAAAAAAAAAAAATTTCATTGCATGATCACATAAGAGACCAAATTCTGCATTGGAGTCAACAGAATGAACCAGAATAAGTAAAGATGGTCAAAGGCGGTTTGCATGAATGTGTTTTTGTTTGAGTGGTGCATGTTGTAAAGGTGGTGGTCAGTTGATTTTTTTTTCATTTTTTGGTGTGTGAGTGAGTGGATGAGGGGCTGGGGATTCTGGGAGTGGAGGTGGTTTTGTTGTTGTAGTCTGTGTTCTCACTGGCAGGGGGTGGGGGTTTGTACGCATCTGGGTGTAGCTGCTGTATGTGGAGGCATATGTGCCCCTGCTGGTCCACCTTAGCTGACCGTATCGAGGTTGAAGGGCCGAAACGGGATGATGCTGAGGACCTTGACTGAGGACCAGGTCAGTGAGGCACACTTGTGACCAGGTGTGTTTTGAAATTATATATATATATATATATATATATATATATATATATATATATATATATATATTGTTACGGATCTCGGTTTCGGCACTCCACTTACCGAGGGGGGTTTAATCCCCTCGTCTTTCACACTGGCCGTCCGAGTCCTGGAGCTATGACGTCACCTGCGGTCAGCGCTGAATAGGGTAGTAGGCCAATTATTCCTATGACC
>NC_136262.1:198571903-198835441 GCF_964187855.1 Myxine glutinosa
GAGACGGGGAAAGCCGATTGGAGCGGCGAGTGAGGAGCGATTGGAGAGGAGATTGAGGAGCGATTGGAGAGGCGAGTGAGGAGCGATTGGAGAGGAGAGCGAGGAGCGATTGGAGAGGCGAGTGAGGAGCGATTGGAGAGGCGAGTGAGGAGCGATTGGAGAGGAGAGTGAGGAGCGATTGGAGAGGCGAGTGAGGAGCGATTGGAGAGGCGAGTGAGGAGCGATTGGAGGGGAGTGTGAGGCGCGATTTGAGAGGGGTGTGAGGCACGATTGGAGAGGAGTGTGAGGTGCGATTGGAGAGGAGTGTGAGGCGCGATTGGAGAGGAGTGTGAGGCGCGATTGCAGAGGAGTGTGAGGCGTGATTGGAGAGGAGTGTGAGGCACGATTGGAGAGGAGTGTGAGGCGCGATTGGAGAGGAGTGTGAGGCACGATTGGAGAGGCGAGTGAGGAGTGATTGGAGGGGAGTGTGAGGCGCGATTGGAGAGGCGTGTGAGGAGTGATTGGAGGGGAGTGTGAGGCGCGATTGGAGAGGAGTGTGAGGCGCGATTGGATAGGCGAGTGAGGAGCGATTGGAGAGGAGAGTGAGGAGTGATTGGAGGGGAGTGTGAGGAGCGATTGGAGAGGAGTGTGAGGCACGATTGGGAGGAGTGTGAGGCGTGATTGGAGAGGAGTGTGAGGCGCGATTGGAGAGGAGTGTGAGGCGCGATTGGAGAGGAGTGTGAGGCGCGATTGGAGAGGAGTGTGAAGCGCGATTGGAGAGGAGTGTGAGGCGCGATTGGAGAGGAGTGTGAGGCGCGATTGGAGAGGAGTGTGAGGCGCGATTGGAGAGGAGTGTGAGGCGCGATTGGAGAGGAGTGTGAGGCGCGATTGGAGAGGAGTGTGAGGCGCGATTGGAGAGGAGTGTGAGGCGCGATTGGAGAGGAGTGTGAGGCGCGATTGGAGAGAAGTGTGAGGCGCGATCGGAGATGTGTGTGAGGGATTGGAGAGGAGAGGAGTGTGAGGGATTGGAGAGGTGAGGGATTGGAGAGGAGAGGAATGTGAGGGATTGGAGAGGAGAGGAGTGCTAGGTGGAGAGAGGAGAGTGTCAGGTGGAGAGAGGAGAGTGTCAGGTGGAGAGGAGTGAGGGGTCACATATGTGAAATAAATATAGTGTTCATTACACCATTTCTGGATCTGATGACTTGCCAGTAACCATTTTGTAAAAATGAATGTGCAGCATCTAACTCAATATGTCGAAATGTCACACACATCCATGCCCGTGGGATTCCCATGGGTGACCCCGCTAGTATATACTGTATATATTAGTATAAAGTCCGTCAAAAATGACGGTTTGGAACAGTTTTTGAAGGTTCATCCACGTGAGCATGCCAAGGTCTGAAGTCTGGGCCTTGTGTCAGGGGTGCTTATATCATCTTTATTTGTTACTATGTGTTTGTTTGTTTATATCATTTGTTTTGCTCTATGTGCATTGCACATCATGTGCATCAAATTTCACCTCCCTGTGCCTTGTATTTATTGTTATTTTAAAAAGCCGCTTTTGTACACTGACCTTGAGGCTCAGTTTGCAAGCCACCGTCTACATTTCCAATGTAAGAGGCATAATTACCCTTCTTTTGGATCTTTGGAGTACATGGGGTCTTTTGTGTCCTTGGGGTCTTTTGTGTCCTCTGGGTTATTTGGGTCGTTGGGGTCGTCGATCTGGATCTTTGGAGAATTTCAGGGTCTTCGGGTATTTTGTGTCTTTGGGGTAATTTGGGGTCCACTGGGTCTTTTCGGTCTTTTGTATTGTTTGGGTCTTTGGGGTCTTTAAGGGTCTACAGGGTTTTTTGGGTCTTCTGGGTCTTTTTGATCTTTTCGGTCTTTGGGGGTTTTTGGGTCTTCTTGGTCTTTAAGGGTCTTTTGGATATTTTGGGTCATGGGGTCTTTTGGGATCATTTGGGTCTTTTTAGTCTTCTGGGTCTTTTTGATCCTTTCAGTAACAGGGATATTTTGGGTCTTCGGGATTTCGTCTTTAAGGTTCTTTGGGTCTTCGGGGTCTTTTTGATCTTCAGGGTCTTTTCGATCCTTATGGTTTTCAGGGTATTTGAAGGTCTTTGGGGTATTTTGGGTCTTTGGAGTGTTTTGGGTCTTCATGGAAGTTTGGATCTTTAACAGTCTTCAGAGTCTTTTCGGTCATCAGGGTCTTTGTGGTATTTTGTGTATTTAAGGGTCTTGGGGTATTTTGGGTCTTTATGGGTCTTTGGGGAATTTTGGGTCTTCAGGGACTTTTGGGTTTTTGTGGCCTTTTTGATTTTTAAGGGTCTTGGTGTCTTTGGGGTATTTTGGGTTTTCAGGGACTTGTCGGTCTTTTAAGTCCTCTGAGTCATTTGGGTCCTTGGGGTCTTCAGTGTTCTGAAGGGTCTTTGGGATAATTTGAGTCTCAGGGTATTTAAGCGTTGGGGTCTTTTGGGTCTTTGGGATATTTTGGAACCAGGTAGAATGTATAGGTTGGTGCTCCGAATGTCGTGTACAAACCTTGATGAAAATAAGTGAGCTCCATGTGTCCGGATTAGGTGTATCTTCGTCCCCATCAGAGGAGTGGGGTATGTTAATTAGCTCAAGGAGTATGGGTAATTTATCCCTTGTATGTTGTTACCTCTGTACGTTATTCCTATGTCCCTTTTGGCACCACACCATAGACATATAACCAAGCCATGCAATCGACTCCCCATTAAGCTCACTAATTAAAAAGCCACCGAAAATAATGCATGAAGCACTAGTGCTAATTACCCCGACTTTGGAAGCACACAGGATGAAAGATCCATGAGGCCACGCCCAGAAGGGCAGTGATTGGGCGGGGTTTGATTGACGGGAAGCACGGGTAAGATGGAACTCGCTGATAGGGTTGGGACGGAGACATGTTGAGATGATGTCATAGCCCGAGGAACAAAAGACTGTGTTCCCGACATTCTTTCTCTTACGCGTGGGGAGTTCAGAACGTGCTGACTGGCATTTTCCCGCGCTGGTGCCTTGTCATTCTGGAGACAATAGCAAGGGGTCGTTGTTGCCGCTCTTGCCCCTTCTGATTTGGACACCGTCACGAGCGGCGGTGTTGGGGCATCTTGCTGGTAGTCATGCAGAGGCACAGCCGCAGTCCGGGAACCGCAGTTTTCCGTGCAGAGATTGGGTGGACGAGCACGGTGTGGAAGAGCAGGCTGCATGTGGCCCGTTCGATTCGTGCGTAAGGCCTGTTTCACGCCACTGGGCGCGGCCTAGTGAACGAGGGAGTACTGAGTCCTAGCAGCGTGGGAGCGAGCGGATTTCCCGCCAACACCAGAGCCGCGTCCAGACTGTGCGCTCGAGGCCTGGACGAGTCCTGACGAGACGCACCGGTCGAGTGAGCTAAGTGCAATTAAATAACACGTTTTTCTTTTACCGTGATATTTTCCATTGTCCGTATTTTATTCTGTGTGTGGGAGCTCTCCATATATAAATTTTAGTGTTACCGTGTTTTATTTTGCTACCGGCATTCTTCAATAAAGCCGTTATTTTTGGACATTTTAATTTTGTGTTGGTTTGAGTTTTTTTTAATTCAGTTGTGAAGACGGCGGGTGGAAGCCACTCAGGTAAGGCTCCGGTTTACCCTTTCCCTCTTGCTCCCCCACCCATATTAACTCCGCTGTATTTTTTTTGAACTGAATGCCTCGGAGTAATAGCTCGTTTGGTCATCCGTGCTACCCTGGTGTTCACCACACAAGGTAGTCGTGCGACAATAACACCGCCCCCCATGTGGTAACACATAAACGATCTTAAGCTCCCAGTTTTCCCTACTTAAACAAATGAAGATGTCTCCTACTCGTACACGGTCCATGCTATACCTATGCAGTCTTATCCGCACTATGGTATTCCACCCTCTACCCCCACAAACGTAACAATATATATGTGTGTGTGTGTGTATGTATATATATATATATATATATATATACTGTATATATATATATATATATATATATATATATATTTATATATATATATATATATATATATATATATATATATATATATATGTGTGTGTGTGTGTGTGTGTGTGTGTGTGTGTGTGTGTGTGTGTGTGTGTGTGTGTGTGTGTGTGTGTGTGTGTGTGTGTAATATTGTCATAGTCCAGATTTTGGGGTTTGCCATGAGGGGACTTCATGGACTCCTCCCGAACTCTCGGTCCTAAGGCCACCAGTTGTGGATAACTCTGTGTTCTGGCAGGTTGCTACTCAACCACGAACGCCTATTGATACCGCCAACCCAAGGCGTTGGTATGTGCAGACAATAGCGTCTGCACAGCTCAGACCATATAGCGTCAACTTCAACCCAGAGAGGCTTCAGCCAGGCCACTTCATAATATGGAGATTTATATGGTGGTCATTGGTTAACCCACGTTACAATTGGGTGACGCCAATCGAAAAGCCTTCCTCTGTACAATTAGTACCTGAAACAAAAGCCCAATTCAATCTACCTGTGAGCTGTGATGTCTTCCAACTGTTCCCGTGCCACGTGTTTCTTACTTGTTCTGTTAAATGGTCTGAACAAGGATTTCGATGGTATTAAAATGGTTCAATGCAGCTCGTGCTTGTAGGTGCAAGTATATAACTGTAATGCTGATAATTATACAGCAATGTTTGCAGATTTTGACAATATTGGCATTATCGTCAGCACCACAGTGAACTCCATTGTGTACCCGCTGGTCTGGATCGGGCTCTGTTCTTTAGTTACAGCTGAATAGTAACAACAATATTTCAACTGTGAATAATAGGGGAGAGGCAGGTTAGTTGATACAGTAGGTTAGTTGATACAAACTTCCTCCTAGCCCTCAGAAATGAAATTTGTGTAAATGCTGCCCTCTGTTGTTAGCTAGTTGCATTACATATCATTGATAAGTCGGTCAATAAGTTACAGACAAAGAAAGGGTGTGATTCTCCAAAAAACCAGATTTGTGTCCTCCTGAGTAAAAACGCCAACAAAAGGTAAGATCATTTATTGTGATAATACCACGTAGATTTCACAGGAGTTCTCATTGGTTGATTATACCTTGTGAAAGTGACTTTCAGTCTACGCTGCTTTGATTGCCAGGATAATACACGTAAGCATGTGGGCAACATGTGTTGCAATAAACCAATGGATGGGTTAGAATGTTAGATGATACAGTCTGAGTAGGTTAGTTGATACGCGTATCATCGAACCCTACCGACCTGTATCAACTAACCTATTCATTTTTTTTTTTTTACAAGACAATGCCATAGCCATTTGTAACTGGGCTTCATACATCATAATATACTAGGGCATGCCCGTACTATATCTATATCTAAAATTATATCCCCCCCCTCTATTTACATGAAATGGTTTGGTCCAAAGCGAACGGCTTGCGAGTACGGTGACAATCCCCCCCCTCTATTTACATGAAATGGTTTGGTCCATTTGCAAAGCCAAAGCGAACGGCAGTTACGAATCACAGTTACGATGAATCGCAAAATAGTTTTAATTAGTTTTAAAACATAGTTTAACGGCAACATAGTTTGCCAACGTGAAATAAATGAATACGCTCTCAAATGTGACGTCCGAGGCAGAGTGTGTTCGCCACGTTCGGCACACGCGATAGCTCGCTGCTCTCTGATTGGTTGAATCGTTTTTTGGACATAGCTCGGTAAGTAATTGTCCGATTAATATGAAACCTTGAAAAGGCACATCCTCGGGTCCCCAGCAATATACCT
This sequence comes from Myxine glutinosa, assembly GCF_964187855.1. NCBI lineage: Eukaryota > Metazoa > Chordata > Myxini > Myxiniformes > Myxinidae > Myxine > Myxine glutinosa. The sequence goes on from NC_136262.1 coordinate 198,577,642, forward strand.
GGCAAGTTTAAAGTATATCGGACCGGTAGTTGTCGAGAAACAGCGGTCGCATACACACACACAGAGATTACTGGAACTATAGATAGATGTAGGCCTATATAGCCTACGCTGTACATCTTTGGAATAGTTGTGTCCATCTGAGTCGTGAATTTTGTTCCTTTCCTGATATTTGATGCTTGCAGATTCATTTGTTTGGCAGATCATTTTTTTCTCTCTAACTTAACCTTTATAGTAAGGGCATTTTATGAGATATTTCACAAATCTGTTAACTAAATTGTTACCAAAAAATTTCTTCACCAATATGTTTGTAAAGGTGTGTAATAACATGTGTTAAAATGTTGAAGTTCAACTCCCGTGGGAAACCCAGAAAAAAAGCTGTTGAATTCGGGTACCGAAAAATTATTTTCGAGAATTTTTATTTTTTTTAATCGGCCCTTAAGTAACTTATGAGGGGTCAAATAAGGGTTTTTCATGATTCTGAGTTGATTGTTAACATTTATATTTTCACTTTTACATTTACACACAAAGTAGCTTTTATTTCACATACATATATAATACTCAAGAGTTATTTCTCATTCACAATGTCAGAAGTTTCAACAGTCATTGTCTATGTCTTCTTCAGACTCAACAACATCATGACTGCAGTTTCTGCATGTAATGCCATTACAGACTCCACAGGCCGAGATGCACGTGACCCCATTCTTCTTGCAGCTGCATCGCCGGTTGCTGCAATCTCCATGACAATTACAGCTCGTGAACTGCAATAGCTCCCCAGGAGCCGTGGGGTCCAGTGTTGGAACTGGCTCATACCCATGCACACCTATTGTCCATCCATAGTCACTGGGGTTCAGAAACATGCTCTGTAGAAGGATCCAGTCCCGGGTCTGCAGGTAGGCACGGAGTGAATGTTGTGCAGCTGCACCCTCTGTTGGAGGTAGAGTCTCTGGTTTGATCACTCCTGCCGCTGCCTTCCTTGAGAACATGTTGTACCGAATTGTTGTACCGAATTGTTGTACCGAAACATGTTGTTCACTGGCTGGCACTTTGGCTGTCATCACTGATTGATCCTCAAGCGCAGCATCAACCGCAACCTCATCATTGATCTGTTCATCGGTTTCCTCCACAATGGTGTCAAGAGTGCCAGAAGTATCTGGAACATCATCTCCACTCCTACTATTAAGGAAGCAGTATTTGTAGTTTTGTGTCTCCGTGTAAGACTCAGTGTATCCCAGCCGGTGGAACTTGTTGAGCATCCATTTTGACCCAAATCTATGATCAAGTTGTATGGCAAGCCCCATTTGGTGTGGCAATACTCCAGACCGAGGTCGACAGGCCTTAATAAAATTCTGCCCCCAAACGGCAACTCTTTCGTCTGTCTTGACAATCGGTCTCAAGAACATCTGAAGGCTTGCAGGAACAAGTGTCAGCTGACTATCGATGTCAGTCATACTGTGTGTGGAGGGGTATGACTTTGGACCTAAATCAATCAAGGCAATATCATTGGATATGAACTTGAGCGCCGTCTTTATGATCTGAGTCTTCTCATCTCCATGGTCAAGATTAGCATGATGCACTCGCAGAATATTGTCGGTGCCATCTTTGAGACAGAGTACATCTGCCCTTCTTTCCTGTGTTGTGAAATACAAGGTGTCTTCGTATTTCTCTAGAAGTTTTATCTTTAGCCAATGCTTTGAATAAGAAAGGCTCTTCTCTGGTGACTGATCAAACTCCTGCAGCTTTTCATGGACTTGGTCCATGTTCATTACCCCATGCTCTAATTCTGAGTCTAACCATTCGCAGAATTCAATAAAAACTGCCTCTCGCTCCTCATCAATACTCCTCTGTCCTCTCTTCCTTTTTCCTTCCTCATCAGTCTTGGACAAACTGTCACCTCTCGCAAACATAAGTTTGCATCGCAAATGGTACAGTGTTTCTTCTGCTACCAAGTCGTTGATCCCTTCCAGGCGTCCAGTGACTTCAGTGCCCCAGTCATCCCCGCGACTCCATGCTGTCTTCAGCAAGCTTGCCTTCAGTGTATCTGCAGTCAAATTATCTGGCACTCTGTATTTCTTTCTAGCTTGTGCTGGATTATTTTTGTAGAGCTGGGCTGGTTGGTTGCAAAGAATGCATACATCCTTATACAGGAGGTCAACTGACTGTGATCTTCTAGAACTGCAGCCAGTTGATGAACTGAACTCACAAGTAGTGCGTCTTCTCTTCAACTTTGATGACTCTTTCTCTGCCTTTGATGCTTGAGCTGACTTCTTGGTGGTTGCAACAAAGTTGTTGTACAGATCATTTTTACACTTCTGGTGGTACCTCAGTTTTCCTTCCTTTTGAGCCTCCTTCATACGTTCCACAACAGTAACATTTTCGACAGTTTCTGCTTGTTTCAATAAAGTTGAGTATCCCTTTGGCGTTGCCTGTATGAGCCTTTCAGCTGGTGTATCCGAGCGTGCACAGATGAAGCAATTGAGCACAGGTGGAGTAACGTCTTCATCCATATTGCTAGACTCCATGTCCTGCAAAGTAGAAAATGAGATATATTTAGAAATTATTTTTCCACAAAGGAGTGTCTGTGGTGAAATATAAATGTTAACAATCAACTCAGAATCATGAAAAACCCTTATTTGACCCCTCATAAGTTACTTAAGGGCCGATTAAAAAAAATAAAAATTCTCGAAAATAATTGTTCGGTACCCGAATTCAACAGCTTTTTTTCTGGGTTTCCCACGGGAGTTGACCTTCAACATTTTAACAAATGTTATTACACACCTTTACAAACATATTGGTGAAGAAATTTTTTGGTAACAATTTAGTTAACAGATTTTCATATGTTTCCCTTACTATTAGCCCTATTGTTAGATATACTTTACATTACCTATGTATACATAGCAGGAAAACAACTGAATAAATAACAAACAAACAGCTTTAATTAACAGTGCTCATTGACTCTGAAAATACCATTAGTACAAATATTATAGAGAAATGATGGTATGTAGCCTAGTTTGATGTGTATCTGTTATTATGTGCATGCTAATTTGTTACCATTGGCAGAAATACCATGTAAATCGATGTATCATCTAACTCATTCACCATGTAAATCAATGTATCATCTAACCTACCAAGGTGTATCAACTAACCCACTTGGTCTGGTCAGATGATACTGTTGTGGATATGAGGATTGTGTTTTTTATTGTGTTTTTATTATTATTGTTTTATTCTGAGCCCTCCTTGCTCCAGTGTGTATAAAGGTTAAAGGGCGTTCCCGTAGCTCAGGGGTGGGGAACCTTTTTCCTGTTAAGGGCCATTTCGATTTTTAGAACATCCTTCGAGGGCCATGCTAAATTATTGAATACATATATCGGACTCACCTAATGCGATGGCTGGAACTGTTTCTCTTTGGCGAGGCGTTTGGTGTCAGGTGGTAGTGATGATGATGATGATGCTACTCGCAGCTGGTTTTGCAGGTTTGGGTCAGTCAGTCTTGAGCGGAACCGAGTCTTTGCAAGAGTCAGTTTTGAAAAGAACTGCTCACAGCTGTAGGTCATCCCGAACAGTGATGGAAACTTCAGTGCATGTCTCCTCAGAATGGGAAAATCCTCAGCACGTACATACAGTTTGTAGAACTCGAGCAAAGGGAGGTTGTTGTACCTAGCTTTGAGCTCGTCATTGCTTTGCAGCTCAATGATTTCGAGTTGTAGGTTGTCAGGCACATCAGCTGGTTCCACATTAAACGGCGTGGCAAATATGTTCAGTTCCCTTTGTTTACTTTTCATGTCCTGGAAAGCGCGACATTCCGCATCTACCTTTCTTTTCTTGTTAGTCGCCATGTTTGCATATACTGAGTGAAATGATGACATGAGATCACGCGATCACTTGACTGTCCGGAAGGTCGCAAATCGCAGTTACGACTGTCCGGAACTCACTTGACTGTCCGGAAGGTCGCATATCGCAGTTACGATTAATCGCAAATTAGTTTTAATTTGATGGCAATTATTCTGTTCGCACCAACATATTTTGCCAACGTCAAATAAATGAATAAGTTCTCAAATGTGCCGTCCGAGGCAGCGTCTGCTCGCCACGTTCGGCATTTGTTGACTGTTACAACACGTGAAGGCTCGCTGCTCTCTGATTGGTTGAATCGTTTTTGGCCATAACTTGGTTACCCTTTGTCCGATTAATTTAAAACCTTGAAAAGGAGAGATTACTGGAATTATAGATAGATGAATTGCCTCGCGGGCCGGATCAAACGGTCTCGCGGGCCGTATACGGCCCGGAGGCCGGAGGTTCCCCACCCCAGCCGTAGCTAGTTCCATAAAGCATACATGAAGGACACTATAATATCCCTGTTCAGCAGTTTATTTCCTTATTCTGTGTATTAGGGTAAGGCCCTGTCTTTCATTAAGATGACACTCCATTGCACCAAGTGAAATAAGATAGAGTCCCTTCATTCCCCATTCCCACTCCCAAAACTTCCATTGCCAAGCCTCAATTTCCAGCTACATCCCCTCCAAGTCTCCATTGCCAACTGCACTGGGCAGTTTGCCAGTTTGTTACAGCTGCGGGTTGTTTTCGCCCCAAAGCCGCCATTAAACATGTGCTCAGCTCGGGGAAGAAGGGCGTGCCCGCCCATCGTCATCAAGGGTGGCGTCAGAGGGCCTGTGCCCACCAATCAAGGCCGAAGCGAGCCCACCGAGGGGCGTGTCCTAAAGGCCGGCGGCTTGATCGCCGGAGGCGTTATAAAAGCGCGCGCGCAAGAAGCAACGTGGTTGTCGATGGTGAGGAGTTGTTGGAGAGAGAGAATATCCAGGGAAGCACAAAGCCTGCTATTCGTCACCTTGCTCGCCAAAGTTGGACCAAAAAGAGGAGTTAACAGCAAGAAGCCTGGAGAAAGCACGCGACGTCCACGCAGCAACACAGCAGTTTCAGATACAGCAGCTTGGGGCCTGGACGGCAGTTTGGAGCAGGGCCACGAAGGAACGGCGGCTGCCCAACGCGCCGATCGTGCTGCAGTACCGGTGGACCTTCCTCTCCCTCCAGCCATCCACCTCCTGCCATTCCTATCATCATCCCCCGTGTAAGTGTGTTCGTAGTCTGTCTTTTGTCTTGTCCCTGGGAATAAGTTAAGCCTGTTAGATAAGCTAGTATTTTCACTGTGTCTCTAATATCTTCTGTAAATTATTTTCTTATCTTTCCTTCTTCCTTGGTTATTTTGAGCATGTAAATAATAGGAATAAATTTAGTAGTATTGCCAACCTTTTCGTCTTCTTCTTCTTCTTCTTCTTCTTCACATCCGTGTCGCTTTTGTCTTTTCCATATTGAATATCTGTGGCGCGATCCGGCCAACGTTCGGGAATCGGGTTAGTCGGGGTAACTGTTAGGGGCTGCGGTGCCATCCGCTCGGCCAAACAACATCTTGTCCGTGGTCCGTAACAATTGGTGTCAGGAGTGGGCTACGAGGCCCGAACCAAATTTTTAAAACATCTAGAAAAAAATTTGGTCAAAATTTGGAGCGGCCGAAATTTGGTTTGTTTTAAAGAAAAACCCGAATTTTGAAATCGCGCCATGGATAGTCAAGGCGATCGGATGCAGGTGGGTGAAATAGAGGAGGGGTTAGGAGTAACCCAGGATCAGAGAGAGGAGAACAATGAGGAGGTGGTTGAGGAGGTTTCAGGCGCGCAAAATGGCGCTCTCGCGCACGAGGTTACGGGCGCGCAAAATGGCGCCTCGCACGAGCGCACGGCAGCCGAGCCCGCGGTGCCAACAGACTGGGGCCTATTCATGACACAATGCCTGGCGTACATGGCCGAGCAGAGAGAAGAAAGGAATAAATTTAGCAGGGAAATGAAAAAAATGGAAAACAGAATAATGAACGGAATGAGGGCCGATAATGAGGGAATGGCGAGGGACAGAGCCGCATACGAGGTAAGGGAGGCTGAGAATGACGTCAACCGCAGGTTGAGCGAAAAGGTCCCAGGGGTGCACAAGGAGGTAACGCGGGTCGAGAAGCGCTGGTTGAGCGAGGCGGAGGAAAGCGCGGGTACAATGACGGGGGTAGAAATCGCGACACGGGGTATGGAGCAGCCGGCGACCGCTGAGGTAGAAGAGGGGATTTTATTAAAGCCAGCGGTCGTCGAGGGGAACAAAGAAAAAGCAGTAGTGGGTATAATTAAAATTGAAGAGACGACGGAGGTAGCCTGGAATTGCAGGGAGAAATGGATTATGCTCAAAGTCCGTGCTCACATCACGATGCTGTGCTTAATCCTTATAAAGATTTGCAGGTGTTGGTGCAGGGAGGAAGAAGAACCCCGAAGGTGAGACGGGCTGCATGTGGTGCCGGGAGATTTTGTAAAAGGGGGTTTGGCGCGAAGAGAATAGTCGCGCGATTGGGGTCAATATGGCACCCGGGCGTTGGTGAAGGGTCCGGTGTGAGTGGAAATAGCACGCGTGTGAAAACAAAGTGTGCGTCAAGGGGTGAGCGTGTTACGAAGCACGAGTGTGATACCGAGTGCGAGCGAGAATGCACGTCGGGGTGTACGGAGTGTGACACAGCGAGTGAGAGCAATACGGAGTGTACGTGCGAGGGTGAGTGTGACACGGAGAGTAAGGTGGTGGTGGAACGTGTGCGAGGAAGCACACCTGAGTTGGTGGTAGCGCGGGTGTGGGAGAGCCCATCTGAGCGCGTTAGTGGGTGGATGCAAGAGAGCACGCCCATGGTGAGTGGTACGGAGTACGTACCGAGGGAGAGTGCGCAAGACGGTGCATGAGGTGTGTTAAGGGAGTGTGCGAATGGCGAGTGTGCACGAGAGGTGTGGTGTGTAACAGGGAGTGCGTTGGTGGAATGTACGGACGGCGTTGGAACGTCGGGTTTTGTGAGTGTCAAATGGGTCGCGTGTGCGTGTGGGCATGCGAGTAAAGCATCGACATTGGACGGGTTAGCATTTAGGGCGACGGATAGCCGATGCGAGCACTCGGGGCGCGGTGCGCTTTGTTGGATGCAAGGCCCGGTGCGGATCGATGCTGCGTCGCTTCTCTTCGAAGCGTCGTTGCCGATTCGGGCTTGGCCCCGCCCTGCACGGTCGAGTCCGGGCCTTGTCGGGCGAGGCGACCGGTCCGGTTGAAGGGCGAGAGGGAGGAAGCGGCACGCTGCCCCCTCGTGGGGACGGGGTTCTGCCCGGGCGAGCCTCAGCCATCGGGTCCGGGACCGCAAGGTACCGAGCCGCGATGATGCGTGGAACCTCGGCCCGAGCATGCCTCCTCCCCAGAGTCGTGAATGCCGGACGGATCCAACCAAGGCGACCAAACCACCCGAATTCATTGCTCGGCTTTGCGAAGCCGGGTTTTAATGATGTGACGACGCACCGAGGCTCAGATAAAGCGGACTGTGATGATGATGATGAGGATAGTGTTTTGGCCCCGAAATTAAAAAAAAAAATAATTGATGATTGGCAGAGTGATTGGCAGAGGATTGGTAGAGTGATTGGCAAATTTTTGATTGGCTGGAATTTGGTGAGCAAAATTGGTAGTGGAAGATACCCGATGTGGTGGGATGGCAACTCTGCCATCTCTCACAACGGGGGCAAAGGAGCAATAGATTTATGGGGTTTATGGCAGTGAAAACTAGCCCGGGTGGGTTAGGATATCGTGTGTAGGGATCGAGAAAAGATTGACCTTAGGTAACGTTAAGGTTAGGTAGTGACAATGACACCTGTAGTGGGGACGCAGGTAGATTCGTGTGGATTATAATGACGAGGGAGCGCAATAGTTTAAAGGGACGACTGGGAAGCGCAAGTTTCAGAGGGGAGTAGTTAGATGAGATGATGCCGTGTGTTTGAGGATTGGAAGTGTATTGTGAAAAGTGTGTAAGGAACAGGTGTGATTGCACAGGTGTGCAACTGGACAGGTGTATGGAGCAGTGTTTGAGTGATGGTGATTGTGCGTTGTGTTGACCAAATGGTCCAGGAAGGAAGGAGGGTGCAGGTGGCACCAGGTGTGATTGCACAGGTGTGCAACGACAGGTGTATGGAGAATGTTTGTGTGGAAGACATGTTGCATGGAGTATTGGAATGGATGGTCGTGGAGTGAGTATGATGGAAACTGTGGAGTGGAGTGGATGGTGCGGAGGTGTGAATGGGGGAAGAGTAGACCCCCATCACGAATACCCGGGGAGGGTAGTTTAAGTGTTAGGTAGAGGGTACAGGTAAATTGTGGTTGGATATTGGCATCTGTGGTGCGGGTGAAAGAATGGTGTTTGGATGGGTGCATTAGTGTTGTGGAAATGGCTGGGCGTGTAGCCTGTTAGTGTGTGTAGTTGGTTTGGGCACTCCACCACTGTGAGGATGTCGGCCAGGTGAGGCCGCAGGTGGGCTCTGGGAGCCGGTAGAGTTGTTGTGGATGGGGCCCGAGGATCCGGAGGACGGACCCGGGTAGCCCAGTGCCAGAGGGCACCGAGGGGTGACAGAGCCAGGAGGGGCCTTCCCCAGTTAGATAGGTTAGGTAAGGAGCAGGTAAGCTCAGAGGCAACTACAGTGGTGGAGGTGTGCAGGTGAGTAGACCTGCTGGGAGTGCTGCACGATGCAGCCCTGAAATTGTGCAAGGGCACAGGCAGTTGAATCGGGGGAGTGAGACCCCAAATTGAGAAGCACCACAGTGGAAACTGTGGAGTGGAGTGGATGGTGCGGAGGTGGTGGGAATTTGGGAATTTTATGGGAATTTGGTTTTTAAAACCACATAGAGTAAGTGGCCAATGGATTGGCAGGGAAAGACCCCGGGTAGTGTAAAGTGTGTTAATGTCATTTAGAGGATAGTTAGGATGAAAATCTCCTTGCACCATCTGCATCCACTCACCTGGGATGACGTACCTCCACACCATGCCATGTTTTATTATTTTATATTGAGCAGATGTTTGGAATGTGAGACGCATCATGACGTGGGTGTGACATTGTGCTTGATGTTCCATCTCTGCCTCCTTATGAGGATTGATGATGAATTTGGTGATGGCAAATTTTGGATAGAGGGGGAGTGAAGATGAATTTGGTATATGGGGAGACGTGACAGTAGTGACGAATTTGTAAAGGTGTAGATTTTGTAAATATGGGGTAAGGGCAAGGGTAGTGTAGGTGACAGGGGGGGTGATGTACGGTAGGGACGAGCTTTCTCACTTCGCTCTCCGTACGCACTTCGCCTTGCATTGCCTTATTGATGTGTACCCTTGTGACCTTACCCCTCGCTCATCTGTCTTCCCTCCCCTTTGTCTCCCACATGAGGACCTGTGCGCCACTGGGCGCCAAGGGGAGCGTGCGTGAGTCGGCCATTGCGCGCCCGAACCTCTCACAACCACAGCTGTCTGCATCGATGCACCACCTTATGGACCACGTGTCTGTGGCCGAGCACCACTTATGGACCCCATGGGTTGGGGCATGGCCCCTCTGCTGGAACCGGCCATGAAGGCCCGAAATCTTGCTGGCGGACCTTGGCCACAGGGCACCGATGCCCCACAGGTGAACCACACTAGTCGGCCCTGTGGGCCATAAATAAATAAACATGGACACGTTGGGTGCATATTTATAGTGCAAATAGGCCGCCAGCAAAGGAAGATGCCAACACCAGGAAAATAATAATAGCCAGCAGAGGGAGCCGAAGAGCAAGAGACCACCTGCAGGGTTAGGGGTTGTTGTTTTTATTTTCATGAACAGTGATGACTGTGCACCGATTGGTGCTTGAGGGTGTGTTGGTGCGTTTTGGGTGCTTTCATGGTGCATTGATGCAGAGCATGCTGTCTCTCCCCCCCCAAAAGAACAATCACAGGTCCTGGGTTAGTTTTGTAAATAAAAGCAGAGCCATTGTAAATAATGCTCCCCATCGTCAGTGTATAGTTTGAAGACCATTCCGCAATTCGGTTAGCTGTGGGCGTGAATCTGTTAGGCAGGGTGCAATGAAGCAGCGGGACATATTTATTTATGTTTTAAAACTGTCGCACTCAGGGTCAGGTTATAAGTAGAGGGAACTACACCTACGTGTCACACTAAGTTAAAGTTATTGGCCCGGGACGTGCCTAAGAGGAGGAGGGTGCAGTGTTGTGGATATGAGGATTGTGTTTTTTATTGTGTTTTTATTATTATTGTTTTATTCTGAGCCCTCCTTGCTCCAGTGTGTATAAAGGTCAAAGGGCGTTCCCGTAGCTAGTTCCATAAAGCATACATGAAGGACACTATAATATCCCTGTTCAGTAGTTTATTTCCTTATTCTGTGTATTAGGGTAAGGCCCTGTCTTCCATTAAGATGACACTCCATTGCACCAAGTGAAATAAGATAGAGTCCCTTCATTCCCCATTCCCACTCCCAAAACTTCCATTGCCAAGCCTCAATTTCCAGCTACATCCCCTCCAAGTCTCCATTGCCAACTGCACTGGGCAGTTTGCCAGTTTGTTACAGCTGCGGGTTGTTTTCGCCCCAAAGCCGCCAATAAACATGTGCTTAGCTCGGGGAAGAAGGGCGTGCCCGCCCATCGTCATCAAGGGTGGCGTCAGAGGACCTGTGCCCACCAATCAAGGCCGAAGCGAGCCCACCGAGGGGCGTGTCCTAAAGGCCGGCTGCTTGATCGCCGGAGGCGTTATAAAAGCGCGCGCGCAAGAAACAACGTGGTTGTCGATGGTGAGGAGTTGTTGGAGAGAGAGAATATCCAGGGAAGCACAAAGCCTGCTATTCGTCGCCTTGCTCACCAAAGTTGGACCAAAAAGAGGAGTTAACAGCAAGAAGCCTGGAGAAAGCACGCGACGTCCACGCAGCAACACAGCAGCTTCAGATACAGCAGCTTGGGGCCTGGACGGCAGTTTGGAGCAGGGCCGCGAAGGAACGGCGGCTGCCCAACGCGCCGATTGTGCTGCAGTACCGGTGGACCTTCCTCTCCCTCCAGCCATCCACCTCCTGCCATTCCTATCATCATCCCCCATGTAAGTGTGTTCGTAGTCTGTCTTTTGTCTTGTCCCTGGGAATAAATTAAGCCTGTTAGATAAGCTAGTATTTTCACTATGTCTCTAATATCTTCTGTAAATTATTTTCTTATCTTTCCTTCTTCCTTGGTTATTTTGAGCATGTAAATAATAGGAATAAATTTAGTAGTATTGCCAACCTTTTCGTCTTCTTCTTCTTCTTCACATCCGTGTCGCTTTTGTCTTTTCCATATTGAATATCTGTGGCGCGATCCGGCCAACTTTCGGGAATCGGGTTAGTCGGGGTAACTGTTAGGGGCTGCGGTGCCATCCGCTCGGCCAAACAACATCTTGTCCGCGGTCCGTAACAATATGTTTGACAAACAGTTTTTTTGTGAGCCACCATTCCAAGTTTGATAATGCAGCGGATCTGGCATGCTTCACAGATATGTAGAAGGCCCTGATATTTATTTTGGACAATTCATGAATCATGTCGAGCTAACAGTCTTCATTATAGGCCAACATAACTGAAAAGTGTATCAACTAACCTGCCTCTCTCCTATGGCATGGTCACCTGATTTTATGGCATTAGTGTGAAATTGCTTTTCATAAAACGAGGTTTCATAATTACCCAGACACCACTGCAGCAGTATATTCAACTGATGTTCGATCCCATAATCAAAGTGAATCCAACAGAGACTTCAAATAAGTTTGGATTAAACAAACTTGTTGAAATGCTAACCTTAATGAAGAGTACGTCAATGTAATATAGATATTTCTTTTTACGTTGTAGCCACGGGGCAATGCCATCTGGAACAGCATTTGGCTGTCCATATATCCCCACAAACGTACACAAATCAGAGCTGAGGATCAGGTCATATGACAAGGGGACAGCGTTTAGTAACAATTACTGTTGCATATTTTACTAAAAGGAAATATAATAACCTTCTGTGGAACGTTTTGGGGTCTCAGCAGGTGTCGTAAGGTCGGTAGGAAGTTTCAAAATTCCTCAATACAATTATGATTTTGAAATGCGATCGACATGGACCTTGCTCCAGAATCTGGAATTCAAGAGATGATGGTTCACTGGTTTGATAATATCTCAATACAATCGTAATTTAACATTATATTTTGATATATTAATTAGATGGTATTAATCTGTGATTGGAATGATGAATGATTCTGTTTGGAATGGAAATATAGAGATATTGAGTTTAAAGCACAATGAGGAAATGACGTACTGGTTTCCATCCATGACATTCGCGAATTCCCCATTTGCAGTTTCGCCATTGACTGGATACAGCAACATTCAGACTGGGTATGTTTTTGTCCAAGTCCTTCACGAACTTGCTATCAATGCCTGACATTGGACTGAAGGTGGCACAGGAATGTGGAATTTATTGGTTCATCATTTGCCATTCGCCATTGTTTTATCCAAGTCATTCACGAACCAGGGGGGGGGGGGGGGCATGAAGTCAAATGCAAGTCCATGCATGAAGTCAAAATAATTTATCACTTACATTATTTGCTAACTGCTAACTGGAATCCCCACCCAGGGCATACTGTCCTCTTCAACTAAAGTATCAAACAAGCCCAGCTACTCTGTTGTGAGACTTATCGGTGTTTTTTCAATACTATTGTTCCGGATCCGGGGGACGGCACTCCCGTTAGCAAGGGGGGGGGGGGTTTAATCCCCTTGTCCTGTTAAGCTGGCCGTCCGACCGGTTCTGGGGGTATGACGTCACTTCCGGTCGATGGTAAGTAGGGTTGTAAGCCCAATTTGTCTTAATACCTAAGTACTACCACCGGCCGTAAGCGAGGAAATACTCCCACCCGGGCCGCAGCGTGATTGGATTGCGCCTAGCGAAGCGAGCTGCGACTCGGGCCGTTAGCAAGAGACTAAACCCGACTATAAAGTGTTTGGCCAAAATCGCGCCACAGGTATTCAATGGGAAGAAGGGACTAAAGCGATCGGGGGAAAGAAGAAGCCAAAGTAAGGAATAACAGATATTTATTAATTATGTACACTATGTACAATTATGTACCAGTAAGCCCTGGTGTTGGGCTAGCGGTCAGGGTGCCAGCTTAGGATCCAAGGATTCTGGGTTAGAATCCCGGGCGATCGCTGAATTAACGCCAGGGGGGTTGACTCAGCCTGTCATCCTTCCGAGGTCGGCTAATTGAGTACCAGTTCACTGGTAATTCCCTGTGTGTCGTAAAAAGGCGACAAACAGGGTTGGCGGCAGGAAGGGCATCCGGCCGTAAAACATTGCTTCAAAAAGGGGACCAAAAAACAACAACAACCACGGTCCCCGAAAAAGGCCAACCCTCGCTTTGCGGGGAAAAATGGCCTCTAAACGGTGGTTTTTATTAATTATGTACACGAAAACCCAAAGAAGAAGAAACGAAAGTAAAATACAGAAGAAGAAGAAGCAGGACACAGGGCAGCCTGAAGCAGTCTTATATTATACCCCGGACAAACAAACACACTCACACGGGGATTGTAGCTGGATTGTAGAACAGGTAGAGTGTCCGGCGATGGGGTCCAGGCTCCGGTCCCGTGGGCGAAACCCGGCAGGCAGCTCCGCGTCTGGCTGAACGCGACCGGACAGTTCATATAGCGGGGGGGGGGGGAAGCTGGTGTCCTGTGGCGTACGTAATAAATGCACGCTCGTGCCAAACGCACCCTCTCCAATGTTCTCTGATACAAGCGTGCCCTTCTTCAACAAGTCTCTTACAACCAGCGCTCTCTCATCAAAGAGTTTACAACGTGCGTGCCTCCAACCAGTTCCGTACCACCAGCGCTCTCCCATCCAAGTCCATGAAAAGGCTTTGCGTTCGCGCTTATATAACACGATCAGCGATCACTCCGCGAGGCAAAAAGCCACGCCTGCCAGCGATGTTCCTTCAGCCCTGGTTGGCTGGTGAGGGCTTACCGGCCACGCCTTTGACGACTGGATGACGTGGCCACACCTTCTTCTTGGCGCTCCGCCTCCTTTCTCGGGCCTAACTAGTCTAGTAGGAAGACTAGGTCCCCCTGCACCCCCCGGAGATATACTTCTAATCAGTGTTTCTAGATTGGAAAAAATGTGTAGAAAATGACTAGCTATGGCCCCAAGCTGAAAAAATGTCCCACATACCATTTTTATGCAAATTACTGCTGCCATTATCAAAAAAACGATTTTTGACATATCTCAGCCAATATTGCAGATAATTGAAAAATGAAGGTGTCTAGACCCATGTTTTGAAGGGCATAGATCATGATAGAACTATTCATAACATGATTACATGTGTCTATGGTATACTAGTATGCTAATTAGTGCTTTATTTACAAAATAATCACAGTTTTACGAAATAATAGACTCATATTAAGGTCCGTCTACACAGACGTTAACACAAAGTTTTATTTTTCTAAATATTACAACTGTCAAAATAGTCCTAGCACTCAATGTGACCACTCTTCTCTTGCTTGTTTTAGATAAACATCATTAGCATTAGTGATTCTACACTGAGTCAGTCATCATCATTTTCATCGAAATCGTCAGAGTCAAACTCTTCTTCTCCTTCCTCTTCCTCCTCCTCTTCGTGCTCTCCTGTGTTCAGAAGATCCACCAGTGAGGTTGGTAGGATGGGACCACTGGACCACATTGGTTTCAACAGTCCTTCATCAGTCCTTATCCATCCTTGCTCCTCATAAGGTTTTGGCTTTTCGATGATAGGTTGATCGGCTCTTTTGTACAATGCTACGCGGTGGTTCACACGCTGGATGTGCGGCTTCAGGGCAGACTGGCATGGAGGAAGGCGAGCCAGATCAACCTTGGACTTGGATGTGAGGGTCTTGTCCTCTCCCACCATTTTTCGTAGCAGCTTGGCACGGACAATGTCCACTGATGACTCGCGACTCTGGCCGTACATCACACAGGTGAATTTTTCTAACTGCCTCTCCACCTCAGGGTTGGCATCCCAGTTGTCACCCAGTTCACCGAATGCCCTGTGAAACCTGGGATTCTTCTCCAGCTTTTTCAAGGGCCCGACTTTTCCCTTCCCTTTGAAGGCACTGGTGCAGTCTTCTCCGCTGAACACATAGTACCCCAGGAGAGTGGCACAGTAGTCCTCTCCCAGGGATTCTGCCAGCTCAGAGACGTTGACAAGTTGGCGATGCTTCCCTGACCCTGTATCCAGGTACACCGTCAGCTTGATGTTGTGGGCATGGTGGAGCAGGATCAGGAGGATGTCTGTGTCCGGTGTTCTGACTACAGCGTTCTTGTATCCGATGGTAGCAGCATGATGGAGGTACAGAACCACCCTGGTATTTTTGATGAGGAGTAGAGTTGAGGGGTCTTTGAGGGCTTCATCGAGGTGCTCTCGGTTGCAAGACTGGGTCATTCTGAGAAGCACAGCAGGGTCAGAGATCATGATGTTCTCCTCCTCAGTGAATCTCTCCATCAACAGCCTCTCCATTGCCTCACACACTGTTTTGAGGCAAAAGAGGGACTTTGCGTAGGCCTTTCCACTGAGAACACCTTTGAGAGATCCACTTGTTACTAGTTGTGCCTCAAAGAGAATCTCTGCATATCCAGAACCACGCATCTTGTGTCCAGTGAGCATCCCGATGTAGTTCATGGATGTGTGGAAGGGTCCAATCGTTACTACATGACTAGCAAATTCATTTGGCCAGCGCCAGATGATGGGAAGGGCTTTCATGCAGACACCCAGATCAAATGTATTCAGGACCCATCTCTGACCCACCTCAGCAGTTGCTGCCTCGGAACGCTTCAGTAGCTCACGAACAACTGCGTTGTCTGTGATCGGTTGGTGGATAGGCGTGCAGTAGTCGACTGTTGATTTGCTGGGTGGGGGAGAACCAGTTGCAGAGGTGAAACCCCCTAGCCCAGGCACAGGCTGCAGGCCACAGCTTCCGATGTATCTGATGAAGAGCCAGATGTAGTACTCTTGCATCGTAGTGGCATAGACTGTGTCATTCTCTGCTGGCGGTGTGAATGATGAGCCTTCAGGGAACTTCGGGCCAACGCGAGTAAAGTGCAAGGGTGGGAGAGTTTTTGGTGTGTCGACCTTCAGGCTACGCTGTTGTGACCTATTGATGGTAGGTAGCATTCGGTCCTTGCTGCTCTCGAACCCGGGCTTGAGCTCCTGCACCATGATTCCTCCAGCACTGTTTACAATGTTGCTGCCGTGCACACTGGTAGTGGTTTTATTCAAGTTGTCCCACTCACAGTGGAATACAAGGTTGCCCTCTCCTGTCACAATTTGTGGTGTACGATAAGTTGAGACTTCATCCAGGACCTTGGCGAGAGCAGTTTCCAACTCCAAGGCGAAATCGTAGCTCTCAGAGTGTCCAAGCCTGTGTAGTATTGTGGTGAGCTGTTTGCTTCGGAACAGGTGCCTTACAGTCACACAGAGGAGAATGTGCTTTGGTAACTTCCATTTTCCATCTGACACTGCACGGCACAGATCTTGTCCAATGGAGAAGACCAGACGCTTCACCTTTTCTGTCTCGATGCCCTCCTTGCCAGTCATTAGCACGCTGAGAAAGCGGACAAGGTCTGGAGGTAGGATGTCTTCAGGATTGAGCTCCATGTCTTCAGCTGTTGGTGGCCATGGTTGGTCTTTACACTCTCTGAAAGCCTGTAGAATACCCTGGCGAAGTTGGAGGGCAACATTTTGGTTCTTGTTTGTGCTTCCGAGTGTGAATGCTCGTGCGAGAGCATTGGAAACTGTTATGTTTGAGCTGTGCACAAGCCAGAAAGAAATGACATCACATTTGTCATGATCAACCTTCGTGAAGTGGATATGCTCCTTGATTGGGTCATTCTGTAGGCGTTTCAGTAGTTTCTCTGACCGATAATTTGAGTTCTCATATCCATTCAGTTTCAGTTCCTCGACATAGAGCAAGCGCAAGGAAGAAAGCTGTAGAACTTTATTCTGCTGGATGACCTGGGTTTGAATGTGTTCCAGTACTGAGTTGAATGCCTTTTCATGGGCGGCTGACATGCAAGCCTGCTCCTTTGGTGCTTCGGCTCTGTGAATCGCACGCTCATAGTTGTAGAATGCTGTGCGGAAAGCTTTAAAACATGACGGATGGTGTTTGGCCTCACATGCAAAGAGGTCTTTGTTTTTCACCTTTCGATGGAGTCGATAGAGACCCATTTTCTCAGCCCGTGTTTCGATTTGCTCCCATGCATTTTCTTTGTTTTTAAAGGATGGGAAGGTTGTAGGCCTCTCAGTATTGCGATGAGCATCTTTGGTCTCAACTTTCTCACAAAATATACACTCTGGCGGGAAGATGGGTTCAGCAGAACCTCCTGGTTTACGAGGAGAGTGATGCCATGATGAGGTTGATGGCCCTGGTTCTGTATCATCTCCCAGACGATGAAAGTGGCGGACAAAGTGCTTATAACACTTGCTGTGATATCCTACTCTTTCTAGGTCATCAGGAAGAGTTGCCGGGATCTGATCACATACTGATTGCATACGACATGGGGAGTCATGCGGTTGGTTGAGACGTCTATCCCGGATCTTTTGAAGCAGTTGCAGTTTTTCTGAAGCAGATCCTTTAATTTTACGGAGGGGCGTGAAATCCCCATGATCAGACATGGATGGTACATGAAGGATGCATGTAGGAGGAGAGCTTTGGGCTGCAGGTTCTACACTCCGTTTTCTTTTGGGCATGCTTGCTGTCGATGTCTACCATCACTGTTAAATGACAAATAAGAAATCACGAATGATGTTAAAAGTGCCTGTGAAAGGAGGCTCTGAGTTTTCAGTGAGGTAACAGAGGTTCTGAGTCATGTTCTACACTAGGGTACTTTTTAGCTGACTAAACCATGTTTAGTGGCATCAAAAGTGCTAATAGCTAAAACATCTAAATTCTTCCACACTAACGTTAGCTATCTAGGCCAATGAAACATTGTGCTAAGTTACTGTAGCTAGCTCAGCTGTCGTGCCTCTTTCTGGTTCAATTCATATACAGAAGTCAACAGATATGTCTCATGTTTGGCATTAACAAAAGTTTAAGTTACACCGACATTAGGAACATACTGTACATAGATGAGGCTAGCTTTAACGTTAGCTAACATGGTGCTAGCTGGCTCAGCTGTTATTCTGCCTGTTTATGATTTCATGCAGAAACTGAAGTCAAGAGTGTGAGTAACATTATAGTTAGCATCTTACCTGGCTAGATTGGAGGATGAATACCAAGAACAACACACAGATGGAATGGAAGACTGAACTTTCAACTGAGGTATTCAATAACATCAACGTTACCAATTGATACGAGCGCGCGACATTACCAATTGATACGAGCGCGCGAGCGCGCATGTTACATGGATGGAAATGTAAAATGGCAGCTATAGCAGCACTAATTTGGATCTCTAGTCTGTCATTTCTGCACTGTGATTGGATAACATAAAAAAATATGTTTGGGAGTTAACAGCAGGAGTTGGTAGATTTTACGTGGGCTGGGTGAGAAACCTTTAAATAAGCAAGTGAAAATCTCTCGCAATACAAAGTCAATGGTGGGAAGAAAAGTTGAGTGGTACCAATGTTACTGCCAATGTCCCGCCCCTATGCAAGACTCAGGAGCATCTTGTTGACATTTAACCTTGAAAATACCTGGGTTTAGACCCCTTATGTACCATGTTAAGTTATCTGCAGTATTAACGTATCCTTATCATTTGTAAAACTGATTATTTTGTAATTACAGCATTAATATGCATACTAGTATACCATAGACACATGTAATCATGTTATGAATAGTTCTATCATGATCTATGCCCTTCAAAACATGGGTCTAGACACCTTCATTTTTCAATTATCTGCAATATTGGCTGAGATATGTCAAAAATCGTTTTTTTGATAATGGCAGCAGTAATTTGCATAAAAATGGTATGTGGGACATTTTTTCAGCTTGGGGCCATAGCTAGTCATTTTCTACACATTTTTTCCAATCTAGAAACACTGATTAGAAGTATATCTCCGGGCGGTGCAGGGGGACCTAGTCTTCCTACTAGACTAAACCGCATGGCTTATGGTGGCGTGGTGCCAGCAAACAGCCCAATTCAAACGGCAGCGAACGCTGCTGGCAAGTGAAGTACCACAATTTGGAGAGAGAGAGAGAGAGCAAAATGGATGGAATGGGGCCTATCTTATTTGATTAATGCAATGCAGATTCAACTATTAGGAACAGATCCTTAACTGAAACACATAATAATGAAATAACTACAGAGAGGTCCTATGGTTCTCTACGTGTTGTACATGGACTAACTAGGGTGTGATCTTTAATAAAGCCAATTGATGGGGATATTTACAGGGGATCATTTATAAGGGAAACATTTACTAAAATTTACTAGTGAAGGTTCTAAAAACCGTAACACTATTTTATGTTATACAATGCCAGTAAAATTGCTTTATTTTCTCTCGTCAATATTCTACCCAAACACGAAAAATTAGGACACCATTGTAAAAGCAATCATTATATTTTAGTTATATGATGTTATTCCAAGTTAAGCTATCATATTGCAGGTGTCTTGAAAAGGGTTGGTTCGTTGTGTGCTCATCATTGATCACCATTATATCCCCAAACAATGTTGAAATATCTGTTTTAAATTGCACAACTTGCTCATAACTATAATTGCTAACTGGAATAATTATTTGCGCTTCACAGTGTAATTGGTACGTGTGATTGTAGCAGGTGGATACGGCATAAGCCTAATGAGCCAAATATATATTATACCTATACCATAACCACTTACTATGAAACATTGGAAATGAGTTTTAAGGGCAAAAAAAGCATTGTATACAGAGGCCTTGAGGTTGAATCACTTTGGTGGTTGTTATCCTGATTTTGTTCCATGATGTGTTGAAATTTTTGATTACACCAAAATTGGGTGCACTTGTTTTATGAGCAATTTATTCATTCTCTGTCAAGAGCCTACATGCCTGTTCATATATTGTAATGAAAATGGACCAAAGGGTGAACGGGTTAATTAGATGATTAGTTATATCATGATTTGCATATTTAGAGTGGATGAAATGTAAAACCCAATTTCAGCCTGCAAGGATAGTGTTTAGTAGAAATGTTGTCTCCCCTCCAGACTCCATCCCTTTGTGTTGTGCTTTTGGAGTTTTATTAGTCCCCTACCGGTTTCATAGGAGGGTACTATAGGTTTGCACTCTTGTCTGTCCATCCGTCCGCCTGTCCGACTGTCCCACCTGTCCGACCAGCCCGCATGTGGTTTTCCAGACTTTCCGCCCTACTCTTTAACATATTCAACTGAAACTTGGTACGTGGCTTCATTATGATAAGTTACAGAACATGTTTGAGCTTTGCGATGTTTGTCAAATTTTTCACGGAGTTATGCCTTTTTGAACTTAGAAAATATCACTTCAGAGCTTGATTCTTCACACCCTCCCTCCAGCGCACCCAACCCGTATGACTCTTTCTACTCCTCCCCTTTTTCTCCAGACCACACTCCACCCTCCGTGGCATTCATAACTCCACCCATCTCTTATTTGCTTGGCAGAAGCCCCATGATCTACCTCGCTCTCCCAAATCAACAGAGCTGTCATTATTTTCAATCTCACCCGGTCCCCACCCGGTGACGTTACACATGAGGCTTTACGCACGTTTCCTTGACTTTAAACCCTTGCTATTTAATACAATGCACCACCCTCCGTATAGTGCACGTTTAGGCTGGAAAATTTTTTTTTCCTGTTTATCATCACTTTTTTTCAAAAAAGTGGGTAGGGAGGGAGGGGTTTTTTTTAAATTTTTTTTTTTCAGTGTGAAATTTTAATGGATTATTCAACGCACAATATGTTTTTTTCTTAAATATACTTGATCGGACATACATGATGAATCATGTTATGATTTCTAAACTAGTAAACCTTCGTATGTACGCACTGATACGATTCAAATAAAGAAAATAAAGAAACCGATGTCACATTGAGTTCTGTTTACTTTTAATATTTGTTGATACGTATAACAATGGTAGACCAAAACTTCGGCTTTTAAGAATAATGTCCGGTTGCCATACATGTATCTATCAGCAGCTATTGCCATATAGCATTCATACATATTTGACTAGAATTCCTCACCACGAAATATCACCTCATGGTACCGGTACATGCGTATTGAGCAGTTTGGCAGACATGGAAGAGGACATAAACCACATCAAAAGGATGTCTAGTTCGCATTTATACATCTATCTATCAGCAGCTACTGCTATTATAGCACTCATACATGTATCTATCTATCAGCAGCTACTGCTATTATAGCACTCATAGATGTATCTATCTATCAGCAGCTACTGCTATTATAGCACTCATACATGTATCTATCTATCAGCAGCTATTGCTATTATAGCACTCATAGATGTATCTATCTATCAGCAGCTACTGCTATAATAGCACTCATAGATGTATCTATCTATCAGCAGCTACTGCTATTATAGCACTCATACATGTATCTATCTATCAGCAGCTACTGCTATTATAGCACTCATAGATGTATCTATCTATCAGCAGCTACTGCTATTATAGCACTCATAGATGTATCTATCTATCAGCAGCTATTGCCATAGCATTCATACATATTTGACTAGAATTCCTCACCACGAAATATCACCTCATGGTACCGGTACATGCGTATTGAGCAGTTTGGCAGACATGGAAGAGGACATAAACCACATCAAAAGGATGTCTAGTTCGCATTTATACATCTATCTATCAGCAGCTACTGCTATTATAGCACTCATACATGTATCTATCTATCAGCAGCTACTGCTATTATAGCACTCATAGATGTATCTATCTATCAGCAGCTACTGCTATTATAGCACTCATACATGTATCTATCTATCAGCAGCTATTGCTATTATAGCACTCATAGATGTATCTATCTATCAGCAGCTACTGCTATAATAGCACTCATAGATGTATCTATCTATCAGCAGCTACTGCTATTATAGCACTCATACATGTATCTATCTATCAGCAGCTACTGCTATTATAGCACTCATAGATGTATCTATCTATCAGCAGCTACTGCTATTATAGCACTCATAGATGTATCTATCTATCAGCAGCTACTGCTATTATAGCACTCATAGATGTATCTATCTATCAGCAGCTACTGCTATTATAGCACTCATATATGTATCTATCTATCAGCAGCTACTGCTATTATAGCACTCATACATGTATCTATCTATCAGCAGCTACTGCTATTATAGCACTCATAGATGTATCTATCTATCAGCAGCTACTGCTATTACAGCACTCATACATGTATCTATCTATCAGCAGCTACTGCTATTATAGCACTCATAGATATATCTATCTATCAGCAGCTACTGCTATTATAGCACTCATAGATGTATCTATCTATCAGCAGCTACTGCTATTACAGCACTCATAGATGTATCTATCTATCAGCAGCTACTGCTATTACAGCACTCATAGATGTATCTATATATCAGCAGCTACTGCTATTATAGCACTCATAGATGTATCTATATATCAGCAGCTACTGCTATTATAGCACTCATAGATGTATCTATCTATCAGCAGCTACTGCTATTATAGCACTCATAGATGTATCTATATATCAGCAGCTACTGCTATTATAGCACTCATAGATGTATCTATATATCAGCAGCTACTGCTATTATAGCACTCATAGATGTATCTATCTATCAGCAGCTACTGCTATTATAGCACTCACAGATGTATCTATCTATCAGCAGCTACTGCTATTATAGCACTCATAGATGTATCTATATATCAGCAGCTACTGCTATTATAGCACTCACAGATGTATCTATATATCAGCAGCTACTGCTATTATAGCACTCATAGATGTATCTATCTATCAGCAGCTACTGCTATTATAGCACTCACAGATGTATCTATCTATCAGCAGCTACTGCTATTACAGCACTCATAGATGTATCTATATATCAGCAGCTACTGCTATTATAGCACTCATAGATGTATCTATATATCAGCAGCTACTGCTATTATAGCACTCATAGATGTATCTATATATCAGCAGCTACTGCTATTATAGCACTCATAGATGTATCTATCTATCAGCAGCTACTGCTATTATAGCACTCATAGATGTATCTATATATCAGCAGCTACTGCTATTATAGCACTCATCGATGTATCTATATATCAGCAGCTACTGCTATTATAGCACTCATAGATGTATCTATATATCAGCAGCTACTGCTATTATAGCACTCACAGATGTATCTATATATCAGCAGCTACTGCTATTATAGCACTCACAGATGTATCTATATATCAGCAGCTACTGCTATTATAGCACTCATAGATGTATCTATATATCAGCAGCTACTGCTATTATAGCACTCATAGATGTATCTATATATCAGCAGCTACTGCTATTATAGCACTCATAGATGTATCTATATATCAGCAGCTACTGCTATTATAGCACTCATAGATGTATCTATCTATCAGCAGCTACTGCTATTATAGCACTCATAGATGTATCTATATATCAGCAGCTACTGCTATTATAGCACTCATAGATGTATCTATATATCAGCAGCTACTGCTATTATAGCACTCATAGATGTATCTATATATCAGCAGCTACTGCTATTATAGCACTCATAGATGTATCTATCTATCAGCAGCTACTGCTATTATAGCACTCATAGATGTATCTATATATCAGCAGCTACTGCTATTATAGCACTCATAGATGTATCTATATATCAGCAGCTACTGCTATTATAGCACTCATAGATGTATCTATATATCAGCAGCTACTGCTATTATAGCACTCACAGATGTATCTATATATCAGCAGCTACTGCTATTATAGCACTCACAGATGTATCTATATATCAGCAGCTACTGCTATTATAGCACTCATAGATGTATCTATATATCAGCAGCTACTGCTATTATAGCACTCATAGATGTATCTATATATCAGCAGCTACTGCTATTATAGCACTCACAGATGTATCTATATATCAGCAGCTACTGCTATTATAGCACTCATAGATGTATCTATCTATCAGCAGCTACTGCTATTATAGCACTCATAGATGTATCTATATATCAGCAGCTACTGCTATTATAGCACTCATAGATGTATCAATATATCAGCAGCTACTGCTATTATAGCATTCACAGATGTATCTATATATCAGCAGCTACTGCTATTATAGCACTCACAGATGTATCTATATATCAGCAGCTACTGCTATTATAGCACTCACAGATGTATCTATATATCAGCAGCTACTGCTATTATAGCACTCATAGATGTATCTATATATCAGCAGCTACTGCTATTATAGCACTCATAGATGTATCTATATATCAGCAGCTACTGCTATTATAGTGTAGCGGTTACCGCTGGGTGTACACAATCGCCTTGCACCTACCAAGGACGCGGCCAGGGAGCAATCACCATGCCGGGCTCGTCCAGGCCGCCCGGACAGGCCCAGACGCGCCTCTCCCGGGCATGCCCGGACTCGCTGTCCCCGGGCTCGCCCGAGCCTCCCGGGCACGCCCGGTCTCGTCTTTCCCGGGCATGCCCAGACTCGTCTTTCCAGGGCTCGTCCAGGACACCCGGGCATGCCCGCTCTCGCCTTTCCAGGGCTCGCCCAGGACGCCCGGGCATGCCCGCTCTTGCCTTTCCAGGGCTCGCCCAGGACGCCCGGGCATGCCCGCTCTCGCCTTTCCAGGACACCCGGGCACGCCCAGCCTCGCCTTTCCAGGGCTCGTCCAGGACGCCCGGGCATGCCCGCTCTCGCCTTTCCAGGACGCCCGGGCACGCCCAGCCTCGCCTTTCCAGGGCTCGTCCAGGACGCCCGGGCATGCCCGCTCTCGCTTTTCCAGGACGCCCGGGCACGCCCAGCCTCGCCTTTCCAGGGCTCGCCCAGGATGCCCGGGCAGGTCCAGACTCGCCTTTCCAGGACTCGCCCTTGACGCCTGGGCATGCCCGGTCTCGCTTTTCCCGGGGAAACGCTCTGGCATAATGTGTATATATACACAAAGAATTAAGTTAAGCACCCCTACACAACGAATTAAGGTAAGCACCCCCTAATATATATTCTTTGTGTATATGTATACATTGGCATATATTCTAAGGTATGTGAGATCAAATAATGATTGGTATGACATTAGCAATTATCCATTGATGAAATTGAGTGATCAAAGTGAATAAGAGTGATTGGTTGAGTCAGTGATCCGATCACGTGGGTCCTACACACGTTATTGACGCAAAGATCGCTAGAGGTCTTCTCAGAACAATGACTGTACGTTAGAAAACATAAACGTCATCCACACTGTCCGTGATGGACCTATAGCTCCATACTTAAATTGAGGTGAAAATATGCCTAAAATTCCCAAAAAATTTCACCTTAAATTATTCAGAATAAAATATTGAAAACGGCATGATTGTTATGTTTTTATGTGACCATAATATCACTTCTCCAGAAAATATAGCAATATCATGGGTATATTACACTGTTTTGACGACAACAAACTTGTAATGTGCGAGGTTGTAGAAAAACGGGGGGGGTGCTTAACTTAATTCTTTGTGTATATATTGCTGCCCGATAAACGGGCTTTTCAGAGTACCCGAGTTTGATACGTGCAATAAAGCAACTCGGACGAATTTCCGTCTTTGGTCACGTCAATCCTTCCGACTCGCGTTGGAGCATAGCTCCTTCAATAGCACACATCTTCATAGCCAGCCGTGTAGTATGGCTTCTCTGTCGCATCGTTGCATGTGAGATTGGCTTTGGCGTAGACATTATTGAAGACGTTTGCCTCATTGGTCTCCTGCAGATCGGCGAAGTTCGAGCACATGTAACCTGGCTCAGACAGTACGCGAGCACATACAAAATTCGAACCTGTTCCACTGAGTGGGAACGGATTTTACTGACTTCGCGAGCAAAAAAAAAAAAAAATTTTTTTTAGGGGCGGACGACTTTTATGGGGCGGGCGGCGATGATAAACAGGAATTTTTTTTTAACCAGCCTTAAACAGACACTCTTTAAGCTACATTTCCTGCTTCTTACATCGAGATTGGCTAACAACCTGAATTTGTTCTGAATTGCCAAAAGCGATCTATATTTCATCACTTTTAGGAACTCATTTTTATTTAATATTTAAAAAAAATTAAAACTGCATTTGTAGGTTCAGCAATATCAGTATATGGGCAATTTTTAATAAACAAGATCGAAAGTCGAACAGCGGCGTAGCCGGGCTTGTAAAATATTATAAACCACAAACACATGATTAGCTTTTCAAACAGTCGCTAATGCTGCTTATAACATTAAACAAATAAATTTGGAGGAATCCCGACATCCGTGAAGTAAGTTTTACATGCAGAACTGAGTGAAGATCTACTGTAATCTATATACCCCACAAGGGTTGGAGGTGTGCTCATTTACCAAGCAGCTATCTGATTTCCAAACAGGAAATCAGAGCTGTCTCCCTTGACATATCACATGCCTTCGATATGGTCTGGCACCCAGCTCTGCTCACCAAACTCTCCTCCTATGGTATCCATGGAAATCTCCACGCATGGCTTGCAGACTTCCTCTCTGGTCAGAGTCAACATGTGGCCCTGAATAGATTTCTCTCATCTCCCCTTCCTGTTCTGACTGGAGTTCCCCAAGGTAGTGTTCTGGGCCCTGTGCTTTTTCCGGTCTTCATCAATGATCTCTCCGACTCTCTGGAAAATCCTCTCTATCTCTTTGTTGATGACTCCACTCTCTGCCGCTCCATTCCTCATCCCTCAGATCGGCAGTCTGCAGCCTCCTCACTCTCTGCAGACCTGGACAAAATCACAGACTGGTCAAACAAGTGGAACATGTCTTTCAATCCTGACAAATGTCACACTCTTACTATGTCTCTCCGAAAATACCGACTGGAAAACCCTCCCATCTACTCTCTCAACAATCCTCTCCAAGAAGTTCTGTCGCTCAAGCTTTTGGGTCTCACTATCTGCCATGATCATTCTTCGGAAAACCACATTTCCAAGCTGGCCTCCAAAGCCAGTCGCCGACTGGGCATCCTCCGTTGTGCGAAGACCTTCCTTTGGCACACCTGAGCTCCTCACCACATACAAGGCTTTCATCCGCAACTCAATGGAATACTGCTCTCCCCTCTGGGCTGGTGCTCCTGCCTCACACCTAGCTCGGCTTCACGCTGTTGAAACCAAAGCTTTCAGAATCATTGGAATCTCCTGCGATGAAGCTAACTCCGAGGGCCTTTCACTCACTCACCGCAGGCAGGTTGGTGGTCTTTCTGTCTTTTACTGACTCCTCTCCGGCCTTGCTCCCCCAGCTCTCTCTGTGCTCTGTCCCCCAAATATTCCTGCAGGTCGCACAAGATCTGCCAACAACCCTCTTATGGTTAAACTGCCAAAATCGAAGTTCTCAGCTCACTTTCACTCTTACATTCCCCTTTTCTCCTGCCACTGGAATAAACTTCCCCACTCCCTTCAATCCTACTCCTCCCTCCAGGTCTTTAAAACAGCTGTTCACCACCATCCCAGCTGCTCAACCCTGCTAATTCACCCCAGATCCAATTTTTTGGAAATTCCAACTTCTTTCCTGGAAGTCCTTGCAGTGTCCATATGTTTTATACCTCTTCCACCTCCCCCCAAGCCCTCTCCCTCCCACAGTTCTCTCGGTGTCCCTTCTCTCAAATGTTGTGTTTGTGTCCTTCCCCCTCTCTCCCCATCTTGTCTACCGCTCCCCTTATTTTGTGTTTTATGTGTCGGTTTGACATTTTGTGTGATTAATGTTAGCTCTTTCACAAGCCTCGATCTTGTATACAAAAAAAAGCTAGCTAGCGTCTGCCAAGCCTGCCGTTCCTTAACGGTTTTCAATGGAGTGCTTGCTCGAATGCTTAAACCACTTGGCGATCTCTCCACAAGAACCTTGGTAAATGAACACACAC
Source organism: Myxine glutinosa (assembly GCF_964187855.1). Taxonomy (NCBI): domain Eukaryota; kingdom Metazoa; phylum Chordata; class Myxini; order Myxiniformes; family Myxinidae; genus Myxine; species Myxine glutinosa. Next base: position 198,605,562 of record NC_136262.1, read on the forward strand.
CCAATGTTCTTGAGACCCGACCATAGATCGACTGTAATCTATATATATACCCCAAAGAGGAATGACCCTTCCTGCAGCTCCCATGGTGAGCGGGTGTAGGCCTACTCGTAAATTAAAATGTCCGTCGGTGGAATTGGCCGTGGCAATGACATCATAGACGTAATGATGTGACGGATACAAAAGTGCCGCTTCTTTAATATGTAGAAGTTGATATATTTTAACTTCCAGTACGTTTACAGTCACTACAAAGGGAATAGTGTTATGATTATATTTACTATAATATTTACGTTACGTTATCATTATTTCGAAAATGATATTGCCATTAAAAAACCGAAGTGAATTCCTTACTTCCTTGATTATTAATATTTGTGCCGAACATCGCTCATCATTGATTCATGAACCATACACCGCTTCATTCCATTAACTTTGTATACATGACATTGGGATTAAAGTGTAATGGTTATATTTGCTGTATTATTATTATTATTACGAAAACGATACTACTGAAATGATACACTACTGTATTAAGAATCCTGGGGTTAATTTGTCCGAAGCGGTCCGAACGAATCTTGGGAATCACACAGGACCGGCAGCTCCGTGGAGACATGCCCAAATAGCGGTGATTGCGTGGGGAATTTGATTGACACAAGGACGAGTAAGAAGGAACACACTGATTGGAGAAAGAAGGACAAATGACGTCAGAGCCTGAATGATAAAGGAATGTGCTGGTGGACATTTTCTCTCTCTGCCTCTGGTTTTGATCGCGTGCAGTTGGCATTTATCTCTCTCGATTATGGATTTGATTGTGGACAGTCGTGTGTCAGCGTTCCTTCTTGCTCTTGTGCCTTCTCGTTCTGCATTCATAGTGGATGGTTGCATTTTGCTGTCTTGCACGAGGAGGATTCATCGCGGGCGGCCATGTTCTGAGATCTTGCCAGAGGTCGTGAAGAGGTGGAAGAGCCGTGAAAGGAGAGCTGCGTTTTCCCCAAGCAAGAACGACGCGTTGCAACTCCCGTTCGTGTCAAGCACGGAGCCTGGAGTGAGCGAGATGCTCAGGCTCAGGGAGCGAGATTTAATCCCGATGGTCTCCTGGGGTTTCCGTTTACGCACCGCTAGCTGAGCTTTAACAAGCTCGCTCTGCTGCTCCACACCGAATCGGTTAATTAAGGCCGAACGGAGACCTGACAGGGTGATAGAACCCGGTGGTAAAGCAGTCAAAACCTCTGCCGCCACGCCGCGCAGTGCTGCCACAAGGTGTATCCCACCTTCATCCGGCCCCCAACCGTTACCCCTGCACACATGGTCGAACTGCACCAGGTACGCCCTCAAGTCGCTCTTGCCGTCGTACAGCGCGAGCGGCACTTTATGACCACTGGATGTTCGTACCCCATACGCTGCTCCCTGTGGGGTCGACGCGGGGCCGAACCGTTCGGGTCATCACAGTGCACCACCCATTGGGGGCTCGCGTGTGCTACCCGTCCCACTAAGGGCTACCCCGGTCGGTGTCGATGCTTGAGCCGTGTCATCACATCTCGCTACCCACTCCATACTCGTACACCCAGGCGCACACACGCCTTTCACACACCCCGTACCCGTCTCACCCCTCACAATGGGCCTTTCACGAACGCCCGGGTCTATCCCGACCCCCAAGCTTGTCGAGCCTCCCGTCGCACCAAACACATTTCCGCAATCATCGCCACTCACCTCGGGGCTTCTCTTCCCATGCTTCCCTTCCAGCACCTGCAAACTTTTTATTTGGTCAGCAAGCATTTCATCACGGTGCGAACACAAACCTTGCACATATTCCTTCACCTCCTCCCTTAATTCATTCTCTGTCTCGCTTCGTCTCTTTTTAATTTCACTCATTCCTTCTTCTACCTCCTCCAGCTTCTGTTTTACCTCCTCTATTTCCCGGTGCGCCCCTGAAATCTCCCCTTCTAAGGCTACCTTGGTCGTCTCTATGTGAGTCCTAATTTCTCGTTCCTTTGTTCCCATCGTCTCTATTACGTCATCCACCCTCTTCGTCAGTCCCTCGTGCACCATTTTACATTCCCACTTGGTTGCTACCACTTCCCTCTTTAATTATTTTTGCGCCGCCTTCAACCCCCCGATTACGTCGGTATTCTTACCCACCTGTTCCCTTAATTCCTGTTGTCCCACAGTCAATTTCTCTACTTCCCGAGTCAGTTCTTCTATACCCCCCTGTAGTTTAGCTGTACTCCGCTTCAACTCCCTCTCCACGCATTCCACGCACCGCTTCACCTCGTCGCGTTCCACTGCTACCTCCCTGCTCATCTGACGCCCAATGTCCTCCCCCATCTTTTTCATGTTGCAGTTTGTTTCCTCACTCTTGGTATCCATCCGATCAGCCATCTGTTTCATTTGCACCTCAAAGGATGCATTAATTTGAGTCAAGAACAACTCAATGTTAAAACCCCCTTGCACAGCGGGCCCGGCCTCCACCGCCGCGTGTGAAGCGCCGCCATTTTCTCCCACTCATGCTGCACCCTCATCAACTCTCTCATTCAACAATTGTTCCTGCTGGTCCTGGGTCATTATTTCGTCCACATTTTCTATACCCACCGGCACCTGGTCATCTTGGCCTGCCATTGCCAGAATTCAAAAAAAATTGTTTTAAACTACATTTTACATGCTCGTAATTTTGAGTACGTGAAGCGCACTCCAGGTCCAAATCCCACTCCTGACACCAATTTTGTTGTGGATCCCGGGTTTGTCGATGTACTAGGGGGGGGTTAAGCCCTGCTCCCCCTCGCACTCTGAGTCCATGAGGCCGCCAACCACACTACACTTGTGGTGGACGGATTGCGAAGCAATTCCAGCCGCCAAGCCCACAGCTACGCACGGAAGGGTTAACGGTCACGACCCGAATACCTTCGACACACGCAGCTGTGAGAACGGGGACTGAACCCAGCATGAGTCACGCTGATCCTGGACGCCCGAGCGGTTGTGTGTCACGTAACTCATGCCGTTAACACTATCGAACCCGATGGAGCGGTTTTAATTCGGGGCGATGCTAGGTCAATGTGGAAAGGACGATGACGGCCAGGTTTGAAACCAAACACAGCATTTATTCACAATTCACAGTATTTACAGAAACGGACAGAGTGAAGAATCTTAGCGGCCTTACCTAGGTTCCCAGACAAGGGCCCTCATTCGTTCGGGGAAGGGAAGGAAGAGGGTAATGCGCACAAAGCGCGGCCGCTTCGTGCAGCTCGCCCGGATGGGTTCGTTGGACGGAAGCCCCCAAGAATCGCTCCAACCCAGGACACCACAGCCGGAGATGATCGCGGCAGGGACGTGGATCGATCACGTGCACGTAGCCGGAACCCGAGGAGCGCTCAGTCTGTGGGAGCCAAGCGAGCGAGGGAGAGTATAGCAGGTTCTGGAAAGAGCTAGCGTTAGAGGGAGAGGCTAGCAGGAACCCGGCAAGAGAGAGAGCGGGGAGTCTGGGCCGGGTTTTATAACCCCCCGAAACCTCACTCAAATGTTCCACGGGCCTCTGTTGGCCGCCTCGGGTCACGTGTCTTGACAGCCCCTCATTGGTCATCCTTGGCCACTCCCTTTAGCTCCCATTGGCTGCTCGCTGCTCATTGGCCGCGCCCTCGACCACTCCCTTTAGCTCCTCCTTCGGGCCTGCAAGGCCTGGCCTAGTCCCATGACGAGGCACTTTAGGCTTCATTGAGGCCTACCATTACCCTGCCTGCCTCAACGCATACTAACACCGGGAAGGGGACTATGCTTTACATTTAATAAGAAATAACGAACTATACGAGGCTACATGTTGTGGTGTAACTAACTATAGGGGGGATGCCTTTATTTACAAAACCGCAACAATATATATATATATATATATATATATATATATATATATATATATATATATATATATATATGTATATATATATATACAGACTTGGCATTTAATATGGAATATTTTTTTTGTGGGATTATACTCTCCCGGGAGCCTCAATAGCTTGTGGAGCCCGAAACCAAGCCTGTACATACACAAGGCAGACAAAAATGTTGAAGGCTCGGAGTTCTCTCGCCTCTCGAAGTGTCAAGTGGAACTCTGACCGAAACATGAACACCTGTAGTGAATATAGTGCTGTTGGCATCCATCTGGCTCTGTGCATTGCTCCTGGAGCCATGATCCGGATTCCACGAGGTGGGATTCCTCCCGTGTAGATGACAGTCAGTTCTAGGAGTTCACGATAATCATCTCGTGGCTGCTGATCTTTCAAACACACAAGAACGTTTTTGCTTCCAACACAGTGTCTACAGATCCCATTGAAGCCTTCCTCTCTGAGAATTGATCGTGAAGAAACTTCCTGTCCTCGGGGTTGGTGATTATGGCCTCCGAATCTGCATGCCTAAGATCAAACGTCTTCTCCAAGGAGGCCTTGAAGGATGCTTCCTTTTTCTCTTGGGTCGCACCACCCCACTTTGCACCTTTTTGGAGGCTCCTCCATTCTTCATATAGCCTCTCCAAACGATGGATGCAGTGCTGCTTCGTCGTTGTAGGTAGGTGAGCTTTTTCCCAGAACTTCACAACCTCTTCAATGGTGAGGGTTGCACTCTCCCGGGCAGTGTGATTCTCCTTCTTCAGGTGATGGAAAAACAGGACAAGAGATTGATGCACAGTCGGGAGCTTGGCACCTTTGATGGCATCTCCAGAAGTGGACCCAATGAGATACACATTATCCTGAGCCCGAGTTTTCAATGAAACACTGGTACTAGCACATGCCATATCTGCAAAATAAGCAAGAATGTGGGTAAAATCCTGTTAATTCTTACTCCACAGGGTCACTCTCTACAAAAGAGCCACAGTCAATAAGTTAGGCCTACATATTACACACTAAAAAAGCGTACCCCTGACCCCGGGAACCTGTACAAAACATGCATGAAAATTGCCCAGATAGTGATCATAGGAAGTCTCAAAACTGTATGTATAATATATTGTATATATATAATGTATATTTATGTATATTTATTATTTAATGTATATTTACTATATATTTATTTTTAATATTATATTTAATGTATATATATAATTATGTATTTATTTTGTGTATATACAGCCCAAAAAATGGGAATTCCTATTTTTGCATGGGGGAATATTCATCACTGATGTGGCACCCCTAAATATTATTGGATTCCATTCAAATTTGGTGTGGTTTCCTTTGACACCAAAAGGAACAACAATAGACCATGCCCCGGAGAAAATCTGCATTTTGCTTTTTTGAAGCCCACCCTAATGTATATATATATATATGTATATATATATGTATATATATATATATATATATATATATATATATATATATATATATATATATATATATATATATATATTGTTGCGGATATGAGGATGGCATTTTTTTTGATTGTATTGTATTGGAAATGGTGATGAACATTGGTTGGATATGGCCCCTCTTGCCTCCAGAGTTGTATAAAGGTAAAAAGGGCGTCTCGGTAATTAGTCCATAAGCATACACGTCAGCCAATCATAGAATGCCCCTGTTCGATAGCTTATATCTTATTATGTGTTTTAGAGTAAGGCCTTGTCTTCCATTAGAATAATACTCCATTGCACCGAGTAAAAGAGATAGATTCCCTTCATTCCCATTCCCAAAACCTCCATTTCCCCTTTCGTCATTGCCAGGCCTCAATTGCCATTGCCAATTACTTCCCCTCCAATTGCTGCCATTGACCACGAGGCAGGGTCGGAGAAGAAGGGCGTGTCTCCACCTCGTCATAGAGGGGAGGAGTGAGCCAGCCCCGAACAACCAACCGAGCACGAGGGGTTTGGTTTGAGAGGGCGGAGGAAGAGCGTTTGGGGGAGGTTCGCAAAGGTTGAGGGTCGGGGCCTATATAACCCGCCGGCGGGGCGTTCCCGAAGCAGTTGAGTCCAAGAGATGAGCTTTGAAGGAGTTGAGACAAGGAGGGAGGAGACAAGAGCTGGGTCGTCAGAGAGTTGTGCTTAAGTTGAGTCCAAGAGATGAGCTTTGAAGGAGTTGAGACAAGGAGGGAGGAGACAAGAGCTGGGTCGTCCGAGAGTTGCGCTTTAGTTGAGTCCAAGAGATGAGCTTTGAAGGAGTTGAGACAAGGAGGGAGGAGAAAAGAGCTGGATCATCAGAGAGTTGCGCTTTTACCGAGTCCAAAGAAAGAGCTGGATCGTCAGAGAGTTGCGCTTTTACTGAGTCCAAAGCAAGAGCTGGATCGTCAGAGAGTTGCGCTTTTACTGAGTCCAAAGAAAGAGCTGGGTCGTCAGAGGATTGCGCTTTTACTGAGTCCAAAGAAAGAGCTGGGTCGTCAGAGAGTTGCGTTTTTACTGAGTCCAAAGAAAGAGCTGGGTCGCCAGAGCAGATGCGCTTTTACTGAGACAAGCAGCTCCGACCCGTGACTCCGCGCACACGACAGGCTCGGTGGCATCAGCGGCCGTCGAGGTCCAGCCCGACGTCCCGTGCTGGATCAAGCTCCAGCCAGCTCCGTGCCATCCTCCCCCTCCAGCCACACACCTCCTTCCAGCCAATCCACTCTGCAATTCCCCGTGTGAGTCGACTTTGTTTGTTCTGTCCTGGGTAGTAACTAAGTCTGTATAAGCTAGTAATTTTCACTGTGTCACCTGCGTCTCATGTCCCCTGTAAATAAACGTGACTGCTTTCTTTTTGCTTATGTGTGTAAATAATAATAAATCCCGTTACTCTTCTGTACGTCTTCTTCCTCTTTGCATTCGGTCGCTTTAGAGTTTTCCCGATTGAGTAGCTGTGGCGCGATACGGCCAACGTTTGGGTTGAATCGGGTTTTAGTCGGAGAATAACTGTTCGGCCGCGGTTACACCACCGCTCGGTCAAAATAACATCGAATCCACGGTCCGTAACAATATATATATATATATATATATATATATATATATATATATATATATATATTGTTGCGGATCTCGGGTTACGGCGCTCCCCTTACCGAGGGGGATTTAATCCCCTCGTCTATTAAGCTGGCCGTCCGAGTCCTTAGAAGATATCGCGATCCTTCCGTTCGGAAGCAGGGCGATACTCCTGCCCGAGCCATGGACAAGATGGAATATTGCCGAGCGGTTTAGCAATCCGAAGCCCGAGCCGTTAGCGGCAGTCTAAACCCGATTCTAAGCGGTTCCTATATCGTGCCACCGGTATTCAATTGGGAAAAGACTAAAGTGACCGGATGAGAGGAAAACCCAAAGAATAAGAAGGAACACAGAATTTATTATACAATAATGAAGAGGAAACGAAAGGCAGCAAGAATATACAAAAGAAGGAAATATAAGGACATCGGGCAACCTTATACACTCTTATATTATCACTCCCAGGACAGAAAAAACACACTTACACGAAAAGGTGGTGGTGGTGGGAAGGAAGAGAAGGGTCCGGGCAGGTGGTAGGTAGGCGTCGATGGTAGGCGGGGAGGTCCGGCTCCGACCTCGCCCTCCGGTACACACTCCGGGTGTTTACTCCTACCGCGGCAATGAGCGGCCGGCAGCTTCGCGTGGCGTTTACCGTGAGCGGACAATTATATCGCGGGGGGTGGGGTGGGGGGCGGGGGGGGGGGGAGACTGGGATGCGGCGTACGTAATAAATTGACCCTTAGCCTTCGGCCAGTTGTGCGCCTCCAATGGTCCGTGACAACGGCAAGCAGGGACTCCTTCACCACTCTCGGGTCTACCGCGTCTGCCGTCCTCTCCCGTATCACGCATCTCCCTCAGTAGTCCCACGCGGCCGCTTATATTGGCTGATCGCGTATTAAGCCGCTTGCCATTTTGGATACGCCCATCGGTGAGCTGCCTCGGCCCTGATTGGTTGTGAGGACTCACCGGTCCGCCCCTTGATGGTGCGTTAGTGGGCCACGCCTCATTCCTGGCACTCCTCCCTTCTTCTCCAACTTTGCCACGTGGTTTATGGCGGCTTGCGGGATAGAAGACCACTCGCACTGATGTTGCAGGGAACTTTGGGGCCTACTCTTATTTAATTAATACAACGCAGATTCAACTATTGGAAACAGATCCTTAACTGAAACACATACTAATGAAATAACGAAAGAAGATCCTATGGTGTTCTATGTGTTGCAATATGACGTAACTAGGGTGCGACCTTTGACCTTACACAAAAATGGGAATATTTACAGGGGATTATTTATAAGGGATTATTTCCAATATTTACAAAGTGGAGGGTTCTAAAAACTGCAACAATATATATATATATATATATATATATATATATATATATATATATATATATATATATATATATATATATATATATATATATATATATATATACATATATATATATATATATATATATACATATATATATATATATATATATATATATATATATATATATATATATATATATATATATATATATATATATACACAGTATATATATTAGCTTGGCTCAGCTCGCTGCGCTATCCTCACCACGCTTCGTTACAAAGGAACGGACATGTTTTAGTTGAGGATAATGACTGTACCTGAGTTGCTGCGTTGTCATGATTTACACCAATCATAATACAAACAATTATTTTGCACAAATTTTTTTGTAGTGTTTGTGATACTCCATTTTATAAGCAATTTAGGTTGAAAAAATATAAACTAATGTATGTTTGTAAAAACTAATTTATGTTTATAAATGTATATAATAATTAAAAAAAAACCCTCGGCACATACATACAGGAGAGGTAGGTGCAGACTGGAAGTTTGGGATGATTACACCGCACCCCCACAAAATAAAAAATACCTCACCACCACAAAATAAAAAATACCTCACCACCACGCAATTCAAAACACCTCACCACCACGTAATTCAAAACACCTCAACACCACATAATTTAAAACACCTCACCACTACGTAATTCAATACACCTCACCACCACGTAATTTAAAACACCTCAGCACCACATAATTCAAAACACCTCAGCACCATGTAATTCCAAACACCTCACCACCACGTGATTCAAAACACCTCACCACCACATGATTCAAAACACCTCACCACCACGTGATTCAAAACACCTCACCACCACGTGATTCAAAACACCTCACCACCACGTGATTCAAAACACTTCACCGCCACGTGATTCAAAACACCTCACCACCACGTGATTCAAAACACCTCACCAACAACGTTATTAAATACACTTCACAACCACGGAAACAAAAGTTTGAGGGAGTAGTTCAGTGACAACACAGACACAGCCCACCTGTAGATATATAGATAGATGACTGTACCTGAGTTGCTGTTTTGTCATGTTTATACCAATCATAATACAAACAATTATCTTGCACAATGTATTTGTAATATATGTGATATTACATTTTACTAGCAACGGTACCCGCCCTATGGGCGGGGCTCCAATTGGGAAGCCCAAATGAAAAGGCAAAATATCAGAAATTGAAGGTTTTTTATATTTTAAACGATTCATATAAACATCCGTTGAATCATATCACACGTAAATCATCAAAATCTAAACAGTATCTTTAGAATTTCAATAAAAGCCACATCACTGTTCATGTCGGTAAATATTATTCCATCGTGTTTCAAATCGTGATCGATACACTGTGATCGGTGATGATCGTGATCGTGAATCGTGGTCGATAATAGTGTTCACAATCGCTATGTCGTATGTACTCCCGATACGTGTACCAAATTCCCGATACGTGTAACTGTACCAAATCAACAGTTAAAAGGATTTTGTTTCATTTTATAAACAATTGAAGTTGAAGATTTAAGTGAAAAAAAAAAAATCCACCCAATTTTTTTTTTTTTTTTTTTAAGTTTCAAAACAAATACCCTTCGGACATACCCATGGGAGAGATCGGTGCTTACCAGAAGGTTGGTACGATTTCACAAAAGTTTGAGGGAGTAGTTCAGTGAGAAGACAAGACAAAACAACACAGACACTGCACAGATATATATAATACTAGCTTGGCTCGGCTCGCTACGCTCGCCTCACCAAGCGTCATTACTGAGGAACGGGCTTATTTTAGCTGAGGATATATATAATATATTAAGTTTGGGATGATTACACCGCACCCCCACAAAATAAAAAATACCTCACCACCACAAAATAAAAAATACCTCACCACCACGCAATTCAAAACACCTCACCACCACGTACACCAACTGTACCTGAGTTGCTGTGTTGTCATGATTTACACCAATCATAATGCAAACAATTATTTTGCACAAATTTATTTGTAGTGTTTGTGATATTACATTTTTATAAGCAATTTAGGTTTAAGATTTCGGTTGAAAAAATATATAAAATTCAAAAAAGAAACCCTCAGCACATACATACGGGAGCGATAGGTGCAGACTGGAAGTTTGGGACGTTTACACCTCACCACCACATAATTCAAAACACCTCACCACCACGTAATTCAAAACACCTCACCACCAAGTAATTCAAAACACCTCACCACCACATAATTAAAAACACCTCACTCCCATATAATTTAAAATACCTCACCCCCACGTAATTTAAAACAACTAACCCCACCTAATTTAAAACACATCACCACCAAGTAATTTAAAACACCTCACCCCCATGTAATTCAAAACACCTTACCACCATGTAAATCAAAACACCTCACCACTGCGTAATTCAAAACAGCTTACCATCACGTAATTCAAAACACCTCACCACCACATAATTTAAAACACCTAACCACCACGTAATTCAAAACACCTAACCACCACATAGTTCAAAACACCTCACCATTACGTAATTCAAAACACCTCATCACCAACTAATTCAAAACACCTCACCACCACATACTTCCAAACACCTCACCACCACATAATTCAAAATACCTCACCACCACATGATTCAAAACCACCACCACGTTATTATAAACACTTCATAAGCACGGAAACAAAAGTTTCAGGGAGTAGTTCAGTTACAACAGACACTGCCCAGATATGTAGATATTTAGATAAATGACTGTACCTGAGTTGCTGTTTTGTCATGGTTTACACCAATCATAATTGAAACAATCATAATGCACAAATGTATTTGTAATATACGTGATATTACATTTTATAAACAATTGAAGTTGAAAACTTAAGTTGAAAAATTTTTTTTTTCCCAAAAGAATTCCCCACACAAAAAAAATTGGAATTCTTTTCAAAAAAAATACCCTTAGGACATACCGATGGGAGAGGTCGGTGCATATCAGAAGTTTGGTAGGATTTCACAAAAGTTTGAGGGAGTAGTTCAGTGACAAGGCAACACAAGACAGATACCGCACAGATAGATATAAATACTAGCTTGGTGAGGTGAGCTGTGCTCGCCTCACCAAGCGTCGCCACTGAGGAACGGGCTTATTTTAGCTGAGGATAATGACTGTACCTGAGTTGCTGTGTTGTCATGATTTACACCAATCATAAAACAAAAAATTATTTTGCACAAATGTATTTGTTGTGTTTGTGATATTACATTTTTATGTAATTAAAAATTTAGGTTGAAGATTCAGGTTGAATTTTTTTTTTTTCAAGAAAGAACCCCTCAGCACATACAAAGGGGAGGGGTAGGTGCAGACTGGAAGTTTGGGACGATTACACCTCACCACCAAGTAATTTAAAACACCTCACAGCCATAAAACACGTAATAAAAACACCTCACAGCCACGAAATTAAAAACACCTCAACACCACGTCATTTAAAAACATCTCACCACCAAGTAATTCAAAACACCTCACCACCACGTAATTCAAAACACCTCATCACCACATAATTAAAAACACCTCACCACCAAGTAATTCAAAACACCTCATCACCACATAATTAAAAACACCTCACCAACACGTAATTATAAATACCTCACCACCACGTCATTTACAAACGCCTCACCACCACATAATTCAAAATACCTCACCACCACGTGATTCAAAACCACCACAACGTTATTAAAAACACTTCACAACCACGGAAACAAAAGTTTGAGGGAGTCGTTAAGTGACAACACAGACACTGCCCAGATGTGTAGATATATAGACAAATGACTGTACCCGAGTTGCCGTTTTGTCATGGTTTAAACCAATCATAATTCAAACAATAATTCAAAATATTCAATATTCAAATGTATTTGTAATATACGTGATATCACATTTTATAAACAATTGAAGTTGGGGAAAAAAAAATTTCCCCCAAAAAATTCAAAAAAAAAAATATTCGAAATTTTTTCAAAAACAATACCCTAAGGAGATGCCGACGGGAGAGATATGTGCATACCAGAAGTTTGGTACGATTTCACATAAGTTTGAGAAAGTAGTTCAGTGACAACACAAGACAGACACTGCACAGAGTATATATATATATATATATATATATATATATATATATATTGTTACAGACACGACTTTGATGTTAAAGTGGGCCGAGCGGAATGGCCGTCGTGTCCGCACAAATTACCCGACTATACTCGACGTTGACGAAGTCGCGCGATGCTGGCTCAATAATGAAAAGAAGACACCCGGCTGGATTACAATAACACAATACGACACCAATGTTTCGATTCTCAAGTATATTCGTACGGAAAAGGTTAGATTACAGGGGCTAGAGGTATATTACAGGAAGACAGGCACTTAGACACACTCTTATATTAACCCCGGACAGACGACAGACACACGGGACACCGGTGACTCACACGGGGGTTTGATGGCTAGGAAAGGCAGGATCGATGGCTCCAGGTCCTCCTGGGCTCAAAGGTCAGAATCGACTCGGTCCGGTCCAGAGATGCGGGGAGGTCGCAGCGCTCGGATGGCGTCTTGTCTGCTCAAGCTGGGGGCGCATCTGACTCAGCGCTCGCAGGTGGCTTTTCTTCTCCAAGCTCGGGGCGCATCTGACTCAGCGCTCGCAGGTGGCTTTTCTTCTCCAAGCTCGGGGCGCATCTGACGTCACATCCGGCGCGGGGCCACGTATATCCGGCGGGGAGTGACACGCCCTCGGCTCGTTAGCTCCGCCCCAGATGGAATCGGCACGTTGCTTCTCATTGGGTGCGTGGGGGGGTTACTGGCTCCGCCCCTGACGAGGAGCTGACAGCCAGCCCCTTCGGGGTAACCCCGTGGAGCGCGTGGTCAATGGCGCTAATCGAGCCGGTGTGAGGACGCATCCTCCCCCGCTCCGCCGCCATCTCCTCTGTTGTTGTTGTAATTGTTGTTGTAGTTGTTGTTATTGTTGTTGTTTGGGGAAGAAGATGGGAGGAGGTATGGGAAAGGTCCTAAACTCACTACTGATGCCATATAATCACATTCTGGTGCAACGAAGAGTCATAATTAATGGAAACGAGGCCTTAACTGACATAGATTAAGAATAACTAGGAAGATGTCCGAAAGTTGTCTACGTGTGGTGCGGTGGACCTGGGCACGACATTTAATGGGGGAATAAGGGGAAGGTCGGCTCTACTGATTGTTATTTACATGCAATGGGACTAGGGAATGGGGGATTGGGGAAAGTTGGGGAGTATTGGAGAAAATAGGGGAATATTTACAAGCGGATATGGAGGCCAAATTCCATATTCGCAACATTGCACCCTTCTCTACCCTCGGGGCGTCCCGACCCGATAAATTTTTACCTACTTTAGTGTGGCACGCAATGTAGTTCCCTCTACTATTAACTCTACCCTGAGTGCGACAGTTTTACAGATATTCACAAATGAGTAAATATGTCCCCCTGCGACGTTGCACCCTTCTCCTCACAGAAACACACCCACAGGATAACCGAATCCGGAAAGAATTCTCAAACTAAACATACAGCCGGTAGGGAGCATTATTTACACAAGACTACGCTGATATCTACACTACGATCCAGGACCTGTTTTTGGAGGAACACATGCAGATGTTATGCATAGAGAGAGCACGCATGCTAGCATCGATACACCAACCCACGAGTGCTCTGTGGCCGACGGCCTTTAATAACGTGCAGAGCACCCCTTCCAAGCATCAAGCACCACCCCATCACACAGTGAGCACCATCCGGTGCACCAATAAAGTGTTTATAAATCACCGGTGGTGTCGCAGCCGGCCGATGTTCTGCCGCTGGTCTTGCCTTCGTGTGGTGCACTTGGCCTTCTTACTTCTTTTCAAAAATAAAGAAAGGCGCCAACCGCGTCCATTTCTATATTGTGGCCGTCAGGGGGCCAACTATTAGTGGTTCACCTGTTTGGCATCGGTGCCACGTTGACCCATAGGTCCATCCATGGGTGGTGCTTGGCCGCAAAAGAACTGCGGTCCATTGTGGGTGGCCACAAACATTGCGGTCCGTATGGTGTATCGATCCAAGCAGCAAGCAGCGAAAGTGCAGGCCCACAACTGCGAAGCCAGCACCTCTCTCTCCTCTCTCTCTACCCCAAAGCCAGATCCTCGGAGGTGGGAGACAAAAGAAGAAGACAAGTGAGTAAGGTGGTAAGGGCGCAAAAGTGCACGCAATATTAGGTAATGCACACTAGGGGCACATGGGAACCAGGTGAGACAGGTACGTTCCTACCGTACGCCCCCCCCCCCACCAGGTAACCTACATGGCCCCTCCCTTACCCCTTACTGTATCCACAAAACACAACACTACCCATAAACATCTACTTTACAAATCGACAAACATCCCTACTGTCTTCCCCGTTCCTCCCATAAACCAAATTCGTCTTCTCTCCCTCCTAACCAATCAAATTTGCCATTTTCAACTCTCATCATAATTTGCCATCTCCAACTCAACATCAAAATTTGCCATTACCAATTCATCATCAGTCCCTCCTAGGGAGGGAGAGATGGAATCACCCCAATGTCTCATCCACGTCGTGATGCGTCTCACAAATCCACACAGCGATTCATCTCCTGCAACAGAACAAAGAAAACACAGGTGTGGAGTCATCATCATCACCACAGGTAAGTGGCTGCGTATGGTGCGACAGGTTCATCAATCCTAACTATCTCCTAAATGACTTTAACAACTTTACACTACCCGGGGTCTCTCTCCGGCCAAACCATTGGCCCTCTTACACTATGGGTTCTAAAAACCAATTCCCATTGGCCAAACTGTGGTGCTCTTCAATTTGGGGTCTCACTCCCCCGATTCATCTCCCGGTGCCCTCGCACAATTTCTGGGCTGCGGCGTGTACCTCTCCCAGTGGGTCTACCCACCTGCACACCTCCACCACTGCAGTTGCCTCCGAGCTTACCTGCTCCTTACCCTAACCTATCTACCTGGGGAAGGCCCTCTGGCGCTCTCCCCACTCCGTGCCCTCTCTGGCACTGGGCTACCCGGGTCCATCCTCCGGATCCTCGGGCCCCATCCACAACTCTACCGGCTCCCAGAGCCCACCTGCGGCCTCACCTGGCCGACATCCTCACAGTGGTGGAGTGCTCAACCAACTACACACACTAACAGGCTACACGCCCAGCCATTTCCACAACACTAATGCACCCATCCACCACACCATTCTGCAACCGCACCACAAATGCCAATATCCAACCACAATTTACCTGCACCCTCTACCTAACACTTACACTACCCGCCCCGGGTACTCGTGAAAGGGGTCTACTCTTCCCCCATCCACACCTTCGCACCATGCACACCACTCCGTACCACTTACTCCAACTCTCTCCACACACCTGTACCTGCACACCTGTGCTCTCACACCTGGTGCCACCGGCACCCTTCTCTCCCCAAGCGCATTCGCGCTGATCCACAACACTCACTACTCATACACTACTCCACACACCTGTCCAGTTGCACACCTGTGCAATCACACCTGGTGCCACCTGCACCCTTCTCTCCCCAAGCGCATTCGCGCTGATCCACAACACTCACTACTCATACACTGCTCCACACACCTGTCCAGTTGCACACCTGTGCAATCACACCTGTTCAATTCTCACAAACACGGCATCATCTCAGCTAACTACTCCCTTCTGAAACTTGCGCTTCCCAGTCGTCCCTTTAAACTAGTGCGCTCCCTCGTCATTATCATCCATACTAATCTACCTGCGTCCCCACTACAGGTATCAGTCACTAACTAACCTTAACGTTACCTAAGGTCATCTTCTCTAGATCCCTACACACAATATCCTAACCCACCCGGGCTAGTTTTCACTGCCATACACCCCATAAGCTATTGCTCCTTTGCCCCACTCATGGGAAGGGTGGCAGGGATGCCATCCCACCACATCGGGGGTCTCTCACTACCAATTTTGCACATCAAATTTCAACAAATCAAAAATTTGCCAATCACTACTCATCATCTGCCAATCACTACTGCCAATCCCTTGCCAATCATCAAATTTTGTTTTTCTCTAATTTTTGGGTCCAAAACACTAACCTCATCACCCAGTCTACTCACTAATACCTCTCGGTGCGCCAATCCCTGTCCAAAGCCCGGCTTCGTAAAGCCAAGCAATGGATGCTGGTTGTTTTGTGCCAGCGGCTGGATACATCCCGCATTCGGTGCAGGGAAGGAGGTTTACCCGGGCCGAGATACCACGCACCATCTCGGCACGGAGCCATCCCATGGCTCGATCTCGGCCTGCCGGAATGCCTCACCAAAACGTGGTCGCCATAACGACCCTTCCTATCGGGCTGCCAGCTCCGCCTAGTGGAGCCTGGACGCGGCCGTTCACAGCGAGGCCTGGCACGCACCGAGGGCCTGCTTCGGCTAAAAGTCGCTCTAACCTCTAACCCGTGTAACGTCGATGCTTCACCTGGACGCTTACACCCCGCAGCCCGTTCCTTGCTCACACATCCAGCCGTGCCCATGCTCCTCGTACCTTTCCTTACACACCTCGGTACTCTCATTCCACTCACAGCCTTGGTCACACACCTGACCACCGAACACTTTGGCACACATTCGTTGGTCGCACACCTCACCAATACACCGCTTCGCGCCCCCTCCTCGGTCACCTCCTCTGTGACAATCACAGGTGTGCCCTCATTCGCACACCCAACCACGTGCCTCACCACCAACTCCAGCGTGCATTCCCACTCACGCTCTACCATTCCAGGTGTACATCCTTCCATCCCAGGTGTACATCCTCGCTCACCTGTCGCAACTAACTCACGCTCCATGTCACTCTCACTACTTTCACCTCCATTCCTGACAGCGCACTCACCCTTACTCTTGACAGCGCACTCTTTCCTCGTGCACCTGCCCGTCACACACCTTTCTCGCGCACACTCTCCCGTTACACCCTCTGTAACCCTCACCACAGGTGGACACTCTTCCTTACTTCTGACAGCGCACTCTTTCCTCATGCACCTGTCCGTCACACACCTTTCTTGCGCACACTCTCCCGTTACACCCTCTGTAACACTCACCACAGGTGGACACTCTTCCTTACTTCTGACAGCGCACTCTTTCCTCATGCACCTGTCCGTCACACACCTTTCTCGCGCACACTCTTGCGCACACTCTCCCGTCACACCCTCTGTAACACTCACCACACCGCGCTCCCATGTGCTTCCTCGCACCCGCGCTACGACCGACTCACTCTCGCCAGCACCCTCACTCCTTGGCACGCACTTTTTCCTCACACACCCCAGAGTCGGACTTTCTTGCACACCTCCATTTTCGCACACCAGACCTGTCGCACACTTCACCAACGGCCTCTCACGAACACCCGGGTCCATCTCGACCCCCAAGCTCCTTAAATCCCCTGGCGCATCATACGCACGACCATATTGGTCACCACTTACACCGGGTCCTCTTCCTCTTCGCTTCTCCTCCATCACCTGCGAATCCCTCATCCGGTTAATGAGCACATCATCACGATCCAACCACAGACTTTGGACCAATTCTTTTATCTCCTCTTTTATCTCTTTCTTATCCCCTCTCCGTCGCTTCTTAATTTCGCTCATCCCTTCTTCCACTTCTTCTAATTTGTGCTTCACCTCTTTTATTCCCCGGTACGTCTCCTCCAGCTCGTCCTCCAAGGCTACCTTGACCGTTTCCATGTGCGTCCTCACCTGCCGGTCCTTCGTCTCCATAACCTCTATCACCTCGTCCAGCCTCGTTGTCAGTCCCTTACGTACCATCTGACATTCCCTCTTTGTCGCTATCAAGTCATTTTTTATGTCGTTTTGTGTCGCTTTTAACCCCCCTAATACCGCAGTGTTCCTTTGAACCTGCTCCACTAACTCCGTTTGTCCCACCGTCAGCTGCTCCACCTCCTGCGTCAGGTCCTCTATGCCCCCTTGTAACTTTACAGTCCCCTTTCTCACCTCCTTTTCCATGTGCCCCTCACAGTGCCTCACCTCCTCGCGCACTCCTCCGACCTCCTCACTCACACCTCTTCTAATCTCCTCTCCCATCACTTGCATCTCCTGCCCAGATGCCACCCTCATCTGCTCCATTTCCTCCCTGTGAGCATCCAGTTTGGTTTCTACCCCCATTCTGACCCCCTCTATCTGCTGCTCCATTTGTTTAACTTCCCTTTCCGCTTGGTCCCTCATGTCCCTCAATTTGCCTTCCATACTGTTTTCTAACCCCTCTAACCCATTTTTCACTCCCTCTATTTGATTCTCTTGAGCGGCCATTCTGTTTTCTACCCCCGTTAACCCATTTTTCACTTCTTTTATCCCGTTGTCTAACCCCTCAAAATTATTGTCTAACTTCCCAATTTTCTTGTCTAACTCCTCAAAATTATTGTCTAACTTCCCAATTTTCTTGTCTAACTCCTCAAAATTATTGTCTAACTTCTCACCGGTACCCCTCGCTTCGTCCCTCATTACCCCCATTCGCGCCAGGAGCAGGAAGACAGGCACTTAGACACACTCTTATATTAACCCCGGACAGACAACAGACACACGGGACAACGGCTGACTCACACGGGGGTTTGATGGCTAGGAAAGGCAGGATCGATGGCTCCAGGTCCTCCTGGGCTCGGGGCAGGGTACAGTACGGTCCGGTCCGGTCCAAAGATGCGGAAGGTTGCACAGCGCTCGAGGTGGTAACGTTCTTTCACAGGCGGGTTCTCTTCCTCTCAGCGGTCGTAGGCAACGTTCTTTCTCCAGCTAGGGGCGCATCTGACGTCACGTCCGCTACGTGGCCGCGTATATCCGGCGGGGAGTGACACGCCCTCGGCTCGTTAGCTCCGCCTCGTGGAATCGGCACGTTGCTTCTCATTGGGTGCGTGCGGGGGGGTTACCGGCTCCGCCCTTGACGAGGAGCTGACAAGGAGCCCCTTCGTGGTAACCCCGTGGAGCGCATGGTCCGGAGCGTCGTTGTTGTTGTAATTGTTGTTGTAGTTGTAATTGTAGTTGTAGTTGTAGTTGTGGTTGTTGTTGTTGTTTGGGGAAGAAGATGGAAGGAGGTATGGGAAAGGTCCTAAACTCACTACTGGTGCCATATAATCACATTCTGGTGCAACGAAGAGTCATAATTAATGGAAACGAGTCCTTAACTGACATAGACTAAGAATAACTAGCAAGATGTCCGAAAGTTGTCTACGTGTGATGCGGTGGACCTGGGCACGACATTTAATGGGGGAAAAAAGGGGAAGGTCGGCTCTACTGATTGTTGTTTACAGACAATGGGACTAGGGAATGGGGGATTGGGGATAGTTGGGGAGTATTGGGGAAATAGGGGAATATTTACAAGCGGATATGGAGGCCAAATTCCATATTCGCAACATTGCACCCTTCTCTACCCTCGGGGCGTCCCGACCCGATAAATTTTTACCTACTTTAGTGTGGCACGCAATGTAGTTCCCTCTACTATTAACTCTACCCTGAGTGCGACAGTTTTACAGATATTCACAAATGAGTAAATATGTCCCCCTGCGACGTTGCACCCTTCTCCTCACAGAAACACACCCACAGGATAACCGAATCCGGAAAGAATCCTCAAACTAAACATACAGCCGGTAGGGGGCATTATTTACAAGACTACGCTGATATTTACACTACGATCCAGGACCTGTTTTTGGAGGAACACATGCAGATGTTATGCATAGAGAGAGCACGCATGCCAGCATCGATACACCAACCCACGAGTGCTCTGTGGCCTACGGCCTTTAATAACGTGCAGAGCACCCTTTCCCAGCACGAAAAGCACCACCCTATCATGTACAGTCAGCACCATCCGGTGTACCAATAAAGTGTTTATAAATCATGGTGTGGTGTCGCAGCCGGCCGATGTTCTGCCGCTGGTCTTGCCTTCATGTGGTGCACTTGGCCTTCTTATTTCTTTAAAAAATCAAGAAAGGCGCCAACCGCGTCCATTTCTGTGTCGTGGCCTTCAGTGGTGTCAACTAAAAGTGGTTCACCTGCATGGCATAGGTGCCACGTTGACCCATAGGTCCATCCACGGGTGGTGCTTGGCCGCAAAAGAGCTGCGGTCCATGGTGGGTGGCCACAAACATTGCGGTCCATATGGTGTATCGATCCAAGCAGCAAGCAGCGAAAGTGCAGGCCCACAACTGCGAAGCCAGCACCTCTCTCTCCTCTCTCTCTACCCCAAAGCCAGATCCTCGGAGGTGGGAGACAAAAGAAGCAGACAAGTGAGTAAGGTGGTAAGGGCGCAAGAGTGCACGCAATACAAGGTGATGCACACTGGGGGCACATGGGAACCAGGTGAGACAGGTACGTTCCTACCGTACGCCCCCCCCCCCCACCAGGTAACCTACATGGCCCCTCCCTTACCCCTTACTGTATCCACACAACACAACACTACCCATAAACATCTACTTTACAAATCAACAAACATCCCTACTGTCTTCCCCGTTCCTCCCATATACCAAATTCGTCTTCTCTCCCTCCTAACCAATCAAATTTGCCATTTTCAACTCTCATCAAAATTTGCCATTTTCAACTCAACATCAAAATTTGCCATTACCAATTCATCATCAGTCCCTCCTAGGGAGGGAGAGATGGAATCACCCCAATGTCTCATCCACGTCGTGATGCGTCTCACAAATCCAACAGCAATTCTCATTTCTGCAACACAAACAAAGAAAACACAGGTGTGGAGTCATCATCATCACCACAGGCAAGTGGCTGCGTATGGTGCGACAGGTTCATTAATCCTAACTATTTCCTAAATGACTTTAACAACTTTACACTACCCGGGGTCTCTCTCCGGCCAAACCATTGGCCCTCTTACACTATGGGTTCTAAAAACCAATTCCCATTGGCCAAACTGTGGTGCTCTTCAATTTGGGGTCTCACTCCCCCGATTCATCTCCCGGTGCCCTCGCACAATTTCTGGGCTGTGGCGTGTACCTCTCCCAGTGGGTCTACCCACCTGCACACCTCCACCACTGCAGTTGCCTCCGAGCTTACCTGCTCCTCACCCTAACCTAACTACCTGGGGAAGGCCCTCTGGCTCTCTCCCCACTCCGTGCCCTCTCTGGCACTGGGCTGCCCGATCCACACCCGGGATCCTCAGGCACCCACTCACAACTACCGGCTCCCAGAGCCCACCTGGCCGACATCCTCACAGTGGTGGAGTGCCCAACCAACTACACACACTAACAGGCTACACGCCCAGCCATTTCCACAACACTAATGCACCCATTCACAACACCATTCTGCAACCGCACCACAAATGCCAATATCCAACCACAATTTACCTGTACCCTCTACCTAACACTTACACTACCCGCCCCGGGTACTCGTGAAAGGGGTCCACTCTTCCCCCATCCACACCTTCGCACCATGCACACCACTCCGTACCACTTACTCCAACTCTCTCCACACACCTGTACCTGCACACCTGTGCTCTCACACCTGGTGCCACCTGCACCCTTCTCTCCCCAAGCGCATTCGCGCTGATCCACACACTCATTACTCATACACTGCTCCACACACCTGTCCAGTTGCACACCTGTGCAATCACACCTGTTCCATCCTCACACACACGGCATCATCTCAGCTAACTACTCCCTTCTGAAACTTGCGCTTCCCAGTCGTCCCTTTAAACTATTGCGCTCCCACGTCATTATCATCCATACTAATCTACCTGCGTCCCCACTACAGGTATCAGTCACTAACTAAACTTAACGTTACCTAATGTCATCTTTCTAGATCCCTACAATATAACCTAACCCACCCGGGCTAGTTTTCACTGCCATACACCCCATAAGCTATAGCTCCTTTGCCCCACTCATGGGAAGGGTGGCAGGGATGCCATCCCACCACATCGGGGGTCTCTCACTACCAATTTTGCACATCAAATTTCAACAAATCAAAAATTTGCCAATCACTGCCCATCATCTGCCAATCACTACTGCCAATCCTTTGCCAATCATCAAATTTTGTTTTTCTCTAATTTTGGGTCCAAAACACTAACCTCATCACCCAGTCTACTCACTAATACCTCTCGGTGCGCCAATCCCTGTCCAAAGCCCGGCTGCGTAAAGCCAAGCAATGGATGCTGGTTGTTTTGTGCCAGCGGCTGGATGCGTCCGGCACTCGGTGCAGGGACGGGGGCTTACCCGTGCCGAGATCCCACGCACCATCTCGGCACGGAGCCATCCCATGGCTCGATCTCGGCCTGCCGGAATGCCTCACCAAAAAGTGGTCGCCATGACGACCCTTTCTATCGGGCTGCCCGCTCCGCCTAGTGGAGCACGGATGCGGCCGTTCAAAGCGAGGCCCAGCACGCACCGAGGGCCTGATTCGGCTATAAGTCGTTCTAAACTCTACCCCGTCTAACGTCGACGCTTCACCTGGACGCTTACACCCCGCAGCCCGTTCCTTGCTCACACATCCAGCCGTGCCCATGCTCCTCGTACCTTTCCTTACACACCCAGGTACACCCATTCCACTCACAGCTTTGGTCACACACCTGACCACCGAACATTTTGGCACACATTCGTTCGTAGCACACCTCACCAAAACACCTCTTCGCGCCCCCTCCTCGGTCACCTCCTCTGTGACAATCACAGGTGTGCTCTCATTCGCACACCCAACCACGTGCCTCACCACCAACTCCAGCGTGCATTCCCACTCACGCTCTACCATTCCAGGTGTGCATCCTTCCATCCCAGGTGTACATCCTCGCTCACCTGTCACAACTAACTCACGCTCCATGTCACTCTCACTACTTTCACCTCCATTCCTGACAGCGCACTCACCCTTACTCTTGACAGCACACTCTTTCCTCATGCACCTGTCCGTCACACACCTTTCTCGCGCACACTCTCCCGTTACACCCTCTGTAACACTCACCACAGGTGGACACTCTTCCTTACTTCTGACAGCGCACTCTTTCCTCATGCACCTGTCCGTCACACACCTTTCTCGCGCACACTCTCCCGTTACACCCTCTGTAACACTCACCACAGGTGGACACTCTTCCTTACTTCTGACAGCGCACTCTTTCCTCATGCACCTGTCCGTCACACACCTTTCTCGCGCACACTCTCCCGTCACACCCTCTGTAACACTCACCACAGGTGGACACTCTTCCTTACTTCTGACAGCGCACTCTTTCCTCATGCACCTGTCGGTCACACACCTTTCTCGCGCACACTCTCCCGTTACACCCTCTGTAACACTCACCACAGGTGGACACTCTTCCTTACTTCTGACAGCGCACTCTTTCCTCATGCACCTGTCCGTCACACACCTTTCTCGCGCACACTCTTGCGCACACTCTCCCGTCACACCCTCTGTAACACTCACCACCCCGCGCTTCCATGTGCTCCCTCGCACACACGCTACGACCGACTCACTCTCGCCAGCACCCTCACTCCTTGGCGTGCACTTTTTCCTCACACACCCCAGAGTCGGACTTTCTCGCACACCTCCTCTTTCGCACACCAGACCTGTCACACACCTCACCAACGGCCTTTCACGAACACCCGGGTCTATCTCGACCCCCAAGCTTCTTAAATCCCCTGGCGCATCATACGCACGACCATATTGGTCACCACTTACACCGGGTCCTCTTCCTCTTCGCTTCTCCTCCATCACCTGCGAATCCCTCATCCGGTTAATGAGCACATCACGATCCAAACACAGACTTTGGACCAATTCTTTTATCTCCTCTTTTATCTCTTTGTTATCCCCTCTCCGTCGCTTCTTAATTTCGCTCACCCCTTCTTCCACTTCTTCTAATTTGTGCCTCACCTCTTTTATTCCCCGGTACGTCTCCTCAAGCTCGTCCTCCAAGGCTACCTTGACCGTTTCCATGTGCGTCCTCACCTGCCGGTCCTTCGTCTCCATTACCTCTATCACCTCGTCCAACCTCGTTGTCAGTCCCTCACGTACCATCTGACATTCCCTCTTCGTCGCTACCAAGTCATCTTTTAGTTCTTTCTGTGTCGCCTTTAAACCTCCTAATACCGCAGTGTTCCTTTGAACCTGCTCCACTAACTCCGTCTGTCCCACCGTCAGCTGCTCCACCTCCTGCGTCAGGTCCTCTATGCCCCCTTGTAACTTTACAGTCCCCTTTCTCACCTCCTTCTCCATGCGCTCCTTACAGTGCCTCACCTCCTCGCGCACTCCTCCGACCTCCTCACTCACTCCTCTTCTGATCTCCTCTCCCATCACTTGCATCTCCTGCCCAGATGCCACCCTCATCTGCTCCATTTCCTCCCTGTGAGCATCCAGTTTGGTTTCTACCCCCATTCTGACCCCCTCTATCTGCTGCTCCATTTGTTTAACTTCCCTTTCCGCTTGGTCCCTCATGTCCCTCAATTTGCCTTCCATACTGTTTTCTAACCCCTCTAACCCATTTTTCACTCCCTCTATTTGATTCTCTTGAGCGGCCATTCTGTTTTCTACCCCCGTTAACCCATTTTTCACTTCTTTTATCCCGTTGTCTAACCCCTCAAAATTATTGTCTAACTTCCCAATTTTCTTGTCTAACTCCTCAAAATTATTGTCTAACTTCCCAATTTTCTTGTCTAACTCCTCAAAATTATTGTCTAACTTCTCACCGGTACCCCTCGCTTCGTCCCTCATTACCCCCATTTGGTTTCCCATTACCCCCATTTGGCCCTCCAATCGCTCACCCTGAGCATCCATCCGGTTCCCCAACCGCTCACCCAATCGCTCAATTTGGCTCCCCATACTCATCTGTACAGCTGCCTGTAACTGCGCAATGAGGGCCTGCATGTCAATCGGCTGCATGTTAAAGCCCGCTGATACAGCCGGCTCGGCTACCGCACGCTCGTGCGAGGCGCCTTTTTGCGCGCCCGCTACTTCGTGCGTGACGGCGCTATTTTGCGAACCTGCCGCCCTCACTGCTTCGCTCTCCTCTTGTCCCTCAATTTGGTCCTGGATCGACCCTACCTCACTCTCCTTTACCGGACCCCAGCCGTCTTGATCCGCCATAGCGCGACTTGCAAAATTCGAGTTTCGTAAAACAAAACAAATTTCGGCCGCTCCAAATTTTGACCAAATTTTTTTTTTCCTCGATTCGTTTTTTTTTTTTCAAAATTTGGTCGGGCCTCGAATCTCACTCCCGACACCAATTGTTATAGATCGCGGTTAGATGTTATAGACCGAGCGGTGGTTTAGAACCGCGACCTAACAACACTCACCCGATTCACCCAGACTTTGGCCGTATCGCACCCTAGCTGCTCAATGAGGGAAAAGACAAAAACGACGCAATGTAAAGAGGAAAACGAAGGCCAAGAAAGGTTGGAAAGACTACTAAATTTATTCCTACGATTTACACACAAGCAACAAAAAAACAATTCAGTTTATTTACAAGTACAAGACGCATGTGACACAGTGCAAATTTAGCTTATCTACAGACTTAACTTATTACCCAGGACAGAACAAACAAAGACGACTCACACGGGGAATGCCAGGGATGGCAGAAGGTGGATGGCTGGCGGGAGAGGAAAGGTCCAAGGGGGGGTCTTGCAGCACAACCGGCGCGTTCAGCAGCCGCCGTTCCGTTTCGGCCCTGCTCCGAACCGCCGTTCAGGCCCCCTTTGGCGGTCGGGTGTCGCGGCTGCGGCGGCCTCCGTCCGCTGCGTTCCCAGGACTTGTCTCACTCGTCTGGTCCCTCAACCCTCAACTCTTTCTTGCTTCTCTCACTCCTCACCACCGACTTCTCTCTCTGGCAACCGACTGTGACCAACTCCTTGCAACTCTCTTTCTTCTTCTCTTCTCTTCTCATCTCATGCTCATCTCCAAGGCCTCTCTTTATCGGGTTTATCGGGTCGGGACGCCCCGAGGGTAGAGAAGGGTGCAATGTTGCGAATATGGAATTTGGCCTCCATATCCGCTTGTAAATATTCCCCTATTTTCTCCAATACTCCCCAACTTTCCCCAATCCCCCATTCCCTAGTCCCATTGCATGTAAATAACAATCAGTAGAGCCGACCTTCCCCTTATTCCCCCATTAAATGTCGTGCCCAGGTCCACCGCACCACACGTAGACAACTTTCGGACATCTTCCTAGTTATTCTTAATCTATGTCAGTTAAGGCCTCGTTTCCATTAATTATGACTCTTCGTTGCACCAGAATGTGATTATATGGCATCAGTAGTGAGTTTAGGACCTTTCCCATACCTCCTCCCATCTTCTTCCCCAAACAACAACAATAACAACAACTACAACAACAATTACAACAACAACAGAGGAGATGGCGGCGGAGCGGGGGAGGATGCGTCCTCACACCGGCTCGATTAGCGCCATTGACCACGCGCTCCACGGGGTTACCCCGAAGGGGCTGGCTGTCAGCTCCTCGTCAGGGGCGGAGCCAGTAACCCCCCCACGCACCCAATGAGAAGCAACGTGCCGATTCCATCTGGGGCGGAGCTAACGAGCCGAGGGCGTGTCACTCCCCGCCGGATATACGTGGCCCCGCGCCGGATGTGACGTGAGATGCGCCCCGAGCTTGGAGAAGAAAAGCCACCTGCGAGCGCTGAGTGAGATGCGCCCCGAGCTTGGAGAAGAAAAGCTACCTGCGAGCGCTGAGTCAGATGCGCCCCCAGCTTGAGCAGACAAGACGCCATCCGAGCGATGTTTCGCCATCCGAGCGAGCGAGCGAGCGACAGGATTGGTTTCCCATTACCCCCATTTGGCCCTCCAATCGCTCACCCTGAGCATCCATCCGGTTCCCCAACCGCTCACCCAATCGCTCAATTTGGCTCCCCATACTCATCTGTACAGCTGCCTGTAACTGCGCAATGAGGGCCTGCATGTCAATCGGCTGCATGTTAAAGCCCGCTGATACAGCCGGCTCGGCTACCGCACGCTCGTGCGAGGCGCCTTTTTGCGCGCCCGCTACTTCGTGCGTGACGGCGCTATTTTGCGAACCTGCCGCCCTCACTGCTTCGCTCTCCTCTTGTCCCTCAATTTGGTCCTGGATCGACCCTACCTCACTCTCCTTTACCGGACCCCAGCCGTCTTGATCCGCCATAGCGCGACTTGCAAAATTGCAGGGTTGCAGGAGCCCCTGTCGCGCGATGCTGGCTCAATAATGAAAAGAAGACACCCGGCTGGATTACAATAACACAATACGACACCAATGTTTCGATTCTCAAGTATATTCGTACGGAAAAGGTTAGATTACAGGGGCTAGAGGTATATTACAGGAAGACAGGCACTTAGACACACTCTTATATTAACCCCGGACAGACGACAGACACACGGGACACCGGTGACTCACACGGGGGTTTGATGGCTAGGAAAGGCAGGATCGATGGCTCCAGGTCCTCCTGGGCTCAAAGGTCAGAATCGACTCGGTCCGGTCCAGAGATGCGGGGAGGTCGCAGCGCTCGGATGGCGTCTTGTCTGCTCAAGCTGGGGGCGCATCTGACTCAGCGCTCGCAGGTGGCTTTTCTTCTCCAAGCTCGGGGCGCATCTGACTCAGCGCTCGCAGGTGGCTTTTCTTCTCCAAGCTCGGGGCGCATCTGACGTCACATCCGGCGCGGGGCCACGTATATCCGGCGGGGAGTGACACGCCCTCGGCTCGTTAGCTCCGCCCCAGATGGAATCGGCACGTTGCTTCTCATTGGGTGCGTGGGGGGGTTACTGGCTCCGCCCCTGACGAGGAGCTGACAGCCAGCCCCTTCGGGGTAACCCCGTGGAGCGCGTGGTCAATGGCGCTAATCGAGCCGGTGTGAGGACGCATCCTCCCCCGCTCCGCCGCCATCTCCTCTGTTGTTGTTGTAATTGTTGTTGTAGTTGTTGTTATTGTTGTTGTTTGGGGAAGAAGATGGGAGGAGGTATGGGAAAGGTCCTAAACTCACTACTGATGCCATATAATCACATTCTGGTGCAACGAAGAGTCATAATTAATGGAAACGAGGCCTTAACTGACATAGATTAAGAATAACTAGGAAGATGTCCGAAAGTTGTCTACGTGTGGTGCGGTGGACCTGGGCACGACATTTAATGGGGGAATAAGGGGAAGGTCGGCTCTACTGATTGTTATTTACATGCAATGGGACTAGGGAATGGGGGATTGGGGAAAGTTGGGGAGTATTGGAGAAAATAGGGGAATATTTACAAGCGGATATGGAGGCCAAATTCCATATTCGCAACAATATATATATATATATATATATATATATATATATATATATATATATATATATATATATATATATATATATACATATATATATTTAGATGTATATATACATAATATATATATATATATATAGATGTATATATACATAATATATATATATATACTTCAGAAATGTATGAAATATTTATATCGGGGCATTAATTACCTCCCCATCTTCCTGTTGTTAAATCGGTTTTTATTCCCCTACCTTGTATAGTTATCCCATTTCCTTGTTTATTCGTCATATCAACAATGGCAAAACTATCATTGAATTTTGTCTTCTTAAAATCATGCATTTGTTTTTTGCTAATTGTGCTTCGACACAGTTCCTTATTATTCCCACCAATTGGATAATATTTTTCATTACTGGACTGTTTAATTAATGTAGGTCTTGTAAGTTTATCATTCTAAATCATACATATTGTTATGGCACCAGGTTCTGTGGTTTACCACGAGGGGACTTCCTCAGGCTCTTCCTGAATGGCCACTGGGCACAGATAACTCTGCCATCTGGCAGGTTGCTAATCAACCACAAACACCAATTAGTCAACCAAATCCCCCAGGGGTCTATGTCTAATTACCGTTTACCTGGTGGTGATGTGGCTTATCTAATCGGGAATCACCCTCTCAATGCATACTGATAGTCTACTTGCCAAGCCTATAGAGCCCTCTTGTGAACCCGGAAATGTTGAGTACCCCAACGTTTTAAGTAAGAAATGTACAGTATGGATCCCCAGCACTTAGAAACTGCCGGATGCTGACTTGCATATGTTGGGCAATTAGCAAAATTAGCATTAATAGCATTAACCCTATCAAACATAGGCCTGGGACACTGAAATTTCTGTTTTGCTCTATTGCTTCGTTTGAATGCTTCGTGTGAGCAAACTATTTGAAGGATCTGTATGAAATTTGGACATAATACACTTAGACAGATATGCTTTCCGTGAGTGTTCTTATAAAAATTTCCTGCGATCAAAATTTCATGTGAAAAAAAGGGATGTAAAAGCCGTGGATTTTTTTTCACCCAACATTGTTTTGCGCGGTTAGTGCCCCTACTCTCATGTTGAGCTACAGTTTCAATGTTAGTGTTTATTTGAACAGATCGTAACCTGGCACGTTCAACGCACTAAGCCCCATCTCGCTAGCTGCTATAGTTTTTGAGATATTGAGTATTTAGATTAATTTTTAGTTTTTTTTTGAGTATTCAAAATTTGCAGTACCAATAGGTGGATTTTAAACAGTACCAATAGATCAGACACATAATTTCTGTCTGACAGTTATGAAATTTGGTGATCTTATAGAGTTTTGGACGCCCTTTCCAACAGTGTATTTAGAATTTTGCTGCGACAGAAATGATGTCATTTACGAAAAATTTACGAAATTAACTATTTTTGGGATCACCAAGTGACCATAGGCTCTGCTAGGGTTAATTAGAATAATCGCTTGTATTGACAATATTTCATGTATGTATGTAGGCTGGTGCCTCTACAATAACATTTTTTTTCCTTTTTTTTCCAGGTTGGCATGGCAGGGAAGAAATGCCTATTCGCGCCCTGCGACGGCAGGGACAATGACTTCAAAACGTCCGGATCCATAGGCATAGCATCTCTACTTAATAGGAGTGAAGAGCTTGGAGATACAGCTATACATGAGACTTTGTCAAACATCATTGCTACCCATGGTGCTACATCAGCCTCCATATTATGTCACAAATCATGTTATAGCTCATATACCTCTAGGTCGAGAAATGTAAAACGTAAGTCGGACGCAAGTAATAGTCAGCCAGGAAAGCGAATTCTTCGCTCTAAAGTATCTGCCTTCGAGTATTCTAAAGACTGTCTGTTCTGTGGTCTCATTTGTGAACCAAAAGACCCCAAACACCCTGAAAGGTGGAAGCCAGTTAAACAATGCCAGACTGTAGACAGAGAAGGTATTCCACCCTTCAGAGACGTCATCTTGTCTAAATGTGATGAGCGCCAGGATGACTGGGCCGAGGTAGTGGCGCTACGGGTGAATGGCGTCGTGGAGCTGCCTGCAGCTGATGCGCAGTATCACACCAAGTGCTACAATGACTTTAGGAAGGTGGCTATTGACTCAAGTGCAAGTGATAGTTGTAAACCAGTTGATAGCTGCTTAGCTGCTGTCATTGACCATATGAATGCAAACAAGTCGTTCACCTGGACTGTGTCAGAGTTACATGATGTATATGTAGTTAATTCCGGGGACCACTGCAGGAAGCAGATGCTATCCAACTTGTGTGATTATTATGGTGACACTATAGTTGTACTTAGGGTTGAAGGGTGCGATACTATTGTTGGCTTTAGACAGTGCGTTGGTAAGTCACTCAAACTAGTAAAACAAGCTGAAACCTCTAGTGCTTATGATGATGTCACCAAGCTTGTCAGGAGAGTGCGAGCAGAGGTCCGGAATATTCCCTTGCCCCGTCAATATGACCTTGGCAGCTTCCGACATGACAAGGTCGTTCAAGCCACAAGTCCAACCCTTCTGAAGCTTGTCTCCAGTCTCGTGTCCAAGGAAGGAAAAGTGACTAAACCATCACTTACACTCGCTCAATGCATCCAGCAGCACATCAGTAGGAGCTGGAATCAGACAACTCTGGGGCTTGCTGTCAAACTCCACCACAAGTATGGCAGCTCAGAACTGGTTCATAACCTACATGAGCATGGCATTGTCACTACCTACGATGAAGTCCTACGGTTCCGGAAGTCAGCTGCCAAATATACTTCTGAGGACCCAGATAAGTTCCTGTGCGCAGTCGGCCTGGAGAGGCACATCGGCCCTATCCACAGTTGGTGTGATAATTTTGATCTTGTGGTCTTCACACCCAATGGTCGCCGCACGACTCATGTCATGGCCACTCAGTTTGTGCAGAATCCAGCAGGTCTCCTGTTCCCCGGAGGAGCCACACCTGGTGGTAAGGTCATGTCGCTGAAACTACCCCGTCTGACGAAGCTTGAAGCTGGGAAACTTAGTATAGCTCATAAGAGCAGTTTTGTCATTGAACATTACATAGGCCCCAAGAAGATGACTCCACCAGCTCTGAAAGAAGTCCCAAGAACTGATGCTTTCCAAGATGCCATCAAACAGAGTGTTTCAAGAGCACAGAAGAAGGATGCTGCTTGGCTCTCGCAGCTCCACTCTTCCCCTCTTCCCCTGGACTGGGCAGCCTACAATGTTGTGCAAGATCGCAATGGTGATGACAGTGCTCCAAAGCTGAAGACGATAAGTGTCTTTGGACCACTGCTTGACTCGCCCCCTGCCCACCCTGATACAGTGCTCAGTACCATTGCCTACTTAGACACATCACTGAGGCAGCTTGGCATGAGCCACAGTCATATCACGTTTGACATGCAGCTGTACGTGATCGCTTGCCTGATCAAGTGGAGTGATCTGCAGCGATGGTCATCAGTGGTTCTCAGACCTGGGATGATGCACACTCTCATGTCATTCATCGGCTTAATCGGACAACTGATGAATTCAACAGGTGTGGAGGAGCGAGTCGGTGAATCATTTGGAGGCCTGAAATCCATCTTCAATGGGAAGGCCTGGCTCAAGGCTATGCGAGCCTTCCGTATGGTTGTGTCTGCTCTTCTTCATGACTTCTTAGAGGAGGGAGAGAAGACTCACGAGCAGATAACGGCATTCCTGGAGAAAGCCAGAGAGCACCCCACAGGCCGGCTATGGGTGGATTGTTTCATCACCCCTACCCTAATAGCTCACAGGTTCTGGCGAGCAGAAAGAGAGGGTGATTGGATGCTGCGAGGTAGAGTGCACACATTGCTGGTAGAGGTGCACACACACTGCCTTGAAGAGATGCTGCCCTATTTCTTTGCTGCCGGTCATCACCACTACGCAATATGGATCACATGGCATCTGCGCGACATGCAGTACCTTCCTGCTACTGCCAAGGATGACCTTTACGCTGGAAGCCATGTGTGCCGCCACTCTGATGGTGCAGCTGCAGTGAGTGGAGACATGTTTGGGGAGCAGACATGCATCAAGCAAGGGAAGGGAGTAGGAGGCATGAAGGGTATCTCCACCAACCCTGAGCAGTTCGCCATGTAGATCCAATCTTTCGGCATCTGCTCCTATCTCTCCAAGTCATTGGATGAGATTTACGACGATGCTGAAGCACCGGATAAGACAATGAAGCCCAACAGACACAAAGAAGAGGGTAAAGGACGGCGGGAATTGGACGCGGAGGACCAGGCTAAAATCCTGAGAGTGCTACAGGAAAACTCCCATCCACTCACCATAGAGACCACGACCCTCCACCATATCATAAATGGCCAGGTGGCAGATGAAAAGGTGAATGTGCAAGATGCATTGAAGATCGGACAGGACATGAGCACACTGTTCTCTTCATCACTTCCTCAGAGATTTCATGCGCCCATCTCAAATAAGGTGGTGACAATGACATTCACCAAAAAAAAGAGTGAAGGTCAATGCGAAGATCATATGTGACCTTGAGGCATTGTTTGCTCGGCTGCTGGTGGTGGGGAGCAAGAGAAGAATGGAGCTCTCTGCCCTCTTTGACTACGAGCTCGGCCCTGTCCCTGCATCCATCATCGATGAGTATGGATGCCTCAGGAAGGGTAACAAGTCTGTGATCGTCCAGCGTCTTGGAATCCTTGCCCCCAATCCCCACCCACCACATGTTGTACTCGTTGATGCATCGCAGCTCATCTACCACGTGGTGTGGCCATCGTCAGGCACTGTGGCTGACCTCGCAGCCAGCATGGGGCGCCGGCTTAATCGCTACATCACCGAAACATTTGTCATCTTTGACCGGTATGAGCAAGTCTCTGCGAAAGACCACGAGAGGCAGAGAAGAGCTGGGGAGAGCTCAACAGAGTACCGACTCTCACTGACAACCCCTCTACCTAGCCGTGACAAAGTGATGAAGAACAAGACAAACAAACGGAGACTGGGTGAGCTCCTGTGCACACACAGCATAGGAGATCACATCAAGATGGTCAGCAAAGCAGACAGTATTGTCACTCATGACGAGGCTGACGTCTCCCTCATCTCATACATGTTGGATGCAGCCAGTCGCGGAGCTGAAACTGTCCGCATTCTCAGCGACGACACTGATGTTTTCGTACTCATGGTCTATTGGTGCTGGAAGGTGGGTATCACATGTAACCTGCAGATGGAGAGATGGGATGGCACTATTCTCAACATCAATTCGACAGTAGAGAATCTCGGTGAGCAGTGTCGCTCCATCCTGGCTATGCATGCTCTCTCCGGATGTGACACCACCTCCTATCCCGTGGGGAAAGGGTAGGTGTCCGCACTCAAGGCCATGAGAGTAGTACCTGGTGACCTGCTTCACTTCATCGGAGAGGAGAGAGCTACTGATTTACAGATTACAGAGGCAGTGAATGGTTTCTTCCTGGCTCTGTACAACGAGAGTGAGTCGGCATCTCTGAACGTCGCCAGATATGACATCTACCGAAAGCGCAAACCCCCCCAGCACTGAAGACACTGCCTCCTACAGAGCGCAACGCTCTCCTCCATGGACGGCGTGCCCATCTACAGGTGCTGCTTTGGAAAGCAGCAGACTGCCCTGACCCACCAGCTGTGGACATAACAGAGTTTGGATGGAATAAGAAGGAAGGCGAGAAGGGAGAGGAAGTCATCATGCCCATCCTGGATGCAAGCCCCGTTGCTCCTCCTGCCGTGTTGGAAATGATCAGCTGTAGCTGCAAAGCTGGGTTAAAGCCCTGTTTAACAGAAAAGTGCAGCTGCGTAGCTGCAGGCCTGGCCTGTACCAGCTACTGCTTCTGCAAAGGCTCTGATAGTACATGTTGCAACACACTCACACACTCACAGCAAGAAGAGCAATATGACAAGAATGTAGAGTCAGGAGTAGAAGATGAAGACGATGAGGATGAGTTTTATGATGAGGATATGCTTTATAACAGTGCAGAGTAGTAGAGGTGCAAGACGCTCTTTCTTGATGGAAGTTTTATGTTGTGTAACTAGTGCACATATTTTTCAGCTCTGATAATTTTTGGTATGCTTGTGTTTTAATTTTGAGGATATTATTTACCCATAGTCATATTATTCTAGTTTGGTATGGTACTTACCTTTGTTACCTCTAATACCTGTGAATAAAAGTGGAGCAATAGAGCGAAACAGAAATTTCAGTGTCCCAGGCCTATGTTTGATAGGGTTAATGCTATTAATGCTAAATTTGCTAATTGCCCAACATATGCAAGTTAGCATCCGGCAGTTTCTAAGTGCTGGGGACCCATACTGTATATTTCTAACTTAAAACGTTGGAGTACTCAACATTTCCGGGTTCACATTGCTGGCAAATAGACTATGATCTTTATCTTATGCAATCATGTGTAGCTGAGCAAAAACTGCACAGTACACTCCAGCTAACGTGGAGCCAATCGGTACGAAACAAAACGTCCTGGCTAATTACGAGTAGGGACTTTGTTACACCAATGAATGAAAAGACATGCACACTGCACAGGCAGATTCGAAGTATACGTGTATTGGGGGATAATTATTTAATGGGTTGTAGGCATGTTCGTGAAGCGTTGCGTGGTTGAGCAGTGGATGTCTTGTGGTAGAAGGACCATTGCTGAGCAGGCGTGGTTGAATGGTGATGCGAGCACTAAAGATGGGATGTGGGTCCTTGGTTCTTGTGGTGGAAGAAGGCGGTTGTTGTATTGTGGTGTGGAGCTGATCGGTGGTTTGGTGGTCGTGGTTTCGGTTTGAAATTCAAATTCAGTTTGAATTTGGCATGCATATTTGAATGCAGTTTTGGAGCGCATATGCAAATGAGGCCTATTGGTTGTACTTCGGTGTACTTCTTCCACGGTAGCTTGGAAATGATGGCGCTTTTCTTTCAAAATGAAGAAAGCGACAGAGAGCGAAAATTCCCAGCTTATCCCCCACAATGCATATTTACATTGAAACCATCTGGACAAAAGGGAGGACTATCTAAACATTTAATAATGAAATAACTAAATTCGGGAACCGTTATGTTGTATGCCATTGCCTGGGGAATGACCGTTTCGCAGAAACGTCACAATATCATACCGCCAAGGGTCAATTATTATATGAACTATGCATCCTTCTTTATAAAATTGAATTCCAAGTGGAATTTGGATTTTTTTTTTTTTTTTTTTTAAGGTGAATGGTTTGCAGGACCGGGTGTTATGGGTGTAAATTCTATACCTTCGGTAAAAAGTGCTGTTTTATTTAAGATATACATTGTGTTGAATCATTTAATCTCACGAAGTCATTCAGTGTGTGCTTTTGTATAATAATTTGACAAATCAATATCCAATATCCAACAACCATATCCAATCAATATCCAAAATATCCAATATCCAATATCCAACAATCATATCCAATCAATATCCAAAATATCCAATATCCAATATCCAACATTATTGATTATCAGGACATCAGAACAGGGCTTTATCATTCTAACTCATTTATCATTTTATCATTTATCATTTATTATTTATCATTTATCTTTATCATTCGGACTTCCGTTTCCGGTCCCTGGAGCAAGGAAGCGTGTTCGACCTCTGGACGGCAGCAAAAGTTAAAGTATTTTTTCCATTCGTGTATTCGAATGGAATTTTTCATTCATTCGAATTTCAAAATTTTCATTCATTCCCTAAACTCTCCAGAACTCCACCCATCCTTCAGCGTCCTCAAACGTATTTTTGACTCGAAGGTCGCAAGAAACTCATTTTGCAAGAAATGTTCGTTTGCCATTAATCGTACATTTTTCAAAATCCAATCTCACCCCTCCCCTCCAAATCTTCCCCATCACCCATCCCTTTCAAATCTTCCCCCTTGCCCCTCCCCTCCAAATCTTCCCCATCACCCATCCCTTTCAAATCTTCCCCCTTGCCCCTCCCCTCCAAATCTTCCCCATCACCCATCCCTTTCAGATCTCCCCCCTTGCCCCTTCCCTCCTAAACTCCCCCCACACCCCTCCCCTCTGAGACCCTCCCTCACTCCTCCCCTCCTAGACTCCCCTCTCACCCCTCCTCCTCAAAGCGTCCTCCCCGCTTCTTCCCCCTTCCAACTCTCACCTTCATCTCCCTCAACCTTCTGCCTCACTCTTCCCCCTCCTCAAACAACACCTCACTGCGCCTCACCCAATCACCATCAAACCTTTTGTCTGCCCCATTCTTCCCTTTCTCCAAGCTGCTCTGAAATCTCTGACACACCTTCAACAGCTCTCCCTACCTCTTCCTCCTCTTTCACATCATACCCTACCGCTCCCCCCCCCTGTTCTGTATCCGATGCTCCCCCTTCCTCTTCTTTAACAATATGGACCTCAAACATCCGGGGCCTTCGCTCAAACTTGACTGATCTCTCCATACAGGTTGCTTCTGACAAACCAGACATGATCTGCTTAACAGAAACTTTCCTCCTTCATGATGTCTCTGATTCCTTGGTATCTCTCCCAAGTTACTCCCTCCTCCGGTATGATAGACCTGAGCCTCGTCCTGGAGGGGGGGTTGCTATCTTTATAAAAAACACTCTTCCTCACTCGCCCTGCACTGCCGTCTCTCCACCTCACCCCCAGGAATACCTTTGGCTACGGCTTCCCCTTCGCTCCCACCTTCTGTACATATGTGTGTTGTACCGTCCACCAAACAGTGATGACTCCATCTACATCTCGCTGTCTGATAACATGGACCAACTTCTATCTACCCATCCCAACTCTCTCTTCCTCATATGTGGTGATTTCAATTGTCACCATGCCAGTTGGCTGGGTGTGGGTACCTCTCTCACCAGCCATGGCTCTTCAGCAAAGGACTTCTGTGACTCACTGGGACTGACACAATCTGTCAATTTCCCGACCCGGATCTCAATCAACGGAGCATCTTCTCTTCTGGACTTGGTTATGACTAACTTCCCTGAAAATGTCTGCTGCTCTTCTTCTGCTCCAATCGGCTCATCTGATCATGTGCTTGTTAAAGTGGACATCTCTCTGACCATTCTCAGAGAGCCTCCTCAGCATCGACGAGTCTGGCATTTCACTCAGGCCAACTGGCATGGTCTTCAAGCAGCCATCAATCATCTGGACTGGTCTCCCATCTCTACCGCCTCTGACATCAACTCATCCTGGGAATTCTTCCAAAGTAAACTGCTCTCTCTCATGCACAGATTTATCCCATCTCGTCTTCAGTTGTCATACCCTTCCTCCCGTCCATGGTACACGGAATCTTGTGGTGAGGCTATTGCCCAGAAACAACTTGCTTTCGTCTCCTGGAAAGCAAATCCAACGGAAGGAAATCTCATTTCCTTTCACAAAGCCCGAAACAAGTGTGTGTCCACCCTCAGGAGAGCCAGGAAACAATATCTCTCCGTTCTCAGGACAGAACTCTCTTATCTGTCTCCCTCTTCCAAATCCTGGTGGCGGCTGATCAAATCTGTTTCTGGTGTTTGTTCCCCCTCCATCCCCTCCCTCACCTCAAACGGCCACACGGCTGACTCCGCGCGTAAAAAAGCTGAATGCCTCAACTCTGTGTTTGCCTCTAAATCTTGTGTCCCAAACCCATCCCTCTCTGTACCCACCGTACCCAGTCATACCCAGCTGCTCCTGGACTCTGTGTCCTTTCCTCCTGACAAGGTGGAAAAGTTTCTGTCAACCCTCGACTCTGATTCTGCAACTGGACCTGACGGCATCAGCCCACGGGTCCTAAAATCTTGTTCTTCCGCTCTTTCACTCCCTCTCTCTGTTCTCTTCACATTCTCTTTTGCTCAAGGTCATCTGCCATCTGCTTGGAAATCTGCCAACATCACCGCTTTGCACAAAAAAGGTGCAAAAACAGATCCCAGCAACTGCAGACCAATCAGCCTTCTCTCAATTATCAGTAAAGTCATGGAATCCATCATTGCTTCAGATATGAAATCTTTCCTCTTCTCCAATGGCTTGATCTCTGATCATCAATTTGGTTTCAGACCTGGTCACTCTACTCTGGACATGCTGCTACTGCTTTCTCAGCAATGGATGGAGGTCCTCAATGCCAAACAGGAAATTAGAGCTGTCTCCCTTGACATATCACGTGCCTTCGATACGGTCTGGTACCCCGCTCTGCTCACCAAACTCTCCTCTGTTGGTATCCATGGAAATCTCCACGCATGGCTTGCGGACTTCCTCTCTAGTCGTAGTCAACGTGTGGCCCTGAATGGGTTTCTCTCAGCTCCTCTTCCTGTTCAGGGTGGAGTTCCCCAAGGCAGTGTTCTGG
The DNA here is from genome assembly GCF_964187855.1 of Myxine glutinosa. Lineage (NCBI taxonomy): Eukaryota > Metazoa > Chordata > Myxini > Myxiniformes > Myxinidae > Myxine > Myxine glutinosa. The sequence continues at coordinate 198,644,351 of NC_136262.1, forward strand.
GCCCTGTGCTTTTTCTGGTCTTCATCAATGATCTCTCCGACTCTCTTGAAAATCCTCTCTATCTCTTTGCTGATGACTGTACTCTCTGTCGCTCCATTCTTCATCCCTCAGATCGGCAGTCTGCAGCCTCCTCACTCTCTGCATACCTGGACAAAATCACAGTCCACCAGAGTCTAGAATTCTGCAGAAGGGATGTGGCAGCATTCTTCCACGAGAGAGTCAATCAACTCACACCTATTTGATGGAGGTGGAAAACGCTGTCTCAGGCGTCGTTCCAGAATATTCCATAAATGCTCGATTGGGTTCACATGAACATGAAAAGCCATCTTGGAGTTTGCAAAAAAGCACCTGAAGGAATCTCAGACTGTGAGAAACACGATTCTGTGGGCTTTCATGTGTCTTTCACTGAGGAGAGGCTTCCGTCTGGCCACTCTGCCATAAAGCCCAGATCGGTGGAGTGTTGCAGTGATGGTTGTCCTTCTGGAAGTTTCTCCCATCTCCACACAGGATCTCTGGAGCTCAGCAGAGTGACCATGGGGTTCTTGGTCACCTCTCTTACCAAGGCCCTTCTCCCTCGATTGCTCAGTTTGGCCGGACGGCCAGCTCTAGGAAGAGTCCTGGTTGTTCCAAACTTCTTCCATTTAAGAATTATGGAGGCCACTGTGCTCTTGGGAACCTTCAATGCAGTAGAGATTTTTTTTTAGGCTTCCCCAGATCTGTGCCTCGACACAATCCTGTCTCTGAGCTCTGCAGGCAGTTCCTTTGACCTCATGGCTTGGTTTTTGCTCTGATATGCACTGTCAGCTGTGAGACCTTATAGAGACAGGTGTGTGCTTTTCCAAATCATGTCCAATCAATTGAATTTACCACAGGTGGACTCCAATCAAGGTGTAGAAACATCTCAAAGATGATCAAGAGACCATGGAAATCTCCACTCATGGCTTGCGGACTTCCTCTCTGGTCGTAGGCAACGTGTGGCCCTGAATGGATTTCTCTCATCTCCCCTTCCTGTTCTGGCTGGAGTTCCCCATAGTGTTCTGGGCCCTGTGCTATTTCTGGTCTTCATCAATGATCTCTCCGACTCTCTGGAAAATCCTCTCTTTCTCTTTGCTGATGACTCCACTCTCTGCCGCTCCATTCCTCATCCCTCAGATCGGCAGTCTGCAGCCTCCTCACTCTCTGCATACCTGGACAAAATCACAGTCTGGTCAAACAAGTAGAACATGTCTTTCAATCCTGACAAATCCCACACTCTTACTATGTCTCTCCGAAAAGACCGACTGGATAACCCTCCCATCTACTTTCTCAACAATCCTCTCCAAGAAGTTCTGTCACTCAAGCTTTTGGGTCTCATTATATACCATGAACTTTCCTGGGAAAACCACATTTCCAAGCTGGCCTCCAAAGCCAGTCGCCGACTGGGCAAACTCCGTCGTGCGAAGTCCTTTCCTTGGCACACCTGAGCTCCTCACCACATACAAGGCTTTCATCCGCAGCTCAATGGAATACTGTTCTCCCCTCTGGGCCGGTGCTCCTGCCTCACACCGAGCTCGGCTTCACGCTGTTGAAACCAAAGCTTTCAGAATCATTGGAATCTCCCGCGATGAAGCTAACTCCGAGGGCATTTCACTCACTCACCGCAGGCAGGTTGGTGGTCTTTCTGTATTTTACCGACTCCTCTCCAGCCTTGCTCCCCCAGCTGTCTCTGTGCTCTGTCCCCCAAATATTCCTACAGGTCGCACAAGATCTGCCAGCAACCCTCTTATGGTTAAACTGCCAAAATCAAGACTCTCTGCTCACCTTCACTCTTTCATTCCCCTTTTCTCCCGCCTCTGGAACAAACTCCCCAACTCCCTTCAATCCCATGCCTCCCTCCAGGTCTTCAAAACAGCTGGTCACCACCATCTCTTATCTTCCCCCATCCAAAACCTTGATCTTTTCTACCCCCACTAATTCACCCCAGATACACTTTTTTGGAAATTCCAACTTCTTTCCTGTAAGTCCTTGCAGTGTTGATATGTTTTATACATCTCCCACCTCCCCCCAAGCCCTCCCCCTCCCACATTTCTCTCGATGTCCTTGCTCTCAAATGTTGTGTTTGTGTCCTTTCCCCTCTCTCCCCATCTAGTGTTCCGCTCCCCTTATTTTGTGTTTGATGTGTCGGTTGACCTTTTGTGTGCCTTCTTCGCGGGACGTGCTGGGACCGTGGAGAGCCGGACGGGGCCGTTCCTGGACGACCAAGTCGGCGCGTTTGGCCTGAACATCAACCTGCCTGCAATTCCCTGTGTGAGTGTGGCGGGCCCGAGTCTGGGCGTTTCAGAATAAGACTGTTTAAGTGCTGCTCTGTGTCTGCGTGTACCGATCATTGCACATACTTGTGGGAATAATAATTAAACCTGTGTTCTTCCTTACATTCGATCGTTTTCGTGTTTTCCTCATTGACTAAGCGTGGTACGAGTAAAATCGCTCGGATCGGGTTCCACTACTAGAAAACTGCATGGACCACGTGGTACTCAATCCGCTCGGTGTACCCAAATCACACGTGGCTCGTGCGAGGCTTTCTTCCCCGCTTCCGTGGCGGCGCAGGGATTTAGGTACAAGCGAGACTTGGTCCCGAAACCCTCCCTTGCGTTTGCCCGGAAGAGGCGTTTCAAGTCTCTCGGTTCCACCAAGCCCAGAAAGAACCAGGGGCTTAATCCCCCCTTGGTAAGGGGAAGAAGGGTGGCGGAAAACCGTAACAAGTGGCTGAGTGCAATTTTAATAAAGTTTATATAAAGTTGAGTGCATCCATTGGTCTGATTGTTCGTGCTTCCAGCCATCACACCTGCTCTGCAATGTCTGGTAACCATGGTGACTATTTTAAAACAATAGAATCCGACGATAACATATAACACAATAATTATAATGGGAAATGTATGGAAATAAATGATGAGTGTTCATCATCATCAATGGGATAACGAATGTACTCGACATTAAATACCGTTTTTATGTCGATTATTCGAACTGACAGCCAACAAAACCCTCAATTGTGACTTCACCAATGGGCGTGACTGTGAGGTCACAGAGCGATGATTCTTTATCGCATTTGAAACTTTTCTTCAAGATGGCGAGGACGTGTGACTTTCTCGTTGCTTTGTTTTGCTGTTTCATACTTTACTTCAACCTCGGTTACCTGCTAGAACTTCAACAGGTGAACTTTAAACAAGTGCGAAGGTTTGCGTGAATGTTTTAACCGGTTTAAAAGTGCCTTTTGAGAACCTTCCTGTGGATGGTGAAACCTACAGCTGCTCATTTCCACCTCGCTGAAGCTGAGTTTTCCGAACCGACTTTGTCGTGTGTGTGAGTGTGTCTGTGTATGTGTGTGTGTGTGTGTGTGTGTGTGTGTGTGTGTGTGCACATGTGTGTGTGTGTGTGTGTGTGTGTGCACGTGTGTCCGATTTCACCACCAATTGGTTCAAATTTTTTTTTTCCTGATCCAATATGTTTTTTTTTTTGCTTCCATCTCTCTCATGTAGAAAGCCTGGTGTTGGCTTAGCGGTTCGGGTGCCGGCTTGGGATCCTAGGATCCTGGGTTCGAATCCCGGTCGATCGCTGAATTAACGCCAGAGGGGTTGACTCAGCCTGTCATCCTTCCGAGGTCGGCAAATTGAGTACCAGCTTGCTGGGATGAATGATCATGGTGTGTACCCCGATTTAGAATAGGTACACCGTATCCCTGCGCATCGAAAGAGGCGACCAAGGGTTGGCGTCAGGAAGAGCATCCGGCCTTAAAAACATTTCCTCAAACAGGGAACCACGATTGTCATGGGCCTGCAAGGCTAACCCCCGCTCTAGCGGGGAAAATGGCTTTAAAACGATCATTCATTCATTCATTCAATTTCAGCTCTTTCACGAGCCTCGATCTTGCATACAAAAAAAATAAAATAATAATAATAGAGAAATGGGAGGCACCTGAGCTAAATTTCAAGTGTCATAGCAAAGGGTCTGAATATTTCTTTTCAATAAATTTGCAAAACTTTCTAAAATCCTGTTTTCTCTTTGTCAGTATGGGGTATTGAGTGTAGATTGATGAGTGAAAAAATGAATTTAAACGATTTCAGCAAAAGGCTGCAACATAACAAAATGTGAAAAAAGTGAAGGGGTCTGAATACTTATGTCAATGTGATATTTCAGTTTTTTCTTTTTAATACATCTGCAGAACTTTCTAAAATCCTATTTGCTCTTTGTCATTATGGGGTATTGAGTGTAGATTGATGAGGGAAATAATGAATTTAAACGATTTCAGCAGAAGGCTGCAACATAACAAAATGTGAAAAAAGTGAAGGGGTCTGAATACTTTCTGAATGCACTGTATCTGGTGTTACATGCTCCTCCCCAAACCCTGGTCAGGGTGTACCTCCAAGCCCTGAAAAGAGTCACGGCAGAAAGAAGTGCGATTATGTTTGTCAATGACCTGGTGTTGGGCTAGCGGCTAGGGTGCCGGCTTAGGATCCTAGGATCCTGGGTTCGAATCTCGGTCGATCGCTGAATTAATGCCAGGGGGGTTGACTCAGCCTGTCATCCTTCCGAGGTCGGCTAATTGAGTACCAGTTCACTGGTAATTCCCTGTTTGTCGTTAAAGGCGGCAAAAAGGGTTGGCGTCAGGAAGGGCATCCGGCCGTAAAACATTGCTTCAAAAAGGGGACCAAAAAAAAAAAAAACAAACAAAAAAAAAAAACCAACAACAACCACGGTGCCCGAAAAGGCCAACCCCCGCTTTGCGGGGAAAAATGGCCTCTAAAGGTGGTTATTTATTATATATAATAACCAATGGTGAAACCACACCAATCAATCAATGCCAAAACCAAGTATTGTATTAATGTCACACAAGAATAACAACTTGCACAAGTACAATATAAATTCAATTGCACAACAAAATACCATATAATACCTATGATGGTACCACCAGTTTCTTAACTCGACAACTCACGGTGCTCCACGTGAGTGAAATGTAACACCCCCAAAGTCACTGTCCCGGCACCAGGCCAAAGTCGATCCACACTCCGGTGATCACAAGACAAAGGTCGTATCGAGACCAGAACCCCGGATTGCTGAAAGTCAACGCTGCCGAAGAGCCGCTGGGTGGGTGTCGGGCCGACGTCGGTCAGGCAAAAGTTCACCCAAAAGGCGACTAGGAATACACACCTTCAGTTCACCAGATAAGGACGCCGATATGAACGAGCAGCGGCTCCCAAGCGGAAAACCGCGAATTCCCAGGCGAAATCCATGTCACACACATGAACCAACCTAACAGCTGGCTTAAGGTGAAATGGCTCGTGCGAGGCGAAATGGTGGACAGGCCCGTAATGGAGGTGTACCTGCTCTCTAACAACGATTCACTTTGGAACCACAAAACCCATCACGCAGGTTTATCTGTCACAGCGATAAAGACTCTGTCGCAGGAATTCCATCCCTTTCCCAGGGAAACCAATATTCCCTGGTGACCAACGTTCGCCAGCGTCCGCTCGATACCTCGAAGCCGATCGGCCTTTTTCTCCCGACCTCACTTGCTCCGCTTCAGCCTCCTCCTCCTCCTCTTCCGGTTTTCCCCGATCCATTTCGTTTTTCTTTTAAAACACGAATTTTTCCTTTTGAAGACAGTTATCTCCATTTCACTCAAACTATAACAATAATAGAACATGGAACTAAAAATGCTTCCAGTGGATGAAAACCATAATGATGGAAGTGACGAATCCGTAACACTCCCCACCCTCAAGAAAGAAAGTTTGAACATAGTGAAAACTTTCTTTTCATGCAAAAACCCTTTTTAACAAACAAAAGTAAAACTCACACCCAAATGATCAACTCACGTGAGCAACAATACTTAATATTCCCCAGAAGAAAGCAACAACACTTTCAAACAACCTAGAGGAATTTTCAAAGTTAGCTCACTCTGGATAAAGCATCGGCCACGACATTGTCCCTGCCCTTTACATGCTCAATTTCCAAGTTGAACTCCTGCAAAGACAAACTCCATCTCATCAACCTCTGATTTTTATTTTTCATTTTTTGAATGAAGGTTAAGGGGTTGTGATCAGTGAAGACTTTTATAGGAAAGGTAGTAGTTCCCAGATACACCTCATAATGCTGAAGCGCTAGCAGGAGAGCAAGAGTCTCTTTTTCCACAGTGGCAGAATTTGCCTGATGTTTTTTTTTTCTTTTTTCGGTATACAAGATCGAGGCTCGTGAAAGAGCTAACATTAATCACACAAAAAGACAAACCGACACACAAAACACAAAAAACAAGGGGAGCGGCAGACAAGATGGGGAGAGAGGGGGAAGGACACAAAAGAGAGGGGGAAGAGGGGGAAGGACACAACACAACATTTGAGAGCAGGGACATCGGGAGGACTTGGGGGGAGGTGGGAGAGGAATAAAACATATGAACACTGCAAGGACTCTGGGGTGAATTACCGGGGGTAGAAAAGATCAAGGTTTTCGATGGGGGAAGATAAGAGATGGTGGTGAACAGCTGTTTTAAAGACCTGGAGGGAGGAGTGTGATTGAAGGGAGTGGGGGAGTTTGTTCCAGAGGCGGGAGAAAAGGGGAATGAAAGAGTGAAGGTGAGCAGAGAGTCTTGATTTTGGCAGTTTAACCATAAGAGGGTTGCTGGCAGATCTTGTGCGACCTGTAGGAATATTCTGGGGGACAGAGCACAGAGACAGCTGGGGGAGCAAGGCTGGAGAGGAGTCGGTAAAATACAGAAAGACCACCAACCTGCCTGCGGTGAGTGAGTGAAAGGCCCTCGGAGTTAGCTTCATCGCGGGAGATTCCAATGATTCTGAAAGCTTTGGTTTCAACAGCGTGAAGCCGAGCTCGGTGTGAGGCAGGAGCACCGGCCCAGAGGGGAGAACAGTAAGAGTGAAGGTGAGCAGAGAGCCTTTGTTAAACTTTTTAAACTTTGTTTTTGTTAAACTTTTTCGAATAGTAGCACACCGGGTGATCCACGCCATGACCATCTTCCTGTAATAGAACTGCCCCAGCCCCCACATCACTTGCATCAATGGCCAACTTGAAAGGTGCTTGAAAATCTGGCGCTGCAAGGACAGGAGAGCTCATTAATATCGCTTTGACGTGGGCAAAGGCAGCCTGGCATTTGTCATCCCAAACAAACTTGGTCTCTTTCCTCAGCAAATTCTTTAAAGGGGCTACCACATCAGAAAAAATCCTGCAGAACCGCCGATACCAACCAGCCATACCCAAGAATCTCATAATAGACAGGTCCATGCCAGGCAGAAATGGCGCCGTTTTCCAGTCAAGGTTTTCTCAGTGGATTTATATACTTTTGATCATACTCTGTCGAATAAGCTTGTGGGCCACCCTGAAATTTGCCTCAAATCCAAGATGGCCACCAGAATAGCTAAAATAGTATTTCTGAGAGTTGCTTTTACCCATAGATGATTTTTTTTCAACTGATTGTGGCCTATTATGATAAAGAAAGATAACTCAGTCATAACTCAGCCATAAAAATTAACAATCGGTACTTTATTAACAAAATGGCCGCCGGGCAACTTCCGTATTACGGAAACTGCTATAACTTCAGTTCCGAGTGTGATATGATTATAATTTTGGTGTCCAGTCATATGTTTTTGGGGTCAAGGAATCCATATTTGTACTTTTTATTTCAGTGAAATCATTGGTTCATAAAGAAATCTAAGATGGCTGCCAATACTGGCCACCGATGTGGCAGATTCAGTCATGTCTTGTGCTCCATAATATATATTACAATACATTTTGATTCAATTTCTTGGTTTCCAAAGTCTGGTTATCCATTTAGTTGGTTTATCATGACACTAGCTCAATAGATCATCCCCTAAATCATGGATGAACAATAAATCCAAGATGGCTGCCGCTGAACGGCTCCTAGTCAGTTTTGCTTCGTCTACCAAACTACACAGGTTTATAAAATGTATCTGAATTCCCATTCAATATGATCCCCGGCTTTGGTTATGCTTTGGGAAAAATATGTTGTTCAAAAGGCACATAATCCTCAGTTACTAAGATCAAGATCAAGATCACTCTCTTCACTCTGAAAGTCTGAATAAAGTCCACAGGTATCCGAAGAAAGTTGTTCCATGGTGCTCTCCGAATTTTCCCCATCTCCTTGGTACTCTTCATCAACTTCAGATTCTTCTGCTCTTTCTTCTGCCCCACCGATACCTATAAAAAATGTGAATGGATATAGTCGGGATTCAAAACAGTAAATCATATAAAAATAACAAAATTACGATTGCATTTTGGACTTATCTACCTTGCTTTTCTCTTTCTCCACAGTGAACTTCACTGTCTTGTACATGTTTTCTGCTTGTATTCCTGTGTCTCTTCTTCCTTGAAGGCTGGCTTCTCTCTTCTACTGCATCTTCTAAATCTGCATCATACTCCGCGAGACCTGTAAGTGGAAGGTTACACATATTTAATCTGGATGAATGCACTGCCAGTGGGAATACATTGGAGGAACTTTATGACAGGAACGAAAAGCAATGATCAAAGTAATGATATATTTTTAGTATACTTACTTTGAATTTGTCTTTTCTTGCTCTTTTTCTTGGAGAGGCTTGGAGGGAGTTGCGGGCAGGTAAACCATATTGGCCTGATACCATCATCTGTATTTTCCCATCCTCTGTCAGTGATAGAAGGATACTCAATGTTTTGCTTGAGACACTGGTACCACACCCATGCCTGAAGGTCACTCCTCTTGAGGTGTTCATTGGTGCTACTCTCGTCTGGAAGGATGCTGGAACTAGATTTCACCTTTTGAGTGTTGTACGTTCGGATCCTTGTTTCAACAAAGCTTTATTGTTCACTTCCAGAATACATGCAGGTTCTGAAGAAGCATTTAGCACTGGTAGCATCTTGAAAAGATTGATTTGATCTGCCCAGCTGAGAGAGTAGATGGGATTTCTCTTGTTTCAACATCTTCTTCAATGGCTTGATTTTGCCGATGCGAAATGGGAATGATGTCGTGTCACATCCAGTAATGCTATGATATGCTGGGAGAGTTTGACACACTTCATCTCCAAAATGAGTCGTTAGTTTCTTGACACTGACGTACCGATGGTCAATCTTCATGAACCAGTCTTGTGGTGGTTTGCAGACAGAATAGGCATAGCTCAAGAGGATCAGTACATCTGTATCTGAAGCCTTAATCACAACCGGACGTTCGCACTTGCTTGCATGAAGAACAAGCCTGGTGTCAGCCTCATGATGGTTGCAGGATTCAAGTTGTTCAAACTTAGTTTGCGTGATCAACCATGTATTCTGTTCCTCTGTCACGGTGAGTGGAATTCTGAGTTTCGATCTGACTGAATCACTTTTGAAGTAAGTGACCATAAATTTAATCAGCTCAGTCTTGTTTTCAGCATTATGCAGAAATGCGTCCCAATCTTTGCCTCTGGGCATACTCTGCTCGGGGCTTGTGATGTGGGTTCTTCTACCAGAGATCCCTCGGCGTCGTTGGGTTAACTCCTTTGTAGTGGACGTACAGTAGGAATCAAATATGATCCCAAGCTGTTTTGGGTTTGACTGGCTTGGTGGCATGCAGAATTTCAATAGGGCATCAGTGTATTCTCCCCAAGTCTGTTGAGCCGGGATTGACTTTACAGCTGCCATTCCGTCAATCAGCCAGTTGCTTCTATTTGGCGGTTCCTCTGTAGTTGATGAAGATTCCTCAATAAGGTAGTTCCTCAGCGCTGCTTTAGAACCTTGTCGAATGTCTCGTTCTGGTGTGGCAAGGGCAAGTGGAATAGTTGTCAGGGGGTGTGAATGTGCCTCTTCAGGGGTAGTTGCCTTTCCTACCAACACACCAAATGCTTGTCGATCCTCCTTGAGAACGTTCACTGCCTTTGGATTTTTCTTGACCTTCTCCATGCCCGTTTTGATCTTGAGATTCACAATCCTGTCAAAAATGTTCATTCTGCCTTCTCCAGTAGCCTTGAGTCTAAGGTTAACAAAGTCTTGGAATTGTTTCTCTCCTGCTTCGGTTGATGACAACAATCCACTGACAATACCTTGGTTAATTTCCACTCCAGTTTTCATGTGACGCGCAGAACCAATCAGAAAAGGGTCAAAGTACTTATCCAATTGGATGACTAGGTTGCGAACCATGTTGTCATGCTGCCTCCGTGCCCCTATTGTTGTTTCCTTGTGAGTTGAAGAGGTCAGGATATGCAACCTTTCCTTCAATCTTCCTCTGAGCTTTGCCATTAAGTGACTCGTTTTTATGAACGCATCTGTTGTCTGCTTGCTGGTACTGTAACCGCCTTGCATTGGACCACCCCGGACTTTAACCTCTCTGTTGATTGTGGTCTCAGTGATCAAGTCCCCATGGATCGTAGAAAAGGGCTCGCCAGTCATCGACCCTCCGAATCCATTTTGCAACAGATCATCCCAGGCATCTTTGTGATTCACCTTCAGATTTTGGAGATTGACGTGTTGGAATGTCAGGTACCTAGCATAGTTGATGTGCCCGAAAGCAAAGCACTTTGGAAGAAGCGTTCTCTCTGCTGCCAGGTGTGTCGATGTGTCGACATGTGTCGATGTGTCGATTCCCAAACAAGTGGAAGTCGATGGCGTCACCAAATTTCTCAGTCAGTCGTTTTTTCAACATGCAGGTTTTTGAAATCGGAGGGTCCTCAAGTTCATTGTCTTCACTGATCTCCTTTATGTCCTCAATCAATTCTCTCAGGAAATACGCCTTTTGATCCTTGACTACCATGCGGTGAAACAGTTTGAAAAAGCTGTCCATAACCTCGGTAGCTAATCTATCCTTCTCTGCTGCATCCGCTGACAGCAACTTTCTATCATATGCATAGGTAAAATTGTCATAACAACTTTTATGATAGTACACATCAACTGCAAACATGTCATATGATGCTCCACTCAGAATAACATCGAGTCGCTTCGCTGCATCATGGAACTTATCTCCTTCATCTTTGATTTTCATGTCCTTTGAACGTTCTACTTTACTGACAGCATTCTTCTCGGAGCATCTACCAAGACCACCACTATTGTACGGTTTACTGTCATCTTTCGTATCCACGTTGCACACGAAACAGATTTGCTTTTTCTCAAGTGACCCCCTGCGTATCCTATACGCGGGAGCAGCAACTGGTTCGTTCGACTCATGAATATTCTCTGAACTGGAAACGGGAAGTTTGCGAGACTGGGCTTCCTTTCGGGCAATTCTGTTCCGAAATGTGATTCTACAGTTCTCATGAATCTTGACATCATGGCCTGCACTAGATAGTCTCACAGCGGCTGATTGAAATTCAGCATATGGTGCCTGAGTACACAGACTCTTGTCAACTTTAACCCATCTTCCCGCTAATTCTTGAATAGACTGCAATCCCTCCTCAGTCATATTATAAGCTGACTCAACGTCCTTAATAGTTTCATTACAGAGGCAGCACAACGGTTTGTCGCCCCTTGCTAAACTCAAAATCGGCGTGGATGCCATTGTGCAACCCTTTTCTCCTGTGCCAAAAAAGTTTTGTCTTTATGTAGTAATTTTATGAGGATTCACTGTATCTGCTAAGCCAGGATTCATGGAATCATTTCTTTGCGTCCGCATTCATGGAATCATTTCTTTGCGTCCGCATTCATGGAATCATTTCTTTGCGTCCGCATTCATGGAATCATTTCTTTGCATCCGGATTCAAGGAATCTGAAATGGAAACCAAGAAATTGAATCAAAATGTATTGTAATATATATTTCACTGAAATAAAAAGTACAAATATGGATTCCTTGACCCCAAAAACATATGACTGGACACCAAAATTATAATCATATCACACTCGGAACTGAAGTTATAGCAGTTTCCGTAATACGGAAGTTGCCCGGCGGCCATTTTGTTAATAAAGTACCGATTGTTAATTTTTATGGCTGAGTTATGACTGAGTTATCTTTCTTTATCATAATAGGCCACAATCAGTTGAAAAAAAATCATCTATGGGTAAAAGCAACTCTCAGAAATACTATTTTAGCTATTCTGGTGGCCATCTTGGATTTGAGGCAAATTTCAGGGTGGCCCACAAGCTTATTCGACAGAGTATGATCAAAAGTATATAAATCCACTGAGAAAACCTTGACTGGAAAACGGCGCCATTTCTGCCTGGCATGGACCTGTCTATAAGCTCCTTCTTCCCTGTTGGAACTTGGAAGCGATCAATGGCTTCTATCTTGGCTGTCACCGGTTGCACCCGACCCTGACCTACCACATGGCCTAGGAACACCACCTGTGCTTTTACAAACTCACTCTTAGATAAGTTGATGGTCAACCCTGCCTCGGTCAGTTTCTTGAAAAATGCATGAATTTGTCTAATACGATATTCCATGGTCATGGTGTGGATGATGACATCATCCAGATAAGCCTCCACCCCCTCAAGGTCTGCAATAAGCTTATTAATCAGCCGTTGAAATGTAGCAGGCCCGTTTTTCAATCCAAAGGGAAGAACCTTGTTCTGATACAACCCATTTGGTGTGACTAAAGCCGAGATTTCCTTGGCTCGATCAGTAAGAGGAATCTGCCAATACCCTTTCAGCAAGTCAAACGTAGTTACAAATTTAGCTGGGCCTATTCTATCAATACAGTCATCAATCCTCGGGATGGGATATGAGTCGGTCTTGGTCACTGCATTAACCCGTTTTAAATCCGTACAACAGCGAAAACTGCCATCGGGTTTTGGAACCAACACACATGGTGAGCTCCATTCACTGCTGCTTGGTTCGATGATGTCATTCTCCAACATATACTGAACCTCCTTCCGAAGATAATCCATCTTCACAGGGTTCATCCGATAGGGGTGTTGCTTCACAGGAGTGGCTTCCCCCACCTCAATATTATGATATACCAAGTCAGTACGACCAGGTACATCTGTGAACAAATGTGCAAACTCAAAAATTAGGCTGGATAGTTGTGCTTGTTGTTCCCTCGTCAAATGACCGAATTTTTCATCTAAATTACTCAACACCTCCATGTTTGTCAATCCGGGACAAGCCTGGTCATCTATGTTATCAAACTTCACACCGGCCTCAACCTCTGGATTATCTTGCACCCCGACTGCAGGCACGACAGGTGAGACAGGAACAATTTCCTCCACAGGCTTCCTCTCATAATATTTCTTCAGTCGGTTGACATGACACAGCTGCCGCTTTTCCGTCGGTCGGGAGTTGTCACCACGTAATCTGTTTCATTAACGCTCCTTTCGATTGCATAGGGACCAAAATACCTAGCCTGCAGTGGCTGACCTGGAACAGGAAGCAACACTAACACCCGGTCCTCAGGACTGAAATTTATTATCTGAGATTTCTTGTCATGTCTCCCTTTCATTTTATCCTGTGTCACTTTCAAGTTTCCCCTCACAACTTCACAAGCCTTTGCCAATCTGTGCCTAACCGTTGACACATACTCTACCACTGTTGACTGCGACTCCTCCTGTAGCCACTGTTCTTTCACAAATTTCAATGGTCCTCGAACGGTGTGTCCAAACACAAGTTCAAAATGACTGAACCCCAATGACTCCTGAACAGATTCCCTCGTAGCAAACAACAATAAGGGTATTCCCTCATCCCAATCCTTGCCACATTCAAAACAGTACGTTCTGATCATATTCTTCAATGTCTGGTGAAACCTTTCCAAGGCCCCTTGACTCTCGGGATGGTAAGTACTTGATCTTACTTGCTCTACTCCCAACAGGTGTACCACTTGCTGAAAAAGTGTTGACATGAAATTGGAACCCTGATCAGACTGGATGACCTTAGGTAGGCCAACCAAAGTGAAAATTTTAATAAAGGCCTTCACAATAACTGCCGCAGTAATTTTCCTAAGAGGCACTGCTTCTGGGAACCTCGTGGAAGCACACATGATGGTCAGCAAATACTGATGTCCAGCCTTAGTTTTAGGTAAAGGCCCTGCTTAGTCAATAATGACTCGGCTGAATGGCTCTTCAAAAGCTGGAATTGGTTTTAAAGGTGCAGAAGGGACTTTCTGATTAGGTTTTCCCACCAGCTGGCAAGAATGGCAAGATTTACAGAACTCCGCCACATCACGTCGCAATCCTGGCCAGAAAAAATGTACCAATATTCTGTCACATGTCTTGTTCACTCCAAGGTGCCCGGCCAAAGGTGTCTCATGTGCCAAACTCAATATCTCCTTCCGGTACGGCTGTGGCACCACAATTTGGTAATGAACTTTCCACTCATCATTTGCTGGCACCTCCAGTGGTCTCCATTTTCTCATGAGTATTTCCCCTTTTTTTTTTTTTTTTTTTGTATACAAGACCGAGGCTCGTGAAAGAGCGAACATTAATCACACAGAAAGACAAACCGACACATAAAACAAATAACATCGGGAGCGGTAGACAAGATGGGGAGAGAGGGGGAAGGACACAAACACAGCATTTGAGAGCAGGGACCGAGAGACATGGAGACATCGAGAGATCTGTGGGAGGGAGAGGGCTTTGGGGGGGGAGGCATTCTGAAGGGGGGGGGAGGTGGGAGAGGTATAAAACATATGGACACTGCCAGGACTTCCAGGAAAGAAGTTGGAATTTCAAACAAGGTGGATCTGGGGTGAATTAGTGGGGGTAGAAAAGATCAAGGTTTTGGATGGGGGAAGATAAGAGATAATAATAATAATAATAATATACACAAATAATTAAGTTAAGCACCCCCCCGTTTTTTTACAACCTCGCACATTACAAGTTTGTTGTCGTCAAAACAGTGTAATATACCCATGATATTGCTATATTTTCTGGAGAAGTGATATTATGGTCACATAAAAACATAACAATCATGCCGTTTTCAATATGTTATTCTGAATAATTTAAGGTGAAATTTTTTGGGAATTTTAGGCATATTTTCACCTCAATTTAAGTATGGAGCTATAGGTCCATCACGGACAGTGTGGATGACGTTTATGTTTTCTAACGTACAGTCATTGTTCTGAGAAGACCTCTAGCGATCTTTGCGTCAATAACGTGTGTAGGACCCACGTGATCGGATGGAGCAAGGTGCTGTGACAACCATCCCCTGGCCTGCGTACAGTCCTGACCTGAACCCCCTCGAGCACGTTTGGGACATGTTGGGACGACAAATTGCGAAGATGGTCCCTCCAATAGCCAATCTGGATGAATTGGAACGTGCATTACATCGGGAATGGAACAACCTGCCACAGCAACGCATACGACGGCTTACAGGGTCTATGAGACGTAGGGTTGAGTCAGTGATCCGATCACGTGGGTCCTACACACGTTATTGACGCAAAGATCGCTAGAGGTCTTCTCAGAACAATGACTGTACGTTAGAAAACATAAACGTCATCCACACTGTCCGTGATGGACCTATAGCTCCATACTTAAATTGAGGTGAAAATATGCCTAAAATTCCCAAAAAATTTCACCTTAAATTATTCAGAATAAAATATTGAAAACGGCATGATTGTTATGTTTTTATGTGACCATAATATCACTTCTCCAGAAAATATAGCAATATCATGGGTATATTACACTGTTTTGACGACAACAAACTTGTAATGTGCGAGGTTGTAACAAAACGGGGGGGTGCTTAACTTAATTCTTTGTGTATACATTTATTTTATATAGCGCTTTTCAAGAAGCCCAAAGACGCTTTGACAGAGTACAAAAAACAAGTGCAAAAAGACAAAAATCAATAGGTAAATAATTATCAAAGCAAAAGGAAGGAGAAGGAGAAGAGATAGTCAGGGGCTAAATGCTGTGGGTTAAATGTTGAATGCAGTGTTGAACAGGTGGGTCTTGAGTGATGTTTTGAATGTGGTGAGTGAGGAGGAGTCTCTGATGGTGTGAGGTAGTGAGTTGCAGAGGGTGGGAGCAACGATGGAGAAGGCCCTGTCCCCCCAGTTGAGATGGTGGTGAACAGCTGTTTTAAAGACCTGGAGGGAGGAGTGGGATTGAAGGGAGTGTGGGAGTTTGTTCCAGAGGCGGGAGAAAAGAGGAATGAAAGAGTGAAGGTGAGCAGAGAGCCGAGATTTCGGCAGTTTAACCATCAGAGGGTTGCTGGTAGATCTTGTGCGACCTGTAGGAATATTTGGGGGACAGAGCACAGAGAGAGCTGGGGGAACAAGGCTGGAGAGGAGTCGGTAGAAGACAGAAAGACCACCTACCTGCCTGCGGTGAGTGAGTGAAAGGCCCTCAGAGATAGCTTCATCGCGGGAGATTCCAATGATTCTGAAAGCTTTGGTTTCAACAGCGTGAAGCCGAGCTAGGTGTGAGGCAGGAGCACCAGCCCATAGGGGAGAACAGTATTCCATTGAGCTGCGGATGAAAGCCTTGTATGTGGTGAGGAGCTCAGGTATGCCTAGGAAGGACTTCGCACGACGGAGGATGCCCAATCGGCGACTGGCTTTGGAGGCCAGCTTGGAAATGTGGTTTTCCCAAGAAAGGTCATGGCAGATAGTGAGACCCAAAAGCTTGAGCGACAGAACTTCTTGGAGAGGATTGTTGAGAAAGTAGATGGGAGGGTTGTCCAGGCGATCTTTTCGGAGAGACATTGTGAAGTAACCCTTTCATGAAGTAACCAACAGGTATCTTCATACCCTCTTCCTCTGTAATGGCTTTACCAATCAAACTCCGGAGCTCCGAATCTCTGTGTTGTTCTTCAACAATTCTCTTTCGGACAAGCACCGGTTGTTCAGCCTCGTTCCCAGATGTCTCCGATGGACACTCCATTTTCTCTTTTGGTCCAGATGCCACCTTTTCCTTTGGTTCCTTGATGTGACTTCCTGTCCGATTATCTCTTCCAGACTTTTCCTCCAATATCTCAAAGGAACCCAAATCCACATCACCTTCCTTCTGCTTCTCTTCAGAGCACTTTCTACCCATAGCACGAGTCACTGCACAGGATGGAAAGATACCCGGAATCTCCTACTCTAACTGTGCTGTGTTATTTTCCATACTGGGCTTTTCAACCAACATCGGATTTCCAGAAACTCGACCACCGGCCAAATCATTCCCGATAATAAAAGAGATTCCCTCTACAGGAAGAGTGGCTTGTAACCCCACAGTGACCGGTCCTGACACCAACTCAGACTCTAAATGGATGACATGAAGAGGAGCTTTAACATAGCCACCAACCCCCTGTAAGAGAACACTAACCCCCGTGGCCGTCTTCTCCGACAATGGCAAAATGCCCTCAAGCATCAAAGATTGATGTGCTCCTGTGTCCTTCAATACCTTAACAGGTCTCTGGTTAATTAAGTCCCCATGCAGTGACACAAACCCCTCGGAAATAAAAGGTTTGTAACCCTCTTGGACAAGGTCGTTCTGTGATGTCATACCTTTGGCACGGGAACCTTCACAAGGCACTGTCCTCCAAGGACGATTTATCGCATTGGCCAACGCATTCGGATTTGCACTAGTTTGACTCCGTGCTGATTTTTCCTTTTCAGGGCAAAACATTGGGACATCAAATGCCCAGGTTTCTTGCAAAAAGCGCAAGTAGGCCCGCAGGAAAAACTCGTGGTCTGCCTCGGACCCCCCGGAAGATAGGTCTGCCTTGGAACTGCAGTCTTCTGATCCCTAAAAGTCGTGGTATCAGATTTGTCCCCATAGTCCTCTCTCGCCCGCCTCCATGAATATTTGTTCTCTGAACCTGATTTACCGTAACTCCCCTGGCTAACTCTAGGCGGGAAGTTAGGTTTGTGGAACCCCATCCTGTGTGCCAAGGCATAGTCATCTGCCACTGTTGCTGCCTCATACAACTCTGGTACTTTCTTTCATTCAGATGCACTTTAATGTCCACGTGGACACACTGTTTGAATTCCTCCACCAAGATCAATTGTCGTAAAAGGTTGAAGTCTTTCCCAATCTCCTTCGAGTCACACCACCTAGCAAACATGGTTTCCTTCATTCTGGCAAACTCCACATGGGTCTCACTCTCCCTCTTCCTGGCATTCCTGAATTTTTGTCGGTAAGCTTCAGGGACCAATTCATAGGCTTTGAGAATGGCTTTCTTAACTATCTCATAATCTGCACATTGGTCAATCGGTAAAGCCGAATAGATCTTTTTTTTTTTTTTTTTTTTTTTTTTTTTCTTGAGCTTTACCCATCAGCTTTGGTGGGTAAAGCTTTATATCTTGAGCTTTACCCACCAGAACACTTTGTACAAACATAGTCCATGACCCCACAGGCGATTTTAACATTTGAGCCACCTTCTCAAAGTGTAGAAAGAACTTGGCTACCTCCTTTTCATTGAAGGGTGGAACCAGCCTCACATGCCTACCAACATCCCAAGAGTTCTGACTGGTTGTCAAACTAGCCGGCATGGATACTACCTCTCTCTGTTCCCCCCAGTAATTCCAGCTCCTTGAAGGAGTTCCCTCTGTTCTTTAAGTTCTTTAAGTTCCCTCTGATACTCCATGTCCCGTTCCTTTAACTCCCTTTCGGCTTTCCTTTCCTCTGCTCTTTCCTCGGCTCTTCTCTCCTCGAGTTCGAGTTCCCGTTCTGCTCTTTCCTCTGCTCTTTCCTTTTCAGCTCTCCTTTCCTCGGCTCTTCTCTCCTCAAGTTCTCGTTCCCGTTCTGCTCTTTCCTTTGCCGCTTTCCATTCCAACTCTTTTAACCTTTCCTGGCTCTGCAGTTGCATCTCCATTTTCCGGACTCCATATTTCCTTTTTCCTCTGGTAACCAATCCAAGACTACCTCTTCCCATGTTCCTTGGCCCACGAGAGATTCTACCACCAATGTCTGAATCTCTGCTTTCTTCATACTAACGCGGACCTCCAAGTTGCAATATTTGGCCAGTATCATGAGTTCCGATCTTTTTAACGCCTGGAACTGTGCCTCGTTAGGGGACGTCGCAAACTTTTCTACGTCAAACACCTGGTGACCATTCGTTAGCACCTGTTAACCTTCACACAAAAAATTCCAAATTTTCAGAAAAATTTGGGAATGTTAGAAAATTCCAAATTTAGGAATTTTGGGAATGTTCGGGAATTCAATCCCGGACGAGCCCCCAATTTATGTTACGTGCTCCTCCCCAAACCCCGGTCATGGTGTACCTCCGAGCCCCGAAAGGAGTCACGGCAGAAAGAAGTGCTATTATGTGTGTCAATGACCAATGGTGAAACCACACCAATCAATCAATACCAAAACCAAGTATTGTATTAATGTCACACAAGAATAACAACTTGCACAAGTACAATATAAATTCAATTGCACAACAAAATACCATATAATACCGATGATGGTACCACCAGTTTCTTAACTCGATAACTCACGGTGCTCCACTTGAGCGAAAAGTAACATTCCCCAAAGTCACTGTCCCGGCACCAGGCCAAAGTCGATCCACGCTCCGGTGATCACAAGACAAAGGTCGTATCGAGAGAAGAACCCCGGATGGCTGACAGTCAACGCTGCCAAAGAGCCGCTGGATGGGTGTCGGGCCGACATCGGTCAGGCAAAAGTTCACCTAAAAGGCGACTAGGAATTCACACCTTCAGTTCACCAGATAAGGACGCCGATATGAATGAGCAGCGGCTTCCAAGCTGAAAACTGCGAATTCCCAGGCGAAATCCACGTCACACATGCGAACCAACCTAACGGCTGGCTCGAGGTGAAATGGCTCGTGCGAGGCGAAATGGCAGACAGGCCCGTAATGGAGGCATACCTGCTCTCCAACAACCATTCACTTCGGAACCACAAAACCCGTCACACAGGTTTATCTGTCACAGTGATGATGACTCTGTCACAGGAATCCCATCCCTTTCCCGGGAAAACCAATATTCAGTAGTGACCAACGTTCGCCAGCGTCCGGTCGATACCTCGAAGCCGATCGGCCTTTTTCTCCTGACCTCACTTGCCCCGCTTTAGCCTCCTCCTCTTCTTCTTCCGGGTTTCCCCCGATCCATTTCGTATTTCTTTTAAAACACTAATTTTTCCTTTTGAAGACAGTTATCTCCATTTCATCCAAACTATAACAATAATAGTACATGGAACTAAAAATGCTTCCAGTGGATGAAAACCACAAAGACGGAAGTGAAGAATCCGTAATACTGGTGACTGAGAAGGCCTTATTGTCCTCCGTCGCTCAGCGGAGCGAAAGGGGGACGATGGCTTTCCCCTCCGTCGGTGTGTCCGTCCGTCCGTCCGTGCATGCGGGCGTGCGTGTGTGCGTGCGTGCGTGCGGGCGTGCATGCGTGCGTGCGTAAGCGAAGGACCGCATTCGAATTTTGTTTGTGGGTGCAACCCACGTCAAAATCCAAGATGGCCGCCGCCATGTATGTCTGATGCCATGTATGTCTGAACCTTGTAACCTGCATATCTTGAAAAATAAGCGAAGTACCAACTTCTAATCTGGTGTGTGGGTGTATCTCGGCATAAAGAAGAACGCTATTGAGAATTGGGTCACCACGTCAAAATCCAAGATGGCCGCCGCCATGTATGTCTGAACCTTGTGAGATGAATATCTTGAAAAATAAGCGAAGTACTAACGTCTAATCTGGTGTGTGGGTGTATCTCGGCAAAAGGACGAACGCTATTGAAAATTGGGGCGCCACGTCAAAATCCAAGATGGCCGCCGCGATGTATGTCCGAACCTTGTGAGATGAATATCTTGAAAAATAAGCGAAGTACCAACTTCTAATTTGGTTTGTCGGTGTATCTCGCCATAAGGAAGAAGGCTATTGAAAATTGGGTCGCCACGTCAAAATCCAAGATGGCCGCCACCATATATATGTCTGAACCTTGTGAGCGAAATATCTTGAAAAATGAGCGAAGTACCAACTTCTAATCTGGTGTGTGGGTGTATCTAGGCATAAGGAAGAACGCTATTGAAAATTGGGTCGCCATGTCAAAATCCAGGATGGCCGCCGCCATGTATGTCCGAACCTTGTGAGATGAATATCTTGAAAAATAAGTGAAGTACTAACTTCTAATTTGGTGTGTGGGTGTATCTCGCCATAAGGAAGAATGCTATTGAAAATTGGGTCGCCACGTCAAAATCCAAGATGGCCGCCACCATATATATGTCTGAACCTTGTGAGAGAAATATCTCGAAAAATAAGCGAAGTACCAACTTCTAATCTGGTGTGTGGGTGTATCTAGGCACACGGAAGAACGCTGTTTAAAATTGGGTCGCCACGTCAAAATCCAAGATGGCCGACACCATGTATGTCTGAATCTTGTGAGAAGAATATCTTGAAAGATAAGCGAAGTACCAACTTCCAATTTGGTGTGTGGGTGTATCTCGGCATAAGGAAGACCGCTATGGTAAAGTGGGTCGCCACGTCAAAATCCAGGACGGCCGCCACCAGATATATGTCTGAACCTTGTGAGCGAAATATCTTGAAAAATAAGCGAAGTACCTTCTGGTGTGTGGGTGTATCTAGGCATAAGGAAGAACGCTATTGAAAATTGGGTCGCCACGTCAAAATCCAAGATGGCCGCCTCCATGTATGTCTGACCCTTGTGAGCGAAATATCATATCATAGCATGTTTTCTGCGTGTTCCACTTTGTCAACTCACATCACTTCCCCGACGGGGGACCTAGGCGTAACGCTTGTATAATATGATAACATCTGTGGCATGCTCATGAAACTATTGGGTGACCAAACATGCTCTGTGGATGGGGGAATTGTGGTGTTTTAATGGGCTGAGCCTTTTTTATTAAAAAAAAAAGGTAAGAAAAACGATCAACACATCAAACCAGAAATCAAAGCCAGAAACAAAAACAAAGAAATGACAATAAATCAAAAACAATGTTCAAACAAGTAAATAACAATAAAAGTAAAGAAACATCTGGCCATAAATCAATTCCATCCAACAAATTAAAAAGAAACCCCAAACCTCACCCCTTCCCATGTTTATCCCCTTTGCTTCTCCTCCCCCAGGAGGCCTTCTTCTACTTCCCTGGGCAATGCTGAGGTTAAAGCACTCTTCGCACAGGTAAATTTGTTCTCCTCCCCTTCCCCTTCCAACCTCTCCTCCCTCTGCCCCTCCTCTCCCACATCTCCTCACCCTCCCTTCCCCTTTATACCCTTCACCTCCCACTCCCTTCCTTCCCTTCCCCCTCCCCATCCCCCACTTCACCCTCCCCATCCCCACCCCTCCCCTCACCTCCCCTCTCCCTCTCCTCGCCTCCCCAAACAATTGGTCCATCAACGAAACGATGGGTAGGCTCTGCTAGTGTTCAATATTCAGCATTGGCACGTCGGTTTACAAAAAAAAAAATTGGGGGAGGGGGGTGGGGTGGGGGGGGCTGGTTGAGAACTTGCCCAAATTCAAAATTCCTGCTCAAACCTAAATGGGACACTATCAGTAGCACAGCTGCACCCCCGGCGGATAATGCTGCCTGCAGCCGAGTGCTGCATACAATGGTAGAAGAAGAAAAGAATCGCAATTGGTTCATCTGCAGTGGCAACCTCTTGAGGGTCCCCTCCGTTGAGGGTGTGCCACCACAGATTAAAATTCTCTTATAGTTTGGCCACCCAGGATTGTTGAAAGGAACGATGAGTAAGTGCAGCCTAAGTATACTTTTGGATTAAACGTGTAATAAACGATACTTTATCTTGAAGCTTCCCCCGATAAACAATAGGAATCCATAATATAAGAGAGATGTCTGTCTGTCTGTCTGTGTCGCCATTCTTCTCAGAGATTGCCAAACGGATCTTCAACAAACTTTCAGATGATCATCAGTGAGTGCCGGGGAGTGTTTTAGGCAAAAAACTATTTTTTGAAAATAATAATTTAAAAAGTTAGATTTTTTTTTTAATCGCTAGATTACAGTGCCGAAGCCTTTGTAATTATGCGAAAGGTAATATTAAATGATCCCCGACCCCATTCCTTAGTGGGTGTATGGAGGTGTTTTAGGCCCCACAAAAATAGAAAAAAAACAAAAAATGATTTCTTCAAAATACCAGCAGGCTCAGAACAGCACCGAGCAACACCGCGTACCCCTGCTAGTTCATGATGGTGACAAATTATTTTTAAGGAAACCGTATTAGGACGGTCTGTACATTACAAGATTGTACCTTTCAAAACTATTTTCAAACATCTCTGGGCCGAAAGAACATGTTTTCAAGCAATGGCTACTCGATTTTTTTATTTTGCTTTTTTTTTTTCACTCGAGATTTTGTTTCCAATTCCAGACTGCACCAGCTGACCCCCGTTGGCTCCTATATCTCACGACCACACACAATCGTTTGTTCAATCTGCCGCCTCTGACCTCAGCATTTCTCCATCCAGAGGTTCGCTTTCTATTTCGGAGCAGCAATAACTATAGGTGAGGACCCCGGCCCCCCTTTCTCCGAAGTTTCTTTTGACTTTGATTTGTGATGATAATTCGGATCGACATTAAAATATGTCCTTGCCTACCTCGAGGTATGCATAACTCGTGTCTGAGCCATCTTGCCTGGGTTTGAATCCCTCTCCAGCTATAAACTCTTTCCAGATCCCAGTGTTCCACAAGCTTGGTGATTCATTAATGTGTGTGCCATCCCTTGGATAGACGTTAAACTGGCCGCCCCATCTGCCGACAATAGTTGGTTGATGTTAAAGACCCCACGGTGTCCTTTGTGAAGAGTAGGCGAACTATATCTTCGGGACCCTGACGAAATTCCAAATTAAGGCTACAACCTACAGCTAAAGTATGTCAACAATGTCTAAAGTCAACAATGGTCTAATGGTCTAAAGTCAACGGTCTAAAGCGGTCTAAAGTCAACAATGGGTATTTTATCTGGTAGAAGAAGGTTGAGTTTTGAGTTAAGCAAAGCCAAATTTCAACAACTAGTACACCCATTCCCCACGGGAGCGGCTGGAAGGTCCAATTCCTCTCTGGGGTATATAGATTACAGTAGACCTACGGTCGGGCCTCAAGAACATTGGGTTTGTATTAATTTGCCAAGTTTGTTGTAGATCGCTCACCAGGTGGTTTAAGCATTTGAGCAAACATGCCACTTGGCAGTTTGCCAGTTTGCCAGCAAACCATGCCAGTTGGCTGGGTGTCGGTACCACTCTCACCAGCCATGGCTCCTCAGCAAAGGACTTCTGCGACTCACTGGGACTGACACAATCTGTCAATTTCCCGACCTGGATCTCAGTCAACGGAGCATCTTCTCTTCTGGACTTGGTTATGACGAACTTCCCTGAAAATGTCTGCTGCTCTTCTTCTGCTCCAATAGGCTCATCTGATCATGTGCTTGTTAAAGTGGACATCTCTCTGACCATTCTCAGGGAGCCTGCTCAGCGTCGACGAGTCTGGCATTTCACTCAGGCCAACTGGCACGGTCTTCAAGCAGCCATCAATCATCTGGACTGGTTTCCCATCTCGACCACCTCTGACATCAACTCATCCTGGGAATTCTTCCAAAGTAAATTGCTCTCTCTCTCTCATGCACAGATTTATCCCATCTCGTCTTCAGTTGTCATACCCTTCCTCCCGTCCATGGTACACGGATTCTTGTGGTGAGGCTGTTGCCCAGAAACAACTTGCCTTCGTCTCCTGGAAAGCAAATCCAATGGAAGGAAATCTCATTTCCTTTCACAAAGCCCGAAACAAGTGTGTGTCCACCCTCAGGAGAGCCAGGAAACAATATCTCTCCGTTCTCAAGACCGAACTCTCTTATCTGTCTCCCTCTTCCAAATCCTGGTGGCATCTGGTCAAATCTGTTTCTGGTGTTTGTACCACGTCCATCCCCTCCCTTACCTCAAACGGCTACACAGCTGACTCCGCACGTGAAAAAGCTGAATGCCTCAACTCTGTGTTTGCCTCTAAATCTTGTGTCCCAAACCCATCCCTCTCTGTACCCACCGTACCCAGTCGTATCCAACTGCTCCTGGACTCCGTGTCCTTTCCTCCTGACAAGGTGGAAAAGTTTCTGTCAACCCTCGACTCTGATTCTGCAATTGGACCTGACGGCATCAGCCCACAGGTCCTAAAATCCTGTTCTTCCGCTCTTTCACTCCCGCTCTGTTCTCTTCACCCTCTCTTTTGCTCAAGGTCAACTGCCATCTGCTTGGAAATCAGCCAACATCACCGCTTTGCACAAAAGGTGCAAAAACAGATCCTAGCAACTACAGACCAATCAGTCTTCTCCCAATTATCAGCAAAGTCATGGAATCCATCATTGCTTCGGATATGAAATCTTTCCTCTTCTCCAATGGCTTGATCTCTGATCATCAATTTGGTTTCAGACCAGGTCACTCTACTCTGGACATGCTGCTTCTGCTGTCTCAACAATGGATGGAGGTCTTCAATGCCAAACAGGAAATTAGAGCTGTCTCCCTCGACATATCGCATGCCTTCGATACGGTCTGGCACCCCGCTCTGTTCACCAAACTCTCCTCCTTTGTTTTCCATGGAAATCTCCACGCATGGCTGGCGGACTTCCTCTCTCGTCATAGTCAACGTGTGGCCCTGAATGGGTTTCTCTCATCTCCTCTTCCTGTTCAGGCTGGAGTTCCCCAAGGCAGTGTTCTGGGCCCTGTGCTTTTTCTGGTCTTCATCAATGATCTCTCTGACTCTCTTGAAAATCCTCTCTATCTCTTTGCTGATGACTCCACTCTCTGCCGCTCCATTCCTCATCCCTCAGATCGGCAGTCTGCAGCCTCCTCAGTCTCTGCAGACCTGGACAAAATCACAGACTGGGCAAACAAGTGGAACATGTCTTTCAATCCTGACAAATCTCACACTCTTACGATGTCTCTCCGAAAAGACCGACTGGACAACCCTCCCATCTACTTTCTGAATAATCCTCTCCAAGAAGTTCTGTCACTCAAGCTTTTGGGTCTCACTATCTGCCATGATCTTTCCTGGGAAAACCACATTTCCAAGCTGGCCTCCAAAGCCAGTTGCCGACTGGGCATCCTCCGTCGTGCGAAGTCCTTCCTTGACACACCTGAGCTCCTCACCACATACAAGGCTTTCATCCGCAGCTCAATGGAATACTGCTCTCCCCTCTGGGCTGGTGCTCCTGCCTCACACCTAGCTCGTCTTCACGCTGTTGAAACCAAAGCATTCAGAATCATTGGAATCTCCCGCGATGACGCTTTCTCCGAGGGCCTTTCACTTACTCACCGCAGGCAGGTTGGTGGTCTTTCCCTCTTCTACCGACTCCTCTCTGGCCATGCTCCCCAGCTCTCTCTGGGCTCTGTCCCCCAAATATTCCTGCAGGTCGCACAAGATCTGCCTGCAACCCTCTTATGGTTAAACTGCCAAAATCAAGACTCTCTGCTCATCTTCACTCCTTCATTCCTCTTTTCTCCCGCCTCTGGAACAAACTCCCTCACTCTCTTCACTCCCACTCCTCCCTCCAGGTCTTTAAAACGGCTGTTCACCACCATCTCTTATCTTCCCCAATCCAAAACCTTGATCTTTTCTACCCACGCTAATTTCACGCCAAATCCACTTTTTAAAGGTGACTTTTGTCTTCTTTCCTGGAAGTCCTTGGTGTCCTTGCGTTTTATACCTATCCTGCCTCCCCCCAGGCCCTCTCCCTCCCACACATCCCCCCGATGTCCCTGCTCTCAAATGTTGTGTTTGTGTGCTTCCTCCCCTTCTCTCCCCATCTTGTCGACCACTCCCTTTTTTATATACTTTGTTTGCTTGTTTGTTTGATTTGTTTGTTTGATAAATGTTGGCTCTTTCACGAGCCTCGACTCTGTATACAAAAAAGAAAAAAAAGAAAAAAGAAACACTCTTCAAAACCGTTGATAAGGTTTTTTCCTCCCTTTCAGTTTAGTGTTAAACAGCAGTAGCGACTGTTTCAAAAGGTAATCAAACGTGTTTGTGGTTTATAATATTTTTTTACTTTTGGAATGGATTGCTCCCACCAAAATGGTGTGATGAGATGTTTATACACGTTAACATCCCGTTTGTTCAAAGAGGAAACACTCCTTGGGACATGGGATATTATTAGTAATAATATTGTTTTTAAAATAATATTATGCTAATATATATTAGTGTTGTTGTTACTTTTGTTATTAGAAGCTTCCTTGGAAAATGAAACAATAAAGCTATCTTAACACGGATATACACCTCAACACACACCCCCCATTGGTGGGGAAAAACCCCCTTTGCAGAGAAAATCCCCTTGGGAAGGGGGGCAAATGAATTTGCTACAACCTTCATTGTGTGACCTTTAGTCCTTTTGTTAAGTTTGGTTGAGATTAGATAAGTAACGACGGAATGTATCGCGGTCAAAAATCGTCAGACAGACAGACAGACAGACACCAAATTGCTTATTTTAGGATGATGAGAACTATTGGATGTGATGTTTAGAAAATTACTCATTTCGTAACTTCATGTGTATAAAAACGTACCATTGAACGAATGACATGAGTGCTTGATTTTCCGCTCTTTTGCTCATTTTCCTTTTTTACAAGTGCCCGACTTCCAGCATTTTGCCTATATTACTTTATATTTAAATTTGTTGATTCATATAATCCACATTTTATTTCATTAATGCATTGACAATATCAATGAGAGCAACTTTTTTTTTCTTTTTGTATACAGAATTGAGGCTCGTGAAAGAGCAAACATGAATCACACAAAAAAAAAAAATCAAACAGACACACAAAGTATATAATAAAGGGAGCAGTAGACAAGATGGGGAGAGAAGGGGAAGCACACAAACACAACATTTGAGAGCAGGGACATCGGGAAATGTGCGGGAGGGAGAGGGCTTGGGGTGGGGGGGGGGGGGGGGGGTGGGAGAAGTATAAAACAGAAGGACACTGCAAGGACTTCCAGGAAAGAAGTTGGTATTTCAAAAAAGTGGATCAGGGGTGAAATTAGCGGGGGTAGAAAAGATCAAGGTTTTGGATAGGGGAAGATAAGAGATGGTGGTGAACAGCTGTTTTAAAGACCTGGAGGGAGGAGTGGGATTGAAGAGAGTGAGGGAGTTTGTTCCAGAGGCGGGAGGAAAAAGGAGTGGAGGTGAGGAGAGAGAGAGAGAGAGAGAGAGAGAGAGAGAGAGAGAGAGAGAGAGAAGAGAGAAGAGAGAAGAGAGAAGAGAGAAGAGAGAAGAGAGAAGAGAGAAGAGAGAAGAGAGAAGAGATAAGAGATCGTGAGATCGTTACAGGACAGAAAGACCACCAACCTGCTTGCGGTGAGTAAGTGAAAGGCCCTCGTCGTTAGTTTCATCTTGGGAGATTCCAATGATCCTGAAAGCTTTGGTTTCAACAGCGTGTAGCCGAGCTAGGTGAGAGGCAGGAGCACTGGCCCTGAAGGGAGAACAGTATTCCATTGAGCTGCGGATGAAAGCCTTGTATGTGGTGAGGAGCTCAGGTTTGCCAAGGAAGGACTTCGCATGACGGAGGATGCCCAGTCGGCGACTGGCTTTGGAGGCCAGATTTGAAATGTGGTTTTCCCAGGAAAGATCATGGCAGATAGTGAGACCCAAAAGCTTGACTGACAGAACTTCTTGGAGAGGATTATTCAGAAAGTGGATGGGAGGGTTGTCCAGTCGGTCTTTTCGGAGAGACATGGTAAGAGTGTGAGATTTGTCAGGATTGAAAGACGTGTTCCACTTGTTTGACCAGTCTGTAATTTTGTCCAGGTCTGCAGAGAGTGAGGAGGTTGCAGACTGCCGATCTGAGGGATGAGGAATGGAGCGGCAGAGAGTGGAGTCATCAGCAGAGACAGAGAGGATTTTCAAGAGAGTCAGAGAGATCATTGATGAAGACCAGAAAAAGCACACAGCCCAGAACACTGCCTTGGGGAACTCCAGCCTGAACAGGAAGGGGAGATGAGAGAAACCCATTCAGGGCCACACGTTGACTACGACCAGTGCCGTGTATATTGAGAGTCTGGCTAACTGAAATACTGGCGCCATGTTGCATACCTAACTTCGCGCGCTGGCTTTGCGAGATGTATGTCAGCTGTGGCAATCCTGTAGTTCTGTGACGAGGGAATCGATGTTATTACTGTTTGGTCGCAGATTTAATGAGGAACAACTAATTCATGTTAAATTGACGTGTTGTTTGTTATTGGAATAATAAAATCTGCAAGCGGCGTCATTTATTCACACGAATTGTTTGCCTGTCGCGGCACACGATTTATTGTCAGCTGCATACAGCATCCTGATAAATTTTATTTCTCTTGGCATGAAATTGTAATTTGATAAAATGGACCAATGCGGTCCAAATCCAACGCGGTCCAAATCAAACTCCCCGAGTTCTGGGAGGCTCAAGCCGAAGTTTGGTTCCTGCAGGCAGAAGCCCAGTTCCGACTTCGAGGCATCACGGTGGACGAGACCATGTACTGCCATGTGGTCGCCTCCCTCGGGCCCGGCACGGCCGCTCGCGTCGTGTCGGTCCTGAGGAACCCACCGGCCGACGGCAGGTACGAGGCGTTCAAGCGTCTCCTCCTCGCCACGTTCGGCCTCACGGTGGACGCACGGGCCGACCGCCTCCTGGACCTCCCCGAGCTCCGTGACACGCGACCGTCGGTCCGCATGGACCATTTGCTGTCGTTGATGGGCGACGAAACCCCGAACGCTCTATTCTGGGCGTTATTTCGACGCCAGCTGCCGGCACGAGTCCGCCTCGCGTTGGCCGGTTCTGTGTCGACGGAACCCCGAGCTCTCACTGCCGAGGCCGACAGGTTCTTCGTTGCTTTGGACACGCAGGCGAGTTTTGGCGTGGCCGTCGCGCATCCCGAGGCTGACCCTGATGCTGATGCACCACACCTCGTGGATCCCGAGGCTGATGCACGCCGCGTGGCCGCCGCCATGCCACGCCCACCACCACCGCGAAAACCGCGGCCTCCGCCTTCGCCGCAAACCTGGTGCCATTTCCACGCCAGGTTTGGCCACAAGGCAAGGAATTGCTGCCCGCCGTGCTCCTTCGGCAAGTCGGGAAACTACAAAGCCAGCACTCGGTAGCGGCCCTGAGCGTCGGCCATTCCGGCAGCCTTCTTTTTATAACGGACACCTTTTCCGGGCGCCGTTTCCTATGTGACACGGGGGCACAGGTGAGCGTTATCCCTGCCTCTACGTCCGACAAGCACACCGCGGGCCGGGGCCCCGCGTTGCTTGCCGCGAACGGAACACCCATATGCACATTCGGGAAGCACTGCCTCTCCCTGTGGTTCGGAAGGCAACGATTCACGTGGACGTTCGTAACCGCTAGTGTCCCCATGGCACTGCTCGGTGCGGACTTCCTCTGTGCACACGGGTTGTTGGTAGATGTGCAGAACAGACGCCTTGTCCAGGCTGAAACGTTCAGCTCGCTTGCTTGCGCGCTGAGCAGCTCGTTGAGCGGCTCACTGAGCGGCTCACCGAGCGGCTCGCCAAGCGGCTTGCTGAGCGGTTCGGTCCCGGCGAGGTTAGTTTGTACGCTTCCGGCAGCAGACGACTTCACCCGCCTCCTCGCCGGCTTCCCGGCCCTTACGCGGCCCACCTTCTCGGCGGGGGCCGTCAAGCACGGGGTGGAACACCACATCCTGGCCACCGGTCTACGCCCGGGCACATCGCCTCGAGCCGACGAAGCTCGCGGTAGCTAAAGCGGGTTCGCTACGCTGGAGCGGCTCAGCATCGTGCGGCGCTCCGAGAGTGCTTGGGCGTCGCCGCTCCACATCGTGCCCAAGCCCAGCGGGGGATGGCGACCGTGCGGGGACGACCGGCGCCTCAACAACGCCACCACCCCCGACCGCTACCCCGTCCCCAACATCCAGGACTTCTCCGCCCGGTTGGCGGGCATGTCCTTCTTTTCGAAGGTGGACCTCATATGCGGCTACCATCAGGTCCCCGTCAGGCCGGAGGACATCCCGAAGATGGCGGTCATCACGCCATTCGGACTTTTCGAATTTCTTCGGATGCCCTTCGGTTTGAAAAATGCGGCTCAGGCATTCCAGCGACTAATGGACAGCGTCTTGCGCGACTTGGATTTCGTCTACGTGTACCTGGACGACATCCTCGTCACCAGCGCGTCCCGCGAAGAGCACCTACACCATCTCCGCACGCTCTTCGAACGTCTGGGCCAGCATGGCCTCATCGTGAACCCCGCCAAGTGCCGGTTCGGCGTCGCCGACATCGACTTTTTGGGGCACCGCGTCACCAGGCACGGGGCCGTCCCCCTACCGGCCAAGGTGGAGGCGGTGAAGGGGTTTCCGCGCCCCCGCACGATCAAGGGGCTCCAGGAGTTCCTGGGCATGGTAAATTTTACCATCGGTTCCTGCCCCGCATCGCCCAGCTCCTGCGCCCTTTGCACGTGGCCCTCCAAGGGAAGCCGGGCAAAGGTGACGTTACCTGGACCGAGCAGATGGATGCGGCGTTCTCGGGCGGGAAGCTCGCCTTGGCTAACGCCACCATGCTCGCGCACCCGGCGCCCGATGCACCGATCGCCCTCACCACCGACGCCTCGGACTACGCGGTGGGCGCAGTGCACGAGCAATGGGTGCGTGGTGCCTGGCAACCGCTGGCGTTCTTTAGCCGGCAGCTTTGCCCGCCCGAACGCCGTTATAGTACCTTCGACCGCGGGTTGCTCGGGCTTCACCTGGCGGTCAGGCACTTCCGCCATCTGCTCGAGGGCCGTGCGTTCACGGCCTTCGTCGACCACAAGCCACTGGTCTTCGTGATGGGCAAGGTCGCCGAGCCGTGGTCGGCCCGGCAGCAGCGTCACCTCTCGGCCATGTCCGAATATACAACGGACATCCGGCACGTCGCGGTTAAAGACAACCCGGTGGCAGATTGCCTTTCCCAGTCCGTCGCCCACGAAGTCCACCTTGGCATCGACTATGCCCGGATGGCGGCGGACCGGGCCGCCGACCCCGGCGTCCAGGCCTTGCGGACCACCATCACGGGCCTCCGAGTCACCGAGGTGCCGTTCGACGGCGCGGGCATGGCCCTCTTGTGCGACGTCTCCCTCGGGCGGCCTCGTGCCATCGTGCCCGCGGGCTGCGCCAGGTTTTTGACGCCATCCACGGCCTGTACCACCCGGGCACGAAGGCCTCCCAGAGGTTGGTCGCCGACAAGTTTGTCTAGCATGGCCTCCGGAAGGCCGTCCGCGGCTGGACCAGGACGTGCCTCGCGTGCCAGCGCGCGAAGGTGCACCGGCACACCCAGGCCCCATTGGCCCCGTTTACGGTGCCGGAACATAGGTTCGACCACGTGCACGTGGACCTGGTGGGACCTCTGCCCCCCTCGCGGGGTTTCACCCATGTTCTGACAATGGTGGACCGCACCACCCGGTGGCCGGAGGCCGTGCCTTTGGCGGCGACGACGGCGGCGGACGTCGCGCAGGCGTTCATCGCCACCTGGGTCGTCCGGTTCGGTGCCCCCCTCGGACATCTCGTCCGACCGCGGCCCCCAGTTCACCTCGGAGCTCTGGGGGGCGGTCGCGCGGGGGCTCGGGGTGCAGCTGCACCGAACCACGGCCTACCACCCCCAGGCCAACGGCCTGTGCGAGCGGTTCCACTGCTCTTTGAAGGCCGCGCTCCGGGCCACCCTCCGCGACGGCGGCTGGGTCGACAGGCTCCCCTGGGTCCTGCTGGGCCTCCGGGTGGCGCCCAAGGACGACCTGCGCGCATCCGCGGCGGAGTTGGTCTTCGGACAACCGCTGCGGGTGCCAGGCGAGTTCCTCCCCGACCCCGCGGCACCATGGTCCGTGTCGCAGGAGCGCTCCGCGCTGCAGGAGACATCCCGGCGGTTCACCCCGGTGCCGACGGCGCACCACGGGCACCTGCCCACGCACGTCGCCCCGGAGCTTCGCACCGCGGAGTACGTCTTCGTCAGGCACGACGCCCACCGGACACCACTGCGGCCCCCGTACGACGGGCCTTTCCGCGGGCTGGAGACCGGGGTGAAACATTTCACCTTGGACATCGGCGGTACTCCCGACCGCGTCTCAGTGGATCGCCTCAAGCCGGCCCACCTCGACGTGGACCACCCACCGCCGGTGGCTCGGCCCCCACGTCGGGGCCGCCCCCCTGTGGGCGGACCCCCGGCACCATCCAGGCCCGCCGGCATGCCGCCCCCCGGTCCTGCACCCATCCCGGGTGCAGCTGGAGGCATCCCAGCTGGCATCCCTGCACCCCGGACGCCGTCAGTCGCCATAGGGCGCTTCGGCCGGGTCATCCGTTTGCCCCGCAAACTGGCCCTCCAGATGCGCGGGAATTCTGGGGGGGCGCGTGTGGCGGACACGAAGCTCACTGGCGTGATGACATCATTCCGTGCACCAAGTGGGCGGCGGCCACGCCCGAGGGGTAGGCGTGGCCATGGGATATACACCGGGCACGCAGCCCGGAGCGCTCCAGTGCTAGAGTGGAGCTCTTGAAATAAAGACTCTTTAAACCTACCGCGTTGTCCGCTTCCTCCTTGCTAAACAAGTAGCGCGTGTAGCACCGCGCTTCAATATAGAAGATAATGTAAAAAAAAAAACAAGGCAATTTCACTTACATTTTCGGATTCAGCGTTCAATTATATATAAGTGAATGTATTTTGAGGCATGTGTGACTTCAAATAAAATTGTAAGCCAGGAAAAAACGTTCGTTTCATTCCTTAGGGATACAACATGTAAAACTGGCCCAAACGTCAAAACAAAACTCGCTCATTTTAAGTCGTACAAGCTAATGCGACCACTCATTCTCTGCGAAGAATCCCGTGCACATGCTTGTCACACTTATAAGTCACCTAAGTCTTTATAAGTTCATCAAATACTGACACCGCGATTGACATTCACTGAGGTACGGTAAATGTTGATATTAAAGCGCGGCGTTACGCGCGCTGCTTGCGAGCAAGGAGGAAGCGGACAAGCGGTAACTTATAAGCGTCTTTATTTCAGGAGCTCACTGTAACACTGGCACGCTCCGGGCTGCGCGCCCGGTGTATATCATGAGGCCACGCCTACCCCTCGGGCGTGGCCACCGCCCACTTGGTGCGCGGAATGATGTCACCACGCCAGTGGGCTTTTGTGTCCGCCACACGCGCCCCCCCAGAATTCCCGCGCACCTGGAGGGCCAGTTTGCGGGGCAGACGAATGACCCGGCCGAAGCGCCCCCTGGCGATCGGCGGCGTCCGGGGTGCAGGGATGCCAGGTGGGATGCCCCTGGCTGCCCCTGGGATGGGTGCAGGACCGGGGGGCGGCGTGGCGGCGGGGCTGGGCGGTGCCATGGGTCCGCCCGCAGGGGGGCGGCCCCGACGTGGGGGTCGGGCCACTGGCGGTGGATGGTCCACGTCGAGGTGGGCCGGCTTGAGGCGGTCTACCGAAACGCGGTCAGGAGTACCGCCGATGTCCAGGGTGAAGTGCTTCGCCCCGGTCTCCAGCACGCGGAAAGGCCCGTCGTACGGGGGCCGCAGTGGTGTCCGGTGGGCATTGTGGCGGACGAAGACGTACTCCGCCGTGCGAAGCTCCGGGGCGACGTGCGTCGGTGGATGCCCGTGGCATGCCGTTGGCACCGGAGCGAACCTCTGGGCGGTCTCTTGCAGAGCGGAGCGCTGCTATGCCGCGGACCATGGTGCCGTGGAGTCGGGGAGGAACTCGCCCGGCACCCGCAGCGGTTGCCCGAAGACCAACTCCGCCGCGGATGCGCGCAGGTCCTCCTTGGGCGCCGTCCGGAGGCCCAGCAGGACCCAGGGGAGCCTGTCGACCCAGCCACCGTCGCGGAGGGTGGCCAGGAGCGCGGCCTTCAATGAGCAGTGAAATCGCTCACACAGGCCGTTAGCCTGGGGGTGGTAGGCCGTGGTTCGGTGCAGCCGGACCCCGAGCCCCTGCGCGACCGCCCCCCAGAGCTCCGAGGTGAACTGGGGGCCGCGGTCGGACGAGATGTCTGAGGGGGCGCCGAACCGGGCGACCCAGGTGGCGATGAAAGCCTGCGCGACATCGGCCGCCGTTGTCGACGCCAAGGGCACGGCCTCCGGCCACCGGGTGGTGCGGTCCACCATGGTGAGGACGTAGGTGAAACCCCGCGAGGGGGGCAGAGGTCCCACCAGGTCCACGTGGATGTGGTCAAACCGGCGTTCCGGCACCGTGAACGGGGCCAACGGGGCCTGGGTGTGCCGGTGCACCTTGGCGCGCTGGCACGCGAGGCACGTCCTGGCCCAGCCGCGGACGGCCTTCCGGAGGCCATGCCAGACGAACTTGTCGGCGATCAGCCTTTGGGAGGCCCTCGCGCCCGGGTGGGACAGGCCGTGGATGGCGTCAAACACCTGGCGCTGCCAGCCCGCGGGCACGATGGGGTGAGGACGCCCGAGGGAGTCGTCGCACAAGAGGGCCGCGCCCACGCCGTCGAACGCCACCTCGGTGACGCGGAGGCCCGTGACGGCGGTCCGCAAGGCCTGGACGTCGGGGTCAGCAGCCTGGTCTGCTGCCATCCGGGCATAGTCGATGCTGAGGTGGACTGCGTGGGCGACGGCCCGGGAAAGGCAATCCGCCACCGGGTTGTCCTTCCCCGCGACGTGCTGGATGTCCGTCGTGTACTCAGACACGGCCGAGAGGTGACGCTGCTGCCGGGCCGACCACGGCTCGGTGACCTTGCCCATCGCGAAGATCAGCGGCTTGTGGTCGACGAAGGCAGTGAACGCACGGCCCTCGAGCAGATGGCGAAAGTGCCTGACCGCCAAGTGAAGCCCGAGCAACTCGCGGTCGAAGGTACTGTAACGGCGTTCGGGCGGGCGAAGCTGCCGGCTGAAGAACGCCAGTGGTTGCCAAGCTCCACGCACCCATTGCTCGTGCACCGCGCCCACCGCGTAGTCCGAGGCATCGGTGGTGAGGGTGATCGGTGCATCGGGCGCCGGGTGCGCGAGCATGGTGGCGTTAGCCAAGGCGAGCTTCGCGCCCGTGAACGCCGTGTCCATCTGCTCGGTCCAGGTAACGTCGCCTTTGCCCGGCTTACCTCGGAGAGCTTCGTGCAGGGGGCGCAGGAGCTGGGCGATACGGGGCAGGAACCGATGGTAAAAGTTCACCATGCCCAGGAACTCCTGCAGCCCTCTGATCGTGCGGGGGCGCGGAAACCCCTTCACCGCCTCCACCTTGGCCGGCAGGGGGACGGCTCCGTGCCTGGTGACACGGTGCCCCAGAAAATCGATTATGGTGGCGCCGAACTGGCACTTTGCGGGGTTCACAATCAGGCCATGCTGGCCCAGGCGTTCGAAGAGCGTGCGGAGTTGGCGTAGGTGCTCTTCGCGGGGACGCGCTGGCGACGAGGATATCGTCCAGGTAGACGTAGACAAAATCCAAGTCACGCAGGACGCTGTCCATCAGTCGCTGGAACGCCTGAGCCGCATTCTTCAGACCGAAGGGCATGCGCAGGAACTCGAAGAGTCCGAATGGCGTGATGACCGCCGTCTTCGGGACATCCTCCGGCCTGACGGGGACCTGATGGTAGCCGCGTATGAGGTCCACCTTCGAGAAGAAGGACATGCCCGCCAAACGGGCGGAAAAGTCCTGAATGTGGGGGACGGGGTAGCGGTCGGGAGTCGTGGCGTCATTGAGACGGCGATAGTCCCGGCACGGTCGCCATCCCCCGCCGGGCTTCGGCACGATGTGCAGCGGCGACGCCCAAGCGCTCTCTGAGCGCCGAACGATGCCGAGTCGCTCCAGGGTAGCGAACGCCGCTTTTGCCACCGCCAGCTTCATCGGCTCGAGGCGGCGTGCCCGGGCGTAGACCGGTGGCCCGACGGTGGGGATGTGATGGGCCACCCCGTGCTTGACGGCCCCCGCCGAGAAGGTGGGCCGCGTGAGGGCCGGGAAGCCGGCGAGGAGGCGGGTGAATGCATCCGCTGCCGGAAGCGTACAGACCAACGTGGCCGGAACCGAACCGTTCGGCAAGCCGCTTGGCAAGCCGCTCGTTGAGCTGGGCAACGCACAAGCGAGCGAGCTGAACGTCTCGGCCTGGACAAGACGTCTGCGCTTGACGTCGACCAGGAGCCCATTAGCGCACAGGAAGTCCGCGCCAAGCAGTGCCATGGGCACGTCGGCGGTGACGAACGTCCATCGGAAAACCTGCCCTCCGAACCGCAGAGAGAGGCAGCGTTTTCCGTACGTACGGATGGGCGTCCCGTTCGCGGCAAGCAGCGCGGGGCCCCCACCCGCGGCGTGCTTGTCTGACGTGCCGGCGGGAACGACACTCACCTGCGCTCCCGTGTCGCACAGGTAATGGTGCCCGGAGAAGGTGTCCGTTATGAACAGCAGGCTGCTCGAACGGCCGGCGCTCATCGCCACTATTGAGCGCCGGCCCAGGCGTTTCCCGACCTGTTGAAGGAGCATGGCGGATGACACTGCCGAGCTTCGTGGCCGAACTTGGCGTGGAACCAGCACCAGGTGGTGGAGCTGGAGGAGCGTGGCTGGCTCCGCCAGGCCGGTGGAGTTGGCGGGTTTCCCCGCGGTGGCGGTTTTCGCCGCGGCGGTGGGCGGGGCGTGGCGGCGGTCACGAGGTGCGTATCAGCATGCTGCGTATGCTGTATAAGCTGATGCTGTGGATCAGCAGCATCAGCAGCAGCATCAGCAGCATCAGCCACGAGGGCCGTGACGGCCACGCCGACTCTCGCCCGCGTGTCCGAAGCGGCGAAGTACTTGTCCGCCTCGGCTGCCAATGCTCGGGGTTCCGTTAGCCCGGTCCCGGCCAACGCGAGGTGAACCTGCGCTGGAAGTTGGCGACGGAAAAGCGCCCGGAATAGAGAAACGGGGGCTTCGTCGCCCAACAGTGACAGCATATGGTCCATTCGGACCGACGGGCGCGTGTCACCGAGCTCGGGGAGATCCAGGAGGCGGTCGGCCCGTGCATCGTCCGTGAGGCCGAACGTGGCTAGGAGTAGCCGCTTGAGTGCCTCGTACTTGTGGCCGTCCGGTGGGTGGCGAAGGACGGACACAACTCGAGCGGCCGTGCCGGGCCCGAGGGAGGTGACGACGTGGCAATAGCGCGTGTCATCGCCGGTGAGGCGCCGAAGCTGAAATTGGGCTTCGGCCTGGACGAACCAGACTTCGGCCTGAGCCTCCCAAAATTCGGGAAGTTTGATGAAGTTGGCCATGGCAATGGCGTCGCGTGTGGAAGGATCGCTCCGGCAGATCCAACGTCAAGGGGGTCACCAGTAAAGCGTGGCGTTACGCGCGCTGCTTGCGAGCAAGGAGGAAGCGGACAAGCGGTAACTTATAAGCGTCTTTATTTCAGGAGCTCACTGTAACACTGGCGCGCTCCGGGCTGCGCGCCCGGTGTATATCATGAGGCCACGCCTACCCCTCGGGCGTGGCCACCGCCCACTTGGTGCGCGGAATGATGTCACCACGCCAGTGGGCTTTTGTGTCCGCCACAATATCTCTTCTGAGGTAAAAAAAAGAAAACCAAAAAAAAGCAGTTTTAAAGCATTATACGTATCAAACGATACATTTTATGAAACGGGGAAACCTAATACACACGTTGGTGGTTTTAAAATGACAGAATATGTCTTTATTAGAAAGAAAAAAAATGAACATTGAAGATGACGCTGCTAACAAAATACACCGCTCTAACGCATAACCACGAGTTTAAACCACATTTACAACAAATATGAAAACTATTTTCATATCACAATGTTAAATATAGAATATATAGAAGATAATGTAAAAAAAAAATGAGCCCTATCTTCCAATGGTAAAAAAATCCTTCACAAAATTCCTGGAACTGGAATAATATCCTGAGCTTCACCAAAACCGAAGCAATTCTTCCTTATCCCAAGCGCAATCATCCCACCAACTTTCATCCAAATCCGTTAAGAAATTTTCCAGATATCTTGTTCACAAACACACACACACACACACACACACACACACACACACGCACACCCACACGCACACACGGACACGAGCGAATGCATTACTCTGTGTGAGCTGTGCTTGCACGATAAAGCCAGACAAAATGGACGACACAGGAACGAAGTTTCACCGAGCTATTTATTTAGCTCAAAACCAAAAAACTCAAAAGCACACTGAATCCGCCCCACGAACGGGCGGCAATTTATATCGCAAACTGAACACACAAAAGCCACGCCTCTCAGGCGGGGCGTGGTATGCAAAATAGGTAAGTCACGCCTCCCGACGGGGCGTGGTATGCAAGGCAAGTGTTCGCCCGAGAAGGGCAAGTCTGGACACGCCCGGGCGAGTCCGGACACGTGACCGCTCGCCGGTTGCGTCATCGGCCGGTGCACGGTAATTGTGTCATACTTCCGGTAACCGCTACATGCGCCCCCCCAGAATTAACCTGCACCGGGAGAGTCAGTTTGAGGGGGGTCCTGATGAACTGGCCGAAACGACCCCTGGCGATTCGTGTGGGGGTGGTAGGCGGCGTGGCGGTGGATGGTCGGGCAGGGGGCTTGGTTGACGGGGGACGGCCCCGTCGTGGAGGAAGGGCCAACCGTGGAGGTTGGTCGAGGTCCAAATGGGCCGGCTTGAGGCGGTCCACGGAGATGCGGTCCGGCTTGCCGCCGATGTCGACGATGAATGACTTGTCGTCCCTCTGCAGGACCCGGAAAGGTCCATCGTACGGCGGCCGGAGCGGTCCCCGGTGGGCGTCGTGCCGGATAAAAATGTACTCCGCAGTGCGAAGTGCTGGGGGGATGTGGGGTTGGGGGCAGCCGTGATGGGAAGTGGGCACGGGGGCAAACCTCCTGGCGGCCTCCTGGAGGACCGAGCGTTGGCGAGCCGCGGACCAGGGGCCGGTGGCGTCAGGGATGAATTCGCCCGGCACGCGCAGTGGCTGGCCGTAGACTAGCTCGGGGTGGAAGCCTGGAGGTCCTCTTTAGGGGCCGTTCGGAGGCCCAATAGGACCCACGGGAGCCTGTCGGCCCAACCATCGTCCTGGAGGCTGGCTCTGAGAGCGGCCTTCATCGAGCGGTGGAACCGCTCGCCCAAGCCGTTGGCTTGGGGGTGGTAGGCCGTGGTGCGGTGAAGCTTGACCCCCAAGGCCTGTGCGACAGCGCCCCAAAGCTCGGAGGTGAATTGCGGGCCTCTGTCGGAGGAGATGTCCGAGGGCGCGCCGAAACGGGCAATCCAAGTGCCAATGAAGGCCTACGCCACACCGGCGGATGTTGTTGATGCCAGCGGGACGGCCTCCGGCCACCTGGTGGTCCTGTCCACCATCGTGAGGAGGTGGGTGAAGCCCCGTGAGGAGGGAAGGGGTCCCACCAGGTCCACATTGACGTGGTCGAAGCGCCGCGCGGGCATGTCGAATGGTGCCAACGGGGCCTGGGTGTGCCGGTGGACCTTCGCGTGCTGGCAGGGTGACACAGGCATTGGCCCAGTCGCGGACGTCCTTACGGAGCCTGTGCCAGACGAACTTTGCTGCCACGAGCTTCTGTGATGCTTTCCGGTCCGGGTGGGAAAGGCCGTGGAGGGCGTCAAAAATGTGCCGCTGCCATCCGATGGGCACGATGGGGCGAGGTTGGCCCAGGGAAACGTCACACAGGAGAACTGTGCCTGTGTCCTCGAAGGGGACGTCGGCCAACCGCAGGCCTGTGTCCGCTGTCCAGAGGGCTTGCACCATGGGGTCGGCGGTCTGGTCGGCCGCCATGCGGGCGAAGCCCACACCCAGGTGGACGGCGTTCGCGCCGGACCGGGAGAGGCAATCGGCCATAGCGTTGTCCTTGCCCGCAACGTGCCGGACGTCCGTCGTAAATTCGGACACGGCAGAGAGGTGGCGCTGCTGGCGGGCGGACCACGGCTCCGTAACCATGGCCATGGCGTAGACCAGGGGTTTGTGGTCCACAAACGCCGTGAACGGGCGGCCCTCCAAAAGATGGCGGAAGTTGCGAACGGCCAGGTAAAGGCCGAGGAGCTCGTGGTCGAAAGCGTGATACTTGCGCTCGTTAGGGCGAAGCTGCCGGCTGAAGAAGGCCAGTGGTTGCCAAGCCCCGTTCACCCACTGTTCGTGCATGGCGCCCACCGCGTAGTCGGAAGCGTCCGTGGTGAGGGCGATGGGTGCATCGAGCGCCGGGTGCACCAGCATGGTTGCGTTGGCGAGGGCCAGCTTAGCGCCCATGGACACCGCGTCCATCTCTGTGGTCCAGGCGACGTCATGCTTGGCCGGCTTGCCCCGGAGGGCTTCGTACAGGGGGCGCACAAGTTGGGCGGCGCGAGGCACTAACCGGTGGTAAAAATTTACCATCCCCAAAAATTCCTGTAGGGCCTTGATGGAGTGGGGGCGCGGGAAACTTGTGACTGCCTCCACCTTGGTAGGCAGAGGGATGGCCCCGCGCTTCGTGATGCGGTGCCCCAGGAAGTCGACGGCCATTACGCCAAACTGGCATTTCGCCGGGTTGATGATGAGGCCGTGCTGGCCGAGGCGCTCGAAAAGCGTGTGCAGGTGGACGAGGTGCTCCGCCCGGGAAGTGCTGGCGATGAGAATGTCATCCAGGTAGACGAGCAGAAAGGTGAGATCGCGCAGCACACTGTCCACCAGCCGCTGGAAGGCCTGGGCCGCGTTCTTAAGGCCGAACGGCATTCGGAGGAACTCGAAGAGGCCAAAAGGTGTAATTACAGCTGTCTTCGGAACATCGGCCGGCCGGACAGGTACCTGGTGGTAGCCCCGAATTAGGTCGACCTTGGAGAAGATCACCCGCCCCACCAAATGGGCGGAAAAGTCCTTTTTGTGTGGTATCGGGTACTGGTCGGGGGTGGTGGCGTCGTTGAGGCGGCGGTAATCTCCGCATGGTCGCCATCCGCCACCCGGTTTGGGCACGATGTGCAGGGGCGAGGCCCACGCGCTATTCGAGCGCCGCACAATGCCCAATCGCTCCAGCGCGTCGAATTCCGCCTTCACCACGGCGAGTTTAGCCGGGTCAAGGCGGCGAGCCCTGGCGTAGACCGGTGGACCAGTTGTCGGG
The DNA here is from genome assembly GCF_964187855.1 of Myxine glutinosa. NCBI lineage: Eukaryota > Metazoa > Chordata > Myxini > Myxiniformes > Myxinidae > Myxine > Myxine glutinosa. The sequence goes on from NC_136262.1 coordinate 198,686,149, forward strand.
ATGTGGTGTTCGACGCCGTGCTTGACGGCGACGGCCGAAAACGTCGGCTGCGTGAGGGCAGGAAACTCGGCGAGTAGGCGGCTGAACTCGTCCATGGCCGGGAGCGCGCAGGCTAGCTTGGTCGGAGCGGAGCCGCTCAATGAGCAATCGAGCGAGCTGAAGGTCTCCGTGTTGATGAGCCGACACCGTTTGACGTCGACCAAAAGCCCATGCGCACAAAGAAAATCTGCAGCCAGCAAGGCCATGGGCACGTTGGCCGTGATGAAGTCCCACCTGAGGCGCTGGCCCCCGAAGCAGAATGCGACGCTGCATGAACCTAAGGTGCGGATGGAGGAACTGTTTGCGGCGACCAAGGTGGGGCCGCACAGCGCGGCCTGTTTGTCCTGCACCGAGGTGGGTATCACGCTCAGCTGAGCGCCGGTGTCACACAAAAAAACGCCGCCCGGACTCCGTGTCCGTGATAAACAGAAGGCTGCCTGAATGGCCGACGCTCATGGCAGGCAGCGAGCGCCGGCCTGGTCGTTTCCCGACCTGCCGAAAGTGCACGGTGGGCGGCACGTTCTGGCCTTCTGCCGAAACCTGGCGTGGTAATAGCACATGGTCCGCTCTGGTGGAGGCTCCGGCGGTCGCGTCGGGTTCGGTCGACGGGGCGCCGCGGCGGCCACTGCCATCAGTGGCGCGGACTCGGCCGGTGGAGGCGCCGGTCGTGGCACGGGCATTGCCTCGGTCGGCCCAGGGTCCCAGGCGGCCGCTCCGACATGTCGCCTGGCTGAGAAAAATTTATCGGCCTCCTTGGCCAGGGTGCGAGGGTCCGTGATGGGCGAATTAGCCAAAGCTAACCGTACCTCCCGGGTAGCCGCTGGAGGAACATCTCGCGGAAGAGGAAGTCCAGACTGTGGTCACCGAGAAGAGCAGGCATGTGGTCCATGCTTTCGGATGGATGGGCCTCGCCTAGCTCCGGGAGGTGTAGTCGTTGTCGTGCGCATTCGGTGTCCGTGAGTCCAAACGCACCGAGGAGTAGGCTTTTGAGCGCGCCGTATTTGTTGGCGTTCGGCGGGTGCTGGAGGAAGCTCAGGACCCAGGCAGCGGGGAGGCGGTGAGCGCAGAGACCACATGGTGGTAGCGCATCGTGTCCTTCGTAATTTTCTGCAGGGCGAATTGAGAATCGGCTTGATCAAACCAAACGGCCGCGTGCGATTCCCAGAAGCCCGGGAGCTTCAAAGCTGCAGCTGACTCCATCGCCGTGTTCTTAGAAAGGGGTCACCAATTGTGGGAGCTGTGCTCGCACGATAAAGCCAGACAAAATGGACGACACAGGAACGAAGTTTCACCGAGCTATTTATTTAGCTCAAAACCAAAGAACTCAAAAGCACACTGAATCCGCCCCTCGAACCGGCGGCAATTTATATCGCAAACTGAACACACAAAAGCCACGCCTCTCAGGCGGGGCGTGGTATACAAAATAGGTAAGTCACGCCTCCCGACGGGGCGTGGTATGCAAGGTAAGTGTTCGCCCGAGAAGGGCAAGTCTGGACACGCCCGGGCGAGTCCGGACATGTGACCGCCCGCCGGTTGCGTCATCGGCCGGTGCACGGTAATTGTATCATGCTTCCGGTAACCGCTACAACTCCATGGCAGGAGTAATTATTGACCGATGCCTACCAGGTACACATGCAAATTAAGTTCTGCACAGGATTAATGTTATATGGCTTTAATCCTTTAATATGAGTTTCCTTACAAGGAGGAGGCCATTAGACAAATCAATTCTGCACAATGTTTCCCCATCTATAGTTGTTTGTCCGTATTCTATCCTTTTTAAATGCTGAGCATCAAGCAAGGAAGCAGCACGTACCATTTTAAAAGTCTTTGGTATGACTCGGCTGGGGTTCAAACCACTGAGCTCACAATCAGGGGAGTCGCTCCAAACCGTTAAACCACAAAGTCTGGTTAAAAAAAAAAAAAAACTTTTCCGAAAATTTTTCCCAATGCACTATATTTAAACACTGTAGGCTCAGACTCCCAGGTTCATAGAAAAGCAACAAGAGGGTGCCAGTAGTATGACAATGCCAATTGTGACTCGCCCAATAATTTAGCAACCAGCGAGCTCGTTTCCTAACATTGAGAAAATTTAATTTTCCTACCAACCAACATCAGAGAATCCTAGTGCTTAGTCAGCTTGTTCCCATGCAAGGGATGCAAAAAAAAATTCCACCAGACGCCTGCAAAATAAATTTCATCAAGTCCAAAAATACAACCTCATAAACCAATTATAGAATAATTTATCTACAGTATGCATTAAAGTATCCGGATTTATCAGCCTGTCCGTCTTTCTGTCTGTCACAATTTTTTCGGTGGGACATCATTACTATGTTACGTCTAGCTTCGACAAACGTGCAAGTTATCTAAGCCAAGTGGTCCAGCACTCAACCAGTACCGACGCTTCACTGATGGCAGTTGAAAACCATAACCCATACGTATATCGTATATCTGACTTTCGGACTATCTGTCGCTAGGAGGCGATGGGCTGAATGTCTGGTGCTAGGCATCGAGGTGAGAGATTTAGTAAGATGGCGGTGTAGAAAGACTGCGGTACATCTGGGACGTCATCAAGGCATTATGCTTAATGCTAGGCTAGGCTTTTACAGCAGTGTATTATTCATGACTCAATGAGAATTGCATATTGTGTTCAATCCCTGGGAACATAAAACAATTCTATATCATAAAACAGGAGCGTCTCTCCATCCACAAACTACTCCCTCAGTTTTGGGGCTATCCCCATCCGAAACCTTGGTCTTTTCTACCCCTGTTAATTCACCCCAGATCCACTTTTTCTGAAATACTGACTTCTTTCCTGGAAGTCCTAGCATTGTCCATGTGTTTTATACTTCTCCCACCCCCCACCACCCTTCCCAAGCCTCCTCCCCCCAAGCCCTCTCCCTCCCACAGATCTCCCGAAGTCCCTGCTCTCAAATGTTCTGCTTGTGTGCTTCACCCTCTCTCCCCATCTTGTCTACCGCTCCCCTTATTATATGTTTTTTGTGTACGTTTTTTTTTTTTTGTCATTAATCTTAGCTCTTACACGAGCCTCGATCTTGTATCCCAAAAAAACTTCTGTGGAGCGTTTTGGGGTCCCAGCGGATGTTGTAAGATAGGTAGGAGATTTCATAAATTCCTCAATAAAATTATGATTTTGAAATTGACTCGATATGGACCTGCCCGGAATCCGAAAGTGAACAGATGATGACAATGAGCTGGTTTGATAATATCTCGATACAATCGTGATTTAACACAGTATTTTGTTACTGAAGCGTGGTACTACGCGCGCGACTTGCTACCAAGGAGGAAGCGGACAACGCGGTTAAAACAAAAGTGTCTTTATTGACAAGAGGTCACTGTAGCACTGGCGCGCTCCGGGCTGCGCGCCCGGTGTATATCCTGAGGCCACGCCTACCCCTCAGGCGTGGCCGCCACCCACTTGGTGCGCGGAATGATGTCACCACGCCAGTGGGCTTTCGTGTCCGCCACACGCGCCCCCCCAGAATTCCCGCGCACCTGGAGGGCCAGTTTGTGGGGTAAACGGATGACCCGGCCGAAGCGCCCTCTGGCGACCGGCGGCGTCCGGGGTGCAGGGATGCCAGCTGGGATGCCCCCGGCTGGACCCGGGATGGGTGCTGGACCGGGGGGCGGCGTGCCGGTGGTGCTGGGCGGTGCCGGGGGGTCCGCCCGCCGGGGGGCGGCCCCGACGCGGGGGCCGAGCCACCGGCAGTGGGTGGTCCACGTCGAGGTGGGCCGGCTTGAGTCGATCCACCGAGACGCGGTCGGGAGTACCGCCGATGTCCAAGGTGAAGTATTTCACCCCGGTCTCCAGCACGCGGAAAGGCCCATCGTACGGGGGCCGCAGTGGTGTCCGGTGGGCGTCGTGCCGGATGAAGACATACTCCGCGGTGCGAAGCTCCGTGCGTGGGTGGGTGCCCGTGGTGCGCCGTCGGCACCGGGGCGAACCTCCGGGCGGTCTCCTGCAGCGCGGAGCGCTCCTGCGCCGCAGACCAAGGTGCCGTGGGGTCGGGGAGAAATTCGCCCGGCACCCGCAGCGGTTGTCCAAAAACCAACTCCGCCGCGGATGCGCGCAGGTCCTCCTTGGGCGCCGTCCAGAGGCCCAGCAGAACCCAGGGGAGCCTGTCCACCCAGCCACCGTCGCGGAGGGTGCCCCGGAGCGCGGCCTTCAACGAGTGGTGGAACCGCTCGCACAGGCCGTTAGCCTGGGGGTGGTAGGCCGTGGTGCGGTGCAGCTGGACCCCGAGCCCCCCGCGACCGCCCCCCAGAGCTCTGAGGTGAACTGGGGGCCGCGGTCGGACGAGATGTCCGAGGGGGCGCCGAACCGGGCGACCCAGGTGGCGATGAACGCCTGCGCGATGTCAGCCGCCGTCGTTGACGCCAAAGGCACGGCCTCCGGCCACCGGGTGGTGCGGTCCATCATGGTCAGGACGTGGGTGAAACCCCCGCGAGGGGGGCAGAGGTCCCACCAGGTCCACGTGAACGTGGTCAAACCGACGTTCCGGCACCGCAAACGGGGCCAATGGGGCCTGGGTGTGTCGGTGCACCTTTGCGCGCTGGCACGCGAGGCACGTCCTGGCCCAGCCGCGGACGGCCTTCCGGAGGCCATGCCAGACAAACTTGTCGGCGATCAACCGTGCCCGTGCCGTTGAACGGCACCTCGGTGACGCGGAGGCCCGTAACGGCGGTCCGCAAGGCCTGGACGTCAGGGTCGGCGGCCTGGTCCGCCGCCATCCGGGCATAGTCGATGCCGAGGTGGACCCCCTGGGCAACGGACCGGGAAAGGCAATCCGCCACCGGGTTGTCCTTCCCCGCGATGTGCCGGATGTCCGTCGTGTATTCGGACACGGCCGAGAGGTGACGCTGCTGCCGGGCCGACCACGGCTCAGCGACCTTGCCCATCGCGAACACCAGTGGCTTGTGGTCGACGAAGGCCGTGAACGCACGGCCCTCGAGCAGATGGCGGAAGTGCCTGACCGCCAGGTGGAGCCCGAGCAACTCGCGGTCGAAGGTACTGTACCGGCGTTCGGGCGGGCGAAGCTGCCGGCTGAAGAACGCCAGCGGTTGCCAAGCTCCACGCACCCATTGCTCGTGCACTGCGCCCACCGCGTCGTCCGAGGCATCGGTGGTGAGGGCGATCGGTGCATCGGGTGCCGGGTGCGCGAGCATGGTGGCGTTAGCCAAGGCGAGCTTCCCGCCCACGAATGCCGCGTACATCTGCTCGGTCCAGGTGACGTCACCTTTGCCCGGCTTCCCTCGGAGGGCCTCGTGCAAGGGGCGCAGGAGCTGGGCGATGTGGGGCAGGAAACGGTGGTAAAAGTTTATCATGCCCAGGAACTCTTGGAGCCCCCTGATCGTGCGGGGGCGCGGAAACCCCTTCACCACCTCCACCTTGGCCGGTAGGGGGACGGCCCCGTGCCTGGTGACGCGGTGCCCCAAAAAGTCGATTTGGGCGACACCGAACCGGCACTTGGCGGGGTTCACGATCAGGCCGTGCTGGCCCAGACATTCGAAGAGTGTGCGGAGATGGTGTAGGTGCTCTTCGCGGGATGCGCTTGCGACGAGGATGTCATCCAGATAGACGTAGACGAAATCCAAGTTGCGCAAGACGCTGTCCATGAGGCGCTGGAATGCTTGAGCCGCATTCTTCAAACCGAAGGGCATCCAAAGAAATTCGAAAAGACCGAACGGCGTGATGACAGCCGTCTTCGGGATGTCCTCCGGCCTGATGGGGACCTGGTGGTAACCGCGTATGAGGTCCACCTTCGAGAAGGACATATTCGCCAAGCGGGCGGAAAAGTCCCGAATATGGGGGATGGGGTAGCGGTCGGGGGTGGTGGCGTCGTTGAGACGGCGGTAGTCCCGGCACGGTCGCCATCCCCCGCCGGGCTTGGGCACGATGTGGAGCGGCGACACCCAAGCGCTCTCGGAGCGCCGCACGATGCCGAGCTGCTCCAGCGTAGCGAACTCCGCTTTAGCTACCTCGAGTTTCGTCGGCTCGAGGCGGCATGCCCGGGTGTAGACCGGTGGTCCGGCGGTGGGGATGTGAGGTTCCACCCCATGCTTGACGGTCCCCGCCGAGAAGGTGGGCCTCGTGAGGGCCGGGAAGCTGGTAAGGAGGCGGGTGAATTCGTCCGCTGCCGGAAGCGTGGAGATGAACCTGGCCGGAACCGAACCGCTCAGCAAGCCGCTCGGCGAGCCGCTCGATGAGCCGCTCCGTGAGCTGCTCAACGAGGCGGGCAGCGCGCAAGCGAACGAGCTGAACGTCTCAGCCTGGACAAGCCTTCTGTGCTTGACGTCGACCAACAGGCCATTGGCACAGAGGAAGTCCGTGCCGAGCAATGCCATAGACACGTCGGCAGTCACGTACGACCATCGGAAAACCTGCCCTCCGAACCACAGAGAAAGGCAGCATTTTCCGTACGTGCAAATGGGCGTACCGTTGGCAGCAAGCAGCGCGGGGCCCCGGCCCATGGACTGCTTGTCGGACGTACCGGCGGGAACGACACTCACCTGCGCTCCCGTGTCGCACAGGTAACGGCGCCCGGATAAGGTGTCCGTTATGTACAGGAGGCTGTTTAATCGGCCGGCGCTCAGTGCCACTACCGAGGGCTGGCCCGGGCATTTCCCGACCTGCCTAATGAGCACGGCGGGCGACATTGCTGAGCTTCGTGGCCGAACCTAGCGTGGAAATGGCACCAGGTTTGCGGCGTAGCCGGAGGCCGCGGTTTCTGCGGTGGTGGTGGGCGGGGCATGGCGGCCGCCACAAGGCACCCCTCGGAGCAGGGGTGGGCACCCGCAGGAGGTTCAGCGGCTACGCGGTGCATCACGTAGTAGGGGTGGGCACCCGCAGCAGTTTCGGGCTCGGGAGCCGCTACGGCCGCACCGAAACTCGCCTGCGTGTCCAAAGTCGCGTAGAACTTGTCGGCCTCGGCCGCAAGCACGCGGGGTTCCGTTGTCGCGGAACCGGCCAACGCGAGGCGTACTCGTGCCGGCAGCTGGCGTCGAAATAACGCCCGGAATAGAGCGTTCGGGGTTTCGTCGCCCATGAGCGACAGCATATGGTCCATTTGGGCCGACGGTCGCGTGTCACCGAGCTCGGGGAGGTCCAAGAGGCGATCGGCCTTTGCGTCCACCGTGAGGCCGAACGTGGCGAGGAGGAGACGCTTGATCGCCTCGTACCTGTCGTCGGCCGGTGGGTTTCTCAGGACCGACACGACGCGGGCGGCCGCGCCGGCCCCGAGGGAGGCGACCACGTGGCAGTAGCGTGTCTCATCCGCCGTGATGCGTCGAAGCCTGAACTGGGCTTCGGCCTGCAGGAACCAGATCTCCGCCTGAGCTTCCCAGAACTCGGGGAGCTGTATCGCTACCGCATTGGTTGCCATGGCTGTGGTGGGTTCGGGTGGTCAGTGACCGCTGACCAGAACGTCAGAGGTCACCAATGAAGCGTGGTACTACGCGCGCGACTTGCTACCAAGGAGGAAGCGGACAACGCGGTTAAAACAAAAGTGTCTTTATTGACAAGAGGTCACTGTAGCACTGGCGCGCTCCGGGCTACGCGCCCGGTGTATATCCTGAGGCCACGCCTACCCCTCGGGCATGGCCGCCGCCCACTTGGTGCGCGGAATGATGTCACCACGCTAGTGGGCTTTCGATAATATCTCGATACAATCGTGATTTAACACAGTATTTTGTTATAGTATTAATGTGTGATTGGAATGATGCTGTTTGGAATGAAAATAAAGATGTTGCGTTTAAATGAATGAAGAAATGATGTGATGGTTTCTACTTTCTAACCATGACATTCGCGGATTCGCCATATGCAGATTCAACATTGACTGGGGATAGAACCATTGAGACAGGGTACACTTTTCTTTTTTACCCAAGTCCTTCACGAACCTGCTGTCCATGTCTGATGTTCGATTGAAGGTGGCACACGAATGTGGAATTTATTGGTGCCATGGTTTAGCATTCACCATTTCCACATTGTTTGTTTGCTTTTGCCTTTCCACCCGTGCATAGAATGGGAACCTCGCTAGTTCATAATATTGTTTTTTGGTGAATAAGTGTGTATTAATCAAGCCCAAAAATACAATCTCATAAACTAATTATAAAACTAGAATGGCACTCAGTAGTGAGCATACCTCCGCCAGGTGAACCGTTTACGTTTTGTATCCCAGAGTAGACCAGAAAATCACAATACAGAATCACATTTAATCAAAATCATCCGTCCACAACTTTTTTAGATATCCTGCTACGTATCGTTTTTGGCCCCATCTCATCAATTAAAGTAGTCGGATTTCTCAGTCTGTCCGTCCTTCTGTCTGTCACAGTATTTTCAGTGGGACATTAACTAAAATGAAGACTGGTTTGTTCGCAATAAACAATCGTTTCGGAAATTATAAAAATTGTAAATATTAACCCTCAATAAACTGTATTACTGTACTGTAAGCCAACATATACAAGTTGTGCCTTCAACTACCATCAGCGAATCGACGGGTTCACTGCTGGTATCGTCAAATGCTAAAGCTAAGATTAACTAATGCTAAAGCTAAGCTAAAGCTAAATACTAAAGCTAAAGCTAAAATAATTAGAGAGGTTCCAGGGAACGAACCTGAACTCAACTGGTCTATATCAATATGGTTAGAATATGCATAATAGAACCACAAACTATATAGTTTATATGTGCTAAAAATATATGACAAAAATTGATTTTCAATATGGCCGCCCTGCCACGCCCATTTTTTGGCGTGCAACGCCCAAATGCAATCCCAAACTAGTTTATGTCTTAAAGATGCTGCATAACAAGTTTTATCAAATTTAATCAATATTTGTGACTTTTAGAGCATAGACGTCGAATTGTTTACAGACGACAGACAGACAGACAGACAGACAGACGGACGACGGACGGACGGACACTGGGTGTCGACAAAAACTCAGCTGGACATAGTCCAGTTGAGTTAAAAATAAATGAATAAATAATAAATAATAATAATAAATAATAAATAATAAATAATCAATATATATAAAATAATAATAATAATAAAATATAAATAAAATAAAATAAATAATAAATAAATAATAAAACGAAACAGTAAATAAAGCTAAAGCCAAAATAAAGCTAATATTAAATGCTAAAGCTATAGCTAAAGCTAAGCAATGCAAAAGCTAAATGTCTTACTCACACAATTAGCAGCCCGCTAAGAAAAAGAGGTTGACACATCGTTTTGCTTTTGTCTATTCTCCAGGGCGTCGAGACAGCAGACATCCATCTATAGTCCATGCTGGATCACATTATATCCCGTTCACCCACAGTCCACGCATTTTCCCAAGCTGGCCACAGATACCTCTTTCTAAAACCTCCTGCATTTGTTTAATTGCTAACAACACACACACCACCTGCACTTCAGTCAATATACACCATTGCTTCAACCAAATTGCCAAATATATATATTTTTTGTTTAACACGCAAAATGAGATGAATACAACAACAACAACAACAACAACAACCACCTTTAGAGGCCATTTTTCCCCGCAGAGCAGGGGTTGGCCTTTTTTGGGCACCATGGTCCCCTTTTTGAAGCAATGTTTTATGGCCGGATGCCCTTCCTGCCGCCAACCCTGTTAGTCGCTTCTTGCGACACACAGAGAACTAGAACACCACTCAGTAGGGCGCATACTCCCGCCGTGGGTTTAGTTGGAATAATACGTTTTGTTTAACATCCCCTCTCCCCAAAACAATAAATGAAAAAGAAAGTAAGCCCTAACTGTCAGATAATTTATTTTGATATATCTCGGAATTAGAGGAGAAAAACATCATTTAAGAATAAGAATAAAAGCTTTAATGCAGTAAAACAGAAAAAATCTTTCCCAAAAAAATTTCCAAAATAAATTCCTGGATCGGGAATAATATCCTGAGCTTCACCAAAAACTAATTAATCAATTCTTCCTTATCCCAAGGGCAATCATCCTATCATCTTTCATCCAAATCCGTTCAGAACTTTTCCAGATATCTTGTTCACAAACACACGAACATATACGAACACACACACACACGGACGGACACGATCAAATGCGTGCCTCCATGGCGGGAGTAATAAACCTGAAAATCGCAGAGCCAGAACCAGAATTATTTATTTGGTCTGGGAAGCCCAGCGAGGTTTCTTCTTCTTCACCCTATCACAACCCTGGGTGAATACGCGATCTTTTAAAAAAAAGTTGGAATTTTGCCAAATCAGTTTTATTCGTTTAATATACCTCAGCCATTGACAAATCTGGAACTAAGTCTTTATAAGTTCATCAAATACTGACACCGGGAATGACATTCGCTGAGCTAAATGTTGATATCTCTTCTGAGGTAAAAACAAACAAACAAAAAAAACAGTTTTAAAGCATTACACGTATCAAACGATACATTTTATTAAACGAGGGAACCTAATACACACTTTGGTGGTTTTAAAATGACAGAATATGTCTTTATTAGAAGAAAAAAAAAAAGAGCATTGAAGACGACGCTGATAAAAAAACATACACCGCTCTAACGCATAACCACAAGTTTAAACTACATTTACAACAAATATGAAAACTATTTTCATATCACAATGTTAAATATAGAATATATAGAAGATGGTGTTAAAAAAAATGAGCCCTATCTTACAATGGCAAAAAATCCTTCAAAAAATTCCTGGATCGGGAATAATATCCTGAGCTTCACCAAAAACTAAGCAATTCTTCCTTATCCCAAGGGCAATCATCCCACCAACTTTCATCCAAATCCGTTCAGAACTTTTCCAGATATCTTGTTCACAAACACACGAACACACACACACACACACACGGACACGAGTGAATGCATTACTCCCTGGTGGGAGTAACAACAACAACATGCATTTTAAGGCCATTTTCCCTGATAGAGCGGGAGTTAGCCCATGACAATCTTCTCCATTTTGCCCTATTTTCTGCATCTCTCCTTGTTAACCCCCTTGCCCGCATATCTTCTTCCACCACCTTTAGCCAAGTCTTTCTCAGTCTTCCGTTCTCTTCTTCCTTCTACATTCAGTTCCATCGCTATTTTCAACCAGTCACTTTCATCCTTCCTCAACACATGACCAAACCATCTCAACCTGTTTCTCTTCAGTGTCAAAGTAATTTAATTTTTTACTTCCATTTTAAATATGGCCTTGCATTCTTTTATAACAGAATGTAGGTCGATTTTCTCTCTTGTGTGTTATTGTATCTCCTATGCAAAGCCAGCTTGCATCTTCCATATGAAATGAACACAGGAATGCTTGTCTTATAGCGTAATTGCCTCTACAACAAATAAGGGTGAACCTTGAAGGAATTGGTGTGATGCTATGAGCATGTGACTAAACCCTCTGGGCAAGCTCCCAGCGGAGATATCTTATCTTTTTTTGCGCTAACCCCTGTGTATATAAACAGGTTGCGCTGGTAAATGTATTTCGAGAAAGGACCGGCCAGTTTCGTGCCCTCCTATTTTCGCGCATGTGTAACGGCTCCGCAATAAAAATGGCTCATATTCTCAAGGCGTTTGTCCTTAGTTCTTCTTGGACAAGCGGACATCGAGCCACGATAACAGCATCCACCACAGGCTCTATTCCCATTATCTTTCGCAATTCATCATTTGTCTCCCTCTCTCTCAACGATACTCCACACATCCACCGAACCATTCGCATTTCCACCCTTTCCAGCCTTCGTTGTTGCTCTACGTTCATTACCAATGTCTCACTCCCATAAATCATAACACTTCTCACACATGCAGCATGCACCTTTCCCTTCAGCTTCAATGACACTCCCCTCCTCGTCAGCACGCCACTCAGTTCCCGAAACTTCTTCCATGCACATGTCACTCTAGCAACCGCTGCCGAGTCTGATCCACCTTCTCCATTCAACATGTCTCCGAGGTAGCAAAATGTTTTCACACCTTCCAGCTTCACGCCGTCTACCAAGATCCAACTCAACATTTCCTCCATCTGCAGCTACCTCTGTGCATACTGGTACGTGCTCCTCCCCAAACCCCGGTCACGGTGTACCTCCGAGCCCCGAAAGGAGTCACGGCAGAAAGTTGTGCTATTATGTGTGCCAATGACCAATGGTGAAACCACACCAATCAATCGATACCAAAAACCAAGTATTGTATTAATATCACACAACAATAACAACTTGCACAAGTACAAGAAAACCTCAATTGCACAACAAACACCACATAATTCCTCTGATGGTACCACCAGTTTCTTAACTCAATAACTCATGGTACTCCACGTGAGCGAACTGTAACACCCCCAAAGTCACTGTCACGACACCAGGCCAAAGTCGATCCACGCTCCTGTGATCACAAGAAAACAGGTCGTACTGAGACCTGAAACCAGGATGGCTGACACCCGACGCTGCAGAAGAGCCGCTGGGTGAGGTCGGGCCAACGTCTGTCAGGTAAAAGTTCACCCAAAAGGCGACTGGGAATTCACACCTTCGGTTCACCATACAATGACGCTGACATGAAAGAGCAGCAGTTCTCAAGCGGAGAACCGCGAATTCCCAAGCGAATTCCACGACACACACACGAAAACCAAGCGAATCGCTGGTGCGAGGTGAAATGGCTGGTGCGAGGTGAAATGGCAGCCGGCCCCTAATGGAGGCGTACCTGCTCTCCAGCAATGATTCACTTTCTGAACCAAAAGCAAAACCCGTCACAGGTTTATCTGCCACAGCAATAACGACACTGTCACAGGAATCCCTTTCCCGGGAAAACCAATATTCGCTCATGACCAATGTCCACCAGCGTCCGCTCGACACCTCGAAGCAGATCGGCCTTCCTTTCCCGATCTCACTTGACCCGCTTCAGCCTCTTCTTCCTCCTCTTCCGGATTCTCCCGATCCATTTCATTTTTCTTTTGAAACACTGATTTTTACCTTTGAAGACAGTTATCTCCATTTCACACTCAAACTGTAACAATAATAGTATATGAAACTAAAAATGCTTCCAGTAGATGAAAACCATAAAGACGGAAGTGACGAATCCGTAACACTCCCTACCCTCAAGAAAGAATGTTTGAACATAGTGAAAACTTTCTTTTCATGCAAAAACCCACTTTAACAAACAAAAGTAAAACTCACACCCAAAACTACCAATCAACCTATGGCTGATCAACTCACGTGAGCAACAATAACATATATTCCCCAGAAGAAAGCAACAAAACTTCCAAACAACCTATAGGAATTTTCAAAGTTAGTTCACTCTGGATAAAGCATCGGCAACGACATTCTCCCTGCCCTTTATGTGCTCAATTTCCAAGTTGAACTCCTGCAAAGACCAACTCCATCTCATCAACATCTGATTTTTATTTTTCATTTTTTGAATGAAGGTTAAGGGGTTGTGATCAGTGAAGACTTTTATCGGAAAGGTAGTAGTTCCCAGATACACCTCATAATGCTGAAGCGCTAGCAGGAGAGCAAGAGTCTCTTTTTCCACAGTGGCAGAATTTGCCTGATGTTTGTTAAACTTTTTCGAATAGTAGCACACCGGGTGGTCCACGCCATCACCATCTTCCTGCAATAGAACTGCCCTAGCCCCCACATCACTTGCATCAATGGCCAACTTGAAAGGTTCTTGAAAATCCGGCGCTGCTAGGACAGGAGAGCTCATTAATATCGCTTTGACGTGGGCAAAGGCAGCCTGGCATTTGTCATCCCAAACAAACTTGGTCTAGTTCCTCAGCAAATTGGTTAAAGGGGCTACCACATCAGAAATATTCCTGCAGAACCGCCGGTACCAACCAGCCATACCCAAGAATCTCATAAGCTCCTTCTTCCCTTTTGGAACTTGGAAGCGATCAATGGCTTCTATCTTGGCTGTAACCGGTTGCACCTGACCCTGACCTACTATATGGCCTAGGAACACCACCTGTGCTTTTACAAACTCACTCTTAGATAAGATGATCGTCAACCCTGCCTCGGTCAGTTTCTTGAAAAATGCATGAATTTGTTTAAGATGATCTTCCATGGTCATGGTGTGGATGATGACATCATCCAGATAAGCCTCCAGACCCTCAAGGTCTGCAATAAGCTTATTAATCAGCCGTTGAAATGTAGCAGGCCCGTTTTTCAATCCAAAGGGAAGAACCTTGTACTGATACAATCCATTTGGTGTGACTAAAGCCGAGATTTCCTTGGCTCTATCAGTAAGAGGAATCTGCCAATGCCCTTTCAGCAAGTCAAATTTAGTTACAAATTTAGCTGGGCCTATTCTATCAATACAGTCATCCATCCTCGGGATGGGATTTGAGTCGGTCTTGGTCACTGCATTAACCCGTTTTAAATCCGTACAACAGCGAAAACTGCCATCGGGTTTTGGAACCAACACACATGGTGAGCTCCATTCAATGCTGCTTGGTTCGTTGATGTCATTCTCCAACATATACTGAACCTCCTTCCGAAGATAATCCATCTTCACATTGTTCATCCGATAGGGGTGTTGCTTCACAGGAGTGGCTTCCCTCACCTCAATATCATGATATACCAAGTCAGTACAACCAGGTACATCTGTGAACAAATGTGCCAACTCAAAAATTAGGCTGGTTAGTTGTCCTTGTTGTTCCCTCGTCAAATGACCGAATTTCTCCTCTAAATTACTCAACACTTCCATGTTCGTCGATCCGGGACAAGCCTGGTCATCAATGTTATCAAACTTCACACCGGCCTCAACCCCTGGATTCTCTTGCACCCCGACTACAGGCACGACAGGTGAGACAGGAACCATTTCTTCCACCGGCTTCCTCTCATAATATTTCTTCAGTCGGTTGACATGACACAGCTGCCGCTTTTTCCGTCGGTCGGGAGTTGTCACCACGTAATCTGTTTCATTAACGCTCCTTTCGATTGCATAGGGACCAAAATACCTAGTCTGTAGTGGCTGACCTGGAACAGGAAGCATCACGAACACTCGGTCCTCAGGACTGAAATTTCTTATCTGAGATTTCTTGTCATGTCTCACTTTCATTTTATCCTGTGTCACGTTCAAGTTTCCTCTCGCAACTTCACAAGCCTTTGCCAATCTGTGCCTAACCGTTGACACATACTCTCCCACTGTTGACTGCGACTACTCCTGTAGCCGCTGTTCTTTCACCAATTTCAATGGTCCTCGAACGGTGTGTCCAAACTCAAGTTCAAAAGGACTGAATCCCAATGACTCCTGAACAGATTCCCTCGTAGCAAACAACAATAAGGGTATTCCCTCATCCCAATCCTTGTCACATTCAAAACAGTACGTTCTGATCATATTCTTCAATGTCTGGTGAAACCTTTCGAAGGCCCCTTGGCTCTCAGGATGGTAAGTACTTGATCTTACTTGCTCTACTCCCAACAGGTGTACCACTTGCTGAAAAAGTGTTGACATGAAATTGGAACCCTGATCAGACTGGATGACCTTAGGTAGGCCAACCAAAGTGAAAAATTTAATCAAGGCCTTCGCAATAACTGCCGCAGTAATTTTTCTAAGAGGCACTGCTTCTGGGAACCTAGTGGAAGCGCACATGATGGTCAGCAAATACTGATGTCCAGCCTTAGTTTTAGGTAAAGGGTTTTTTAGGTAAAGGGGTTTTCCACACAGTCAATAATGATTCAGCTGAATGGCTCCTCAAAAGCTGGAATTGGTGTTAAAGGTGCAGAGGGGACTTTCTGATTAGGTTTTCCTACCAGCTGGCAAGAATGGCAAGATTTACAGAACTCTGCCACATCACGTCGCAATCCTGGCAAGAAAAAATGTACCAATATTCTGTCACATGTCTTGTTCACTCCAAGGTGCCCGGCCAAAGGTGTCTCATGTGCCAAACTCAATATCTCCTTCCGGTACGGCGGTGGCACCACAATTTGGTGATGAACTTTCCACTCATCATTTGCTGGCACCTCCGGTGGTCTCCATTTTCTCATGAGTATTTCCCCTTTCATGAAGTAACCAACAGGTATCTTCATAGCCTCTTAATCTTATCTTGATAGCCTCTTCATAGCATAGTAAACCCTCCTTTACATTCTCTCATGGCTTTACCAATCAAACTCCGGAACTCCAAATCTCTGTGTTGTTTGGGAAACTGAATTGGGAAACCAATATTCACTCGTGACCAATGTCCACCAGTGTCCGCTCGACACCTCAAAGCAGATCGGCCTTCCTTTCCCGATCTCACTTGAGCCGCTTCAGCCGCTTCTTCCTCCTCTTCCGGATTCTCCCGATCCATTTCCTTTTTCTTTTGAAACACTAATTTTTACCTTTGAAGAAAGGTATCTCCATTTCACACTCGAACTGTAACAACAATAGTATATGAAACTAAAAATGCTTCCAGTGGATGAAAACCACAAAGACGGAAGTGACGAATCCGTAACAATACCTTACACTTGAATGTAGCTGCCACACTGCTTAATGACCCTCTCAGACCACAACATTTTTGATGAACCCACTCTGCGCACATTGTACATTGAATGGAAGCTCACTCTGCCGCACACAGCACACGGCCACTTCCCAGTTCTTTCCACCTCACCACATGCTTTACCACTTGCCATCACCTTCGTTTTTCCGATATTCACCTTCAGACCTTTTGTATCCATACATTCCTTCCACTTGTTCATCTTCTCCTTCAGTCCATCCATACTTTCTGCAATCAACACCAGATCATCTGCATACAACAAGTCCCACGGTAAACCCTCCTTTACATTCTGGGCCAGCACCTCCATCACAGCTACAAATAGTAGTGGACTTAGTACTGACCCCTGATGTACTCCCACCTTCACCTCAAACTCACCACTGTTCCCCTCCTTTGTCCTTACAGCTGTGTGCGCTCTCTTGTACATTGCCGTCACTACTCTGATCAACCATTCCTCCACTCCGAGCTTCCTCAATGCCCACGTCAATACTTTGCGTGGAACCCTATCGAATGCTTTCTCCAGATCAACAAACCCAAGAAACAACTTCTTCCTCTTCTCCATGTACTTCTCCAGCAAATGCCTTACAAAAAAAGTGCGTCTGTCGTTCCTCTTCCTGGCATAAATCCAAACTGCATTTCGTCGATCTTCACTTTCTTCCTTATTAGTGGGGTGGCTAAAGTCCAAATTTAAGTGATATCGTGACACACTGGCCCAAAGGACCAAATTTGGCACAGTTCTACTTTAGGACCATACAAAACTTTTGAGAGGGGGCTGCCCGATTTTAGACGCCCAGGTCAAGGTCAGGTCAAGGTCAAAGGTCAAATTATGTGTCTGTCATGTTTTTGCGAAAAGTGGTTTTTCAACACTATCACAAGTGCAAAAAGTGTTTTTTCCACACTAATACAAGTGCAAAAGTGGTTTTCTGCACCAACACAAGTGCGAAAAGTGGTTTTTCAACACTAACACAAGTGCGAAAAGTGGTTTTTCAACACTATCCCAAGTGCAAAAAGTGGTTTTTCAACACTATCCCAAGTGCGAAAAGTGGTTTTTCAACACTAACACCAGTGCGAAAAGTGGTTTCCTGCACCAACACAAGTGCGAAAAGTGGTTTTTCAACACTAATACAAGTGCAAAAGTGGTTTTCTGCACCAACACAAGTGCGAAAAGTGGTTTTTCAACACTAACACAAGTGCGAAAAGTGGTTTTTCAACACTAACACAAGTGCGAAAAGTGGTTTTTCAACACTATCCCAAGTGCAAAAAGTGTTTTTAGCCACGTCGCAGATGCTGCTAATAGAGTGCCCTCTGCTGTTGTTGTTGTTCTTCTTGTTCTTCTTCTTCTTGTTCTTCTTGTTCTTGCAGAGAAGACAAAACCTCAAAGCTCCATCCATTCTGGGAACCATAGCTCCACCCATTTTGGGAGAGGCTTCATATAAACAAATATCCACCATTTTATTAACTCGCATAGCTTTGAGGCCTGTTTTGTAGGCCCGTGGTGTCTTCCTCTCTCACACAGTTTTATTTCAAATCAAATTCGATATATCATTTCATTTTTCACAGTCGCTAACATAGTTTTAGACTCGGTTGAAAAAAAACTGGAAGAAAATCCGATGAAAGTTGCCATTTATAGAACGAAATGAATTCTCAAAGGCCTGTAACTTCAAGTCCATTGAGATATTTTTTTTTTAAATCGCGGCATGGTCAGTCATACACCGCCCGAAATAACAGATGGGAAAATGCCGAGATATATATATTTTGTTTAAATCGCGGCATGGTCAGTCATACACTGCCCGAAATAACAGACGGGAAAATGCCGAGATATATTAAAAATTCGTCCATTTGATGACAATCGTCACGATGAAATATTTAATTTATACGTCATCACAATAATGTGGAGAGAGGAGCATAGCTTCGTTCACGTGTCGCCACATACGGGAAAATGCCGAGATATATATATTTTGTTTAAATCGCGGCATGGTCAGTCATACACCGCCCGAAATAACAGACGGGAAAATGCCGAGATATATTAAAAATTCGTCCATTTGATGACAATCGTCACGATGAAATATTTAATTTATACGTCGTCACAATAATGTGGAGAGAGGAGCATAGCTTCGTTCACGTGTCGCCACACACGGGAAATTGCCGAGATATATATTTTTTTAAATCGCGGCATGGTCAGTCATACACCGCCTGAAATAACAGACGGGAAAATGCCAAGATATATTAAAAATTCGTCGCCACACAAGGGAAATTGCCGAGATATATTTTCACTTTGCACAAAAATAACATCAAGTAATCGAATCAATAGGAATGTCCTGTGCCTATAACATCGACGTTATAGGCACAGCTGCATCTAGGCATTGTGTAACATCGACGCGGCTTTTGTTTTAATTAAAACTTTTTGTACTTGTTTCCACACTAATACAAGTGCAAAAGTGGTTTTCTGTACCAACACAAGTGCGAAAAGTGGTTTTTCAACACTAACACAAGTGCGAAAAGTGGTTTTTCAACACTAACACAAGTGCGAAAAGTGGTTTTTCAACACTATCCCAAGGGCAAAAAGTGTTTTTTCCACACTAATACAAGTGCAAAAGTGGTTTCCTGCACCAACACAAGTGCGAAAAGTGGTTTTTCAACACTAATACAAGTGCAAAAGTGGTTTTCTGCACCAACACAAGTGCGAAAAGTGGTTTTTCAACACTAACACAAGTGCGAAAAGTGGTTTTTCAACACTAACACAAGTGCGAAAAGTGGTTTTTCAACACTATCCCAAGTACAAAAAGTGTTTATTCCACACTAATACAAGTGCAAAAAGTGTTTTTTCCACACTAATACAAGTGCAAAAGTGGTTTCCTGCACCAACACAAGTGCGAAAAGTGGTTTTTCAACACTAACACCAGTGCAAAAAGTGGTTTTCTGCACCAACACAAGTGCGAAAAGTGGTTTTTCAACACTAACACAAGTGCGAAAAGTGGTTTTTCAACACTATCCCAAGTGCAAAAAGTGTTTTTTCCACACTAATACAAGTGCAAAAAGTGTTTTTTCCACACTAATACAAGTGCAAAAGTGGTTTCCTGCACCAATACAAGTGCAAAAGTGGTTTTTCAACACTATCACAAGTGCAAAAAGTGTTTTTTCCACACTAATACAAGTGCAAAAGTGGTTTTCTGCACCAACACAAGTGCGAAAAGTGGTTTTTCAACACTAACACAAGTGCGAAAAGTGGTTTTTCAACACTATCCCAAGTGCAAAAAGTGGTTTTTCAACACTATCCCAAGTGCAAAAAGTGTTTTTTCCACACTAATACAAGTGCAAAAGTGGTTTCCTGCACCAACACAAGTGTGAAAAGTGGTTTTCCACACTAATACAAGTGCAAAAGTGGTTTCCTGCACCAACACAAGTGCGAAAAGTGGTTTTTCCACACTATTACAAGTGCAAAAGTGGTTTTTCAACACTATCACAAGTGCAAAAAGTGGATTTTCAACACTATCACAAGTGCAAAAAGTGGTTTTTCAACACTAACACAAGTGCGAAAAGTGGTTTTTCGACACTATCACAAGTGCAAAAAGTGTTTTTAGCCACGTCGCAGACGCTGCTAATAGAGTGCCCTCTGCTGTTGTTGTTGTTGTTCTTGTTCTTCTTCTTCTTGTTCTTCTTGTTCTTGCAGAGAAGACAAAACCTCAAAGCTCCATCCATTCTGGGAACCATAGCTCCACCCATTTTGGGAGAGGCTTCATATAAACAAATATCCACCATTTTATTAACTCGCATAGCTTTGAGGCCTGTTTTGTAGGCCCGTGGTGTCTTCCTCTCTCACAGAGTTTTATTTCAAATCAAATTCGATATATCATTTCATTTTTCACAGTCGCTAACATAGTTTTAGACTCGGTTGAAAAAAAACTGGCAGAAAATCCGATGAAAGTTGCCCTTTATAGAACGAAATGAATTCTCAAAGGCCTGTAACTTCAAGTCCATTGAGATATTTTTTTTTTAAATCGCGGCATGGTCAGTCAAACAACGCCCGAAATAACAGATGGGAAAATGCCGAGACATATATATTTTGTTTAAATCGCGGCATGGTCAGTCATACACCGCCCGAAATAACAGACGGGAAAATGCCGAGATATATTAAAAATTCGTCCATTTGATGACAATCGTCACGATGAAATATTTAATTTATACGTCGTCACAATAATGTGGAGAGAGGAGCATAGCTTCGTTCACGTGTCGCCACACACGGGAAATTGCCGAGATATATATTTTTTAAAATCGCGGCATGGTCAGTCATACACCGCCTGAAATAACAAACGGGAAAATGCCAAGATATATTAAAAATTCGTCGCCACACAAGGGAAATTGCGGAGATATATTTTCACTTTGCACAAAAATAACATCAAGTAATCGAATCAATAGGAATGTCCTGTGCCTATAACATCGACGTTATAGGCACAGCTGCATCTAGGCATTGTGTAACATCGACGCGGCTTTTGTTTTAATTAAAACTTTATGTACTTGTTTCCACACTAACACAAGTGCGAAAAGTGGTTTTTCAACACGAACACAAGTGCGAAAAGTGGTTTTTCAACACTATCCCAAGGGCAAAAAGTGTTTTTTCCACACTAATACAAGTGCAAAAGTGGTTTCCTGCACCAACACAAGTGCGAAAAGTGGTTTTTCAACACTAACACCAGTGCGAAAAGTGGTTTCCTGCACCAACACAAGTGCGAAAAGTGGTTTTTCAACACTAATACAAGTGCAAAAGTGGTTTTCTGCACCAACACAAGTGCGAAAAGTGGTTTTTCAACACTAACACAAGTGCGAAAAGTGGTTTTTCAACACTAACACAAGTGCGAAAAGTGGTTTTTCAACACTATCCCAAGTACAAAAAGTGTTTATTCCACACTAATACAAGTGCAAAAAGTGTTTTTTCCACACTAATACAAGTGCAAAAGTGGTTTCCTGCACCAACACAAGTGCGAAAAGAGGTTTTTCAACACTAACACAAGTGCGAAAAGTGTTTTTCAACACTAACACAAGTGCGAAAAGTGGTTTTTCAACACTATCACAAGTGCAAAAAGTGGTTTTCCACACTAATACAAGTGCAAAAGTGGTTTTCTGCACCAACACAAGTGCGAAAAGTGGTTTTTCATCACTAACACAAGTGCGAAAAGTGGTTTTTCAACACTATCCCAAGTACAAAAAGTGTTTTTTCCACACTAATACAAGTGCAAAAGTGGTTTCCTGCACCAACACAAGTGCAAAAAGTGGTTTTTCAACACTAACACCAGTGCGAAAAGTGGTTTCCTGCACCAACACAAGTGCAAAAAGTGGTTTTTCAACACTAATACAAGTGCAAAAGTGGTTTTCTGCACCAACACAAGTGCGAAAAGTGGTTTTTCAACACTAACACAAGTGCGAAAAGTGGTTTTTCAACACTATCCCAAGTGCAAAAAGTGTTTTTTCCACACTAATACAAGTGCAAAAAGTGTATTTTCCACACTAATACAAGTGCAAAAGTGGTTTCCTGCACCAACACAATTGCGAAAAGTGGTTTTTCAACACTAACACAAGTGCGAAAAGTGTATTTTCCACACTAATACAAGTGCAAAAGTGGTTTCCTGCACCAACACAAGTGCGAAAAGTGGTTTTTCAACACTAACACCAGTGCAAAAAGTGGTTTCCTGCACCAACACAAGTGTGAAAAGTGGTTTTTCAACACTAATACAAGTGCAAAAGTGGTTTTCTGCACCAACACAAGTGCGAAAAGTGGTTTTTCAACACTAACACAAGTGCGAAAAGTGGTTTTTCAACACTATCCCAAGTGCAAAAAGTGTTTTTTCCACACTAATACAAGTGCAAAAAGTGTTTTTTCCACACTAATACAAGTGGAAAAGTGGTTTTTCAACACTAACACAAGTGCGAAAAGTGGTTTTTCAACACTATCCCAAGTGCAAAAAGTGTTTTTTCCACACTAATACAGGTGCAAAAGTGGTTTTTCAACACTATCACAAGTGCAAAAGTGTTTTTCCACACTAATACAAGTGCAAAAGTGGTTTTCTGCACCAACACAAGTGTGAAAAGTGGTTTTCTGCACCAACACAAGTGTGAAAAGTGGTTTTTCAACACTAACACAAGTGCAAAAAGTGTTTTTTCCACACTAATAAAAGTGCAAAAAGTGTTTTTTCCACACTAATACAAGTGCAAAAAGTGTTTTTTCCACACTAATACAAGTGCAAAAGTGGTTTCCTGCACCAACACAAGTGCGAAAAGTGGTTTTTCAACACTAACACAAGTGCGAAAAGTGTTTTTCAACACTAACACAAGTGCGAAAAGTGGTTTTTCAACACTATCACAAGTGCAAAAAGTTTTTTCCACACTAATACAAGTGCAAAAGTGGTTTTCTGCACCAACACAAGTGCGAAAAGTGGTTTTTCAACACTAACACAAGTGCAAAAAGTGTTTTTTCCACACTAATACAAGTGCAAAAGTGGTTTCCTGCACCAACGCAAGTGCGAAAAGTGGTTTTTCAACACTAACACCAGTGCGAAAAGTGGTTTCCTGCACCAACACAAGTGCGAAAAGATGTTTTTCAACACTAATACAAGTGCAAAAGTGGTTTCCTGCACCAACACAAGTGCGAAAAGTGGTTTTTCAACACTAACACAAGTGCGAAAAGTGGTTTTTCCACACTAATACAAGTGCAAAAGTGGTTTTTCAACACTATCACAAGTGCAAAAAGTGGATTTTCAACACTATCACAAGTGCAAAAAGTGGTTTTTCAACACTAACACAAGTGCGAAAAGTGGTTTTTCAATACTATCACAAGTGCAAAAAGTGGATTTTCAACACGATCACAAGTGCAAAAAGTGTTTTTTCCACACTAATACAAGTGCAAAAGTGGTTTCCTGCACCAACACAAGTGCGAAAAGTGGTTTTTCAACACTAACACAAGTGCGAAAAGTGGTTTTTCAACACTATCACAAGTGCAAAAAGTGGTTTTCCACACTAATACAAGTGCAAAAGTGGTTTTCTGCACCAACATAAGTGCGAAAAGTGGTTTTTCATGACTAACACAAGTGCGAAAAGTGGTTTTTCAACACTATCCCAAGTACAAAAAGTGTGTTTTCCACACTAATACAAGTGCAAAAGGGGTTTCCTGCACCAACACAAGTGCGAAAAGTGGTTTTTCAACACTAACACCAGTGCGAAAAGTGGTTTCCTGCACCAACACAAGTGCAAAAAGTGGTTTTTCAACACTAATACAAGTGCAAAAGAGGTTTTCTGCACCAACACAAGTGCGAAAAGTGGTTTTTCAACACTAACACAACTGCGAAATGTGGTTTTTCAACACTATCCCAAGTGCAAAAAGTGTTTTTTCCACACTAATACAAGTGCAAAAAGTGTTTTTTCCACACTAATACAAGTGCAAAAGTGGTTTCCTGCACCAACACAATTGCGAAAAGTGGTTTTTCAACACTAACACAAGTGCGAAAAGTGGTTTTTCAACACTATCCCAAGTGCAAAAAGTGTTTTTTCCACACTAATACAAGTGCAAAAGTGGTTTTCTGCACCAACACAAGTGCGAAAAGTGGTTTTTCAACACTAACACAAGTGCGAAAAGTGGTTTTTCAACATTATCCCAAGTGCAAAAAGTGTTTTTTCCACACTAATACAAGTGCAAAAGTGGTTTCCTGCACCAACACAAGTGCGAAAAGTGGTTTTTCAACACTAACACCAGTGCAAAAAGTGGTTTCCTGCACCAACACAAGTGTGAAAAGTGGTTTTTCAACACTAATACAAGTGCAAAAGTGGTTTTCTGCACCAACACAAGTGCGAAAAGTGGTTTTTCAACACTAACACAAGTGCGAAAAGTGGTTTTTCAACACTATCCCAAGTGCAAAAAGTGTTTTTTCCACACTAATACAAGTGCAAAAAGTGTTTTTTCCACACTAATACAAGTGCAAAAGTGGTTTCCTGCACCAATACAAGTGCAAAAGTGGTTTTTCAACACTATCACAAGTGCAAAAAGTGTTTTTTCCACACTAATACAAGTGCAAAAGTGGTTTTCTGCACCAACACAAGTGCGAAAAGTGGTTTTTCAACACTAACACAAGTGCAAAAAGTGGTTTTTCAACACTATCCCAAGTGCAAAAAGTGTTTTTTCCACACTAATACAGGTGCAAAAGTGGTTTTTCAACACTATCACAAGTGCAAAAAGTGTTTTTCCACACTAATACAAGTGCAAAAGTGGTTTTCTGCACCAACACAAGTGTGAAAAGTGGTTTTTCAACACTAACACAAGTGCGAAAAGTGGTTTTTCAACACTATCCCAAGTGCAAAAAGTGTTTATTCCACACTAATACAAGTGCAAAAAGTGTTTTTTGCCACACTAATACAAGTGCAAAAGTGGTTTCCTGCATCAACACAAGTGCGAGAAGTGGTTTTTCAACACTAACACAAGTGCGAAAAGTGTTTTTCAACACTAACACAAGTGCGAAAAGTGGTTTTTCAACACTATCACAAGTGCAAAAAGTTTTTTCCACACTAATACAAGTGCAAAAGTGGTTTTCTGCACCAACACAAGTGCGAAAAGTGGTTTTTCAACACTAACACAAGTGCAAAAAGTGTTTTTTCCACACTAATACAAGTGCAAAAGTGGTTTTTCAACACTATCCCAAGTGCGAAAAGTGGTTTTTCAACACTAACACCAGTGCGAAAAGTGGTTTCCTGCACCAACACAAGTGCGAAAAGTGGTTTTTCAACACTAATACAAGTGCAAAAGTGGTTTTCTGCACCAACACAAGTGCGAAAAGTGGTTTTTCAACACTAACACAAGTGCGAAAAGTGGTTTTTCAACACTAACACAAGTGCGAAAAGTGGTTTTTCAACACTATCCCAAGTGCAAAAAGTGTTTTTAGCCACGTCACAGATGCTGCTAATAGAGTGCCCTCTGCTGTTGTTGTTGTTATTCTTGTTCTTCTTCTTCTTGTTCTTCTTGTTCTTGCAGAGTAGACAAAACCTCAAAGCCCCATCCATTCTGGGAACCATAGCTCCACCCATTTTGGGAGAGGCTTCATATAAACAAATATCCACCATTTTATTAACTCGCATAGCTTTGAGGCCTGTTTTGTAGGCCCGTGGTGTCTTCCTCTCTCACACAGTTTTATTTCAAATCAAATTCGATATATCATTTCATTTTTCACAGTCGCTAGCATAGTTTTAGACTCGGTTGAGAAAAAACTGGAAGAAAATCCGATGAAAGTTGCCATTTATAGAACGAAATGAATTCTCAAAGGCCTGTAACTTCAAGTCCATTGAGATATTTTTTTTTTAAATCGCGGCATGGTCAGTCATACACCGCCCGAAATAACAGATGGGAAAATGCCGAGATATATATATTTTGTTTAAATTGCGGCATGGTCAGTCATACACAGCCCGAAATAACAGACGGGAAAATGCCGAGATATATATATTTTGTTTAAATCGCGGCATGGTCAGTCATACACCGCCCGAAATAACAGACGGGAAAATGCCGAGATATATTAAAAATTCGTCCATTTGATGACAATCGTCACGATGAAATATTTAATTTATACGTCGTCACAATAATGTGGAGAGAGGAGCATAGCTTCGTTCACGTGTCGCCACATACGGGAAATTGCCGAGATATATATATATTTTTAAATCGTGGCATGGTCTATCATACACCGCCTGAAATAACAGACAGGAAAATGCCGAGATATATTAAAAATTCGTCCATTTGATGACAATCGTCATGATGAAATATTTAATTTATACGTCGTCACAATAATGTGGAGAGAGGAGCATAGCTTCGTTCACGTGTCGCCACACACGGGAAATTGCCGAGATATCTATATTTTTAAATCGCGGCATGGTCAGTCATACACCGCCTGAAATAACAGACGGGAAAATGCCAAGATATATTAAAAATTCGTCGCCACACAAGGGAAATTGCCGAGATATATTTTCACTTTGCACAAAAATAACATCAAGTAATCGAATCAATAGGAATGTCCTGTGCCTATAACATCGACGTTATAGGCACAGCTGCATCTAGGCATTGTGTAACATCGACGCGGCTTTTGTTTTAATTAAAACTTTTTGTACTTGTTTCCACACTAATACAAGTGCAAAAGTGGTTTTCTGTACCAACACAAGTGCGAAAAGTGGTTTTTCAACACTAACACAAGTGCGAAAAGTGGTTTTTCAACACTAACACAAGTGCGAAAAGTGGTTTTTCAACACTATCCCAAGGGCAAAAAGTGTTTTTTCCACACTAATACAAGTGCAAAAGTGGTTTCCTGCACCAACACAAGTGCGAAAAGTGGTTTTTCAACACTAACACCAGTGCGAAAAGTGGTTTCCTGCACCAACACAAGTGCGAAAAGTGGTTTTTCAACACTAATACAAGTGCAAAAGTGGTTTTCTGCACCAACACAAGTGCGAAAAGTGGTTTTTCAACACTAACACAAGTGCGAAAAGTGGTTTTTCAACACTATCCCAAGTACAAAAAGTGTTTATTCCACACTAATACAAGTGCAAAAAGTGTTTTTTCCACACTAATACAAGTGCAAAAGTGGTTTCCTGCACCAACACAAGTGCGAAAAGTGGTTTTTCAACACTAACACCAGTGCAAAAAGTGGTTTTCTGCACCAACACAAGTGCGAAAAGTGGTTTTTCAACACTAACACAAGTGCGAAAAGTGGTTTTTCAACACTATCCCAAGTGCAAAAAGTGTTTTTTCCACACTAATACAAGTGCAAAAAGTGTTTTTTCCACACTAATACAAGTGCAAAAGTGGTTTCCTGCACCAATACAAGTGCAAAAGTGGTTTTTCAACACGATCAGAAGTGCAAAAAGTGTTTTTTCCACACTAATACAAGTGCAAAAGTGGTTTTCTGCACCAACACAAGTGCGAAAAGTGGTTTTTCAACACTAACACAAGTGCGAAAAGTGGTTTTTCAACACTATCCCAAGTGCAAAAAGTGGTTTTTCAACACTATCCCATGTGCAAAAAGTGTTTTTTCCACACTAATACAAGTGCAAAAGTGGTTTCCTGCACCAACACAAGTGCGAAAAGTGGTTTTTCCACACTAATACAAGTGCAAAAGTGGTTTCCTGCACCAACACAAGTGCGAAAAGTGGTTTTTCCACACTATTACAAGTGCAAAAGTGGTTTTTCAACACTATCACAAGTGCAAAAAGTGGATTTTCAACACTATCACAAGTGCAAAAAGTGGTTTTTCAACACTAGCACAAGTGCGAAAAGTGGTTTTTCAACACTATCACAAGTGCAAAAAGTGTTTTTAGCCACGTCGCAGACGCTGCTAATAGAGTGCCCTCTGCTGTTGTTGTTGTTGTTCTTGTTCTTCTTCTTCTTGTTCTTCTTGTTCTTGCAGAGAAGACAAAACCTCAAAGCTCCATCCATTCTGGGAACCATAGCTCCACCCATTTTGGGAGAGGCTTCATATAAACAAATATCCACCATTTTATTAACTCACATAGCTTTGAGGCCTGTTTTGTAGGCCCGTGGTGTCTTCCTCTCTCACACAGTTTTATTTCAAATCAAATTCGATATATCATTTCATTTTTCACAGTCGCTAACATAGTTTTAGACTCGGTTGAAAAAAAACTGGCAGAAAATCCGATGAAAGTTGCCCTTTATAGAACGAAATGAATTCTCAAAGGCCTGTAACTTCAAGTCCATTGAGATTTTTTTTTTTTAAATCGCGGCATGGTCAGTCATACAACGCCCGAAATAACAGATGGGAAAATGCCGAGATATATATATTTTGTTTAAATTGCGGCATGGTCAGTCATACACAGCCCGAAATAACAGACGGGAAAATGCAGAGATATATATATTTTGTTTAAATCGCGGCATGGTCAGTCATACACCGCCCGAAATAACAGACGGGAAAATGCCGAGATATATTAAAAATTCGTCCATTTGATGACAATCGTCACGATGAAATATTTAATTTATACGTCGTCACAATAATGTGGAGAGAGGAGCATAGCTTCGTTCACGTGTCGCCACACACGGGAAATTGCCGAGATATATATTTTTTTAAATCGCGGCATGGTCAGTCATACACCGCCTGAAATAACAGACGGGAAAATGCCAAGATATATTAAAAATTCGTGGCCACACAAGGGAAATTGCCGAGATATATTTTCACTTTACACAAAAATAACATCAAGTAATCGAATCAATAGGAATGTCCTGTGCCTATAACATCGATGTTATAGGCACAGCTGCATCTAGGCATTGTGTAACATCGACGCGGCTTTTGTTTTAATTAAAACTTTATGTACTTGTTTCCACACTAACACAAGTGCGAAAAGTGGTTTTTCAACACTAACACAAGTGCGAAAAGTGGTTTTTCAACACTATCCCAAGGGCAAAAAGTGTTTTTTCCACACTAATACAAGTGCAAAAGTGGTTTCCTGCACCAACACAAGTGCGAAAAGTGGTTTTTCAACACTAACACCAGTGCGAAAAGTGGGTTCCTGCACCAACACAAGTGCGAAAAGTGGTTTTTCAACACTAATACAAGTGCAAAAGTGGTTTTCTGCACCAACACAAGTGCGAAAAGTGGTTTTTCAACACTAACACAAGTGCGAAAAGTGGTTTTTCAACACTATCCCAAGTACAAAAAGTGTGTATTCCACACTAATACAAGTGCAAAAAGTGTTTTTTCCACACTAATACAAGTGCAAAAGTGGTTTCCTGCACCAACACAAGTGCGAAAAGAGGTTTTTCAACACTAACACAAGTGCGAAAAGTGTTTTTCAACACTAACCCAAGTGCGAAAAGTGGTTTTTCAACACTATCACAAGTGCAAAAAGTGGTTTTTCCACACTAATACAAGTGCAAAAGTGGTTTTCTGCACCAACACAAGTGCGAAAAGTGGTTTTTCATCACTAACACAAGTGCGAAAAGTGGTTTTTCAACACTATCCCAAGTACAAAAAGTGTTTTTTCCACACTAATACAAGTGCAAAAGTGGTTTCCTGCACCAACACAAGTGCGAAAAGTGGTTTTTCAACACTAACACCAGTGCGAAAAGTGGTTTCCTGCACCAACACAAGTGCAAAAAGTGGTTTTTCAACACTAATACAAGTGCAAAAGTGGTTTTCTGCACCAACACAAGTGCGAAAAGTGGTTTTTCAACACTAACACAAGTGCGAAAAGTGGTTTTTCAACACTATCCCAAGTGCAAAAAGTGTTTTTTCCACACTAATACAAGTGCAAAAAGTGTTTTTTCCACACTAATACAAGTGCAAAAGTGGTTTCCTGCACCAACACAATTGCGAAAAGTGGTTTTTCAACACTAACACAAGTGCGAAAAGTGGTTTTTCAACACTATCCCAAGTGCAAAAAGTGTTTTTTCCACACTAATACAATTGCAAAAGTGGTTTTCTGCACCAACACAAGTGCGAAAAGTGGTTTTTCAACACTAACACAAGTGCGAAAAGTGGTTTTTCAACATTATCCCAAGTGCAAAAAGTGTTTTTTCCACACTAATACAAGTGCAAAAGTGGTTTCCTGCACCAACACAAGTGCGAAAAGTGGTTTTTCAACACTAACACCAGTGCAAAAAGTGGTTTCCTGCACCAACACAAGTGTGAAAATTGGTTTTTCAAAACTAATACAAGTGCAAAAGTGGTTTTCTGCACCAACACAAGTGCGAAAAGTGGTTTTTCAACACTAACACAAGTGCGAAAAGTGGTTTTTCAACACTATCCCAAGTGCAAAAAGTGTTTTTTCCACACTAATACAAGTGCAAAAAGTGTTTTTTCCACACTAATACAAGTGCAAAAGTGGTTTCCTGCACCAATACAAGTGCAAAAGTGGTTTTTCAACACTATCCCAAGTGCAAAAAGTGTTTTTTCCACACTAAGACAGGTGCAAAAGTGATTTTTCAACACTATCACAAGTGCAAAAAGTGTTTTTCCACACTAATACAAGTGCAAAAGTGGTTTTCTGCACCAACACAAGTGTGAAAAGTGGTTTTTCAACACTAACACAAGTGCGAAAAGTGGTTTTTCAACACTATCCCAAGTGCAAAAAGTGTTTTTTCCACACTAATACAAGTGCAAAAAGTGTTTTTTCCACACTAATACAAGTGCAAAAGTGGTTTCCTGCACCAACACAAGTGCGAAAAGTGGTTTTTCAACACTAACACAAGTGCGAAAAGTGTTTTTCAACACTAACACAAGTGCGAAAAGTGGTTTTTCAACACTATAACAAGTGCAAAATGTTTTTTCCACACTAATACAAGTGCAAAAGTGGTTTTCTGCACCAACACAAGTGCGAAAAGTGGTTTTTCAACACTAACACAAGTGCGAAAAGTGGTTTTTCCACACTAATACAAGTGCAAAAGTGGTTTTTCAACACTATCACAAGTGCAAAAAGTGGATTTTCAACACTATCACAAGTGCAAAAAGTGGTTTTTCAACACTAACACAAGTGCAAAAAGTGGTTTTTCAATACTATCACAAGTGCAAAAAGTGGATTTTCAACACGATCACAAGTGCAAAAAGTTTTTTCCACACTAATTCAAGTGCAAAAGTGGTTTTCTGCACCAACACAAGTGCGAAAAGTGGTTTTTCAACACTAACACAAGTGCAAAAAGTGTTTTTTCCACACTAATACAAGTGCAAAAGTGGTTTCCTGCACCAACACAAGTGCGAAAAGTGGTTTTTCAACACTATCACCAGTGCGAAAAGTGGTTTCCAGCACCAACACAAGTGCGAAAAGATGTTTTTCAACACTAATACAAGTGCAAAAGTGGTTTCCTGCACCAACACAAGTGCGAAAAGTGGTTTTTCAACACTAACACAAGTGCGAAAAGTGGTTTTTCCACACTAATACAAGTGCAAAAGTGGTTTTTCAACACTATCACAAGTGCAAAAAGTGGATTTTCAACACTATCACAAGTGCAAAAAGTGGTTTTTCAACACTAACACAAGTGCGAAAAGTGGTTTTTCAATACTATCACAAGTGCAAAAAGTGGATTTTCAACACGATCACAAGTGCAAAAAGTGTTTTTTCCACACTAATACAAGTGCAAAAGGGGTTTCCTGCACCATCACAAGTGCAAAAAGTGTTTTTTCCACACTAATACAAGTGCAAAAGTGGTTTCCTGCACCAACACAAGTGCGAAAAGTGGTTTTTCAACACTAACACAAGTGCGAAAAGTGGTTTTTCAACACTATCCCAAGTACAAAAAGTGTGTTTTTCACACTAATACAAGTGCAAAAGGGGTTTCCTGCACCAACACAAGTGCGAAAAGTGGTTTTTCAACACTAACACCAGTGCGAAAAGTGGTTTCCTGCACCAACACAAGTGCGAAAAGTGGTTTTTCAACACTAATACAAGTGCAAAAGTGGTTTTCTGCACCAACACAAGTGCGAAAAGTGGTTTTTCAACACTAACACAAGTGCGAAAAGTGGTTTTTCAACACTAACACAAGTGCGAAAAGTGGTTTTTCAACACTATCCCAAGTACAAAAAGTGTTTATTCCACACTAATACAAGTGCAAAAAGTGTTTTTTCCACACTAATACAAGTGCAAAAGTGGTTTCCTGCACCAACACAAGTGCGAAAAGTGGTTTTTCAACACTAACACCAGTGCAAAAAGTGGTTTTCTGCACCAACACAAGTGCGAAAAGTGGTTTTTCAACACTAACACAAGTGTGAAAAGTGGTTTTTCAACACTATCCCAAGTGCAAAAAGTGTTTTTTCCACACTAATACAAGTGCAAAAAGTGTTTTTTCCACACTAATACAAGTGCAAAAGTGGTTTCCTGCACCAATACAAGTGCAAAAGTGGTTTTTCAACACTATCACAAGTGCAAAAAGTGTTTTTTCCACACTAATACAAGTGCAAAAGTGGTTTTCTGCACCAACACAAGTGCGAAAAGTGGTTTTTCAACACTAACACAAGTGCGAAAAGTGGTTTTTCAACACTATCCCAAGTGCAAAAAGTGGTTTTTCAACACTATCCCATGTGCAAAAAGTGTTTTTTCCACACTAATACAAGTGCAAAAGTGGTTTCCTGCACCAACACAAGTGCGAAAAGTGGTTTTTCCACACTAATACAAGTGCAAAAGTGGTTTCCTGCACCAACACAAGTGCGAAAAGTGGTTTTTCCACACTATTACAAGTGCAAAAGTGGTTTTTCAACACTATCACAAGTGCAAAAAGTGGATTTTCAACACTATCACAAGTGCAAAAAGTGGTTTTTCAACACTAACACAAGTGCGAAAAGTGGTTTTTCAACACTATCACAAGTGCAAAAAGTGTTTTTAGCCACGTCGCAGACGCTGCTAATAGAGTGCCCTCTGCTGTTGTTGATGTTGTTCTTGTTCTTCTTCTTCTTGTTCTTCTTGTTCTTGCAGAGAAGACAAAACCTCAAAGCTCCATCCATTCTGGGAACCATAGCTCCACCCATTTTGGGAGAGGCTTCATATAAACAAATATCCACCATTTTATTAACTCGCATAGCTTTGAGGCCTGTTTTGTAGGCCCGTGGTGTCTTCCTCTCTCACACAGTTTTATTTCAAATCAAATTCGATATATCATTTCATTTTTCACAGTCGCTAACATAGTTTTAGACTCGGTTGAAAAAAAACTGGCAGAAAATCCGATGAAAGTTGCCCTTTATAGAACGAAATGAATTCTCAAAGGCCTGTAACTTCAAGTCCATTGAGATTTTTTTTTTTTAAATCGCGGCATGGTCAGTCATACAACGCCCGAAATAACAGATGGGGAAATGCCGAGATATATATATTTTGTTTAAATTGCGGCATGGTCAGTCATACACAGCCCGAAATAACAGACGGGAAAATGCCGAGATATATATATTTTGTTTAAATCGCGGCATGGTCAGTCATACACCGCCCGAAATAAGAGACGGGA
Organism: Myxine glutinosa; assembly: GCF_964187855.1. NCBI lineage: Eukaryota > Metazoa > Chordata > Myxini > Myxiniformes > Myxinidae > Myxine > Myxine glutinosa. The sequence goes on from NC_136262.1 coordinate 198,719,581, forward strand.
AAATGCCGAGATATATTAAAAATTCGTCCATTTGATGACAATCGTCACGATGAAATATTTAATTTATACGTCGTCACAATAATGTGGAGAGAGGAGCTTAGCTTCGTTCACGTGTCGCCACACACGGGAAATTGCTGAGATATATATTTTTTTAAATCGCGGCATGGTCAGTCATACACCACCTGAAATAACAGACGGGAAAATGCCAAGATATATTAAAAATTCGTCGCCACACAAGGGAAATTGCCGAGATATATTTTCACTTTGCACAAAAATAACATCAAGTAATCGAATCAATAGGAATGTCCTGTGCCTATAACATCGATGTTATAGGCACAGCTGCATCTAAGCATTGTGTAACATCGACACGGCTTTTGTTTTAATTAAAACTTTATGTACTTGTTTCCACACTAACACAAGTGCGAAAAGTGGTTTTTCAACACTAACACAAGTGCGAAAAGTGGTTTTTCAACACTATCCCAAGGGCAAAAAGTGTTTTTTCCACACTAATACAAGTGCAAAAGTGGTTTCCTGCACCAACACAAGTGCGAAAAGTGGTTTTTCAACACTAACACCAGTGCGAAAAGTGGTTTCCTGCACCAACACAAGTGCGAAAAGTGGTTTTTCAACACTAATACAAGTGCAAAAGTGGTTTTCTGCACCAACACAGGTGCGAAAATTGGTTTTTCAACACTAACACAAGTGCGAAAAGTGGTTTTTCAACACTAACACAAGTGCGAAAAGTGGTTTTTCAACACTAACACAAGTGCGAAAAGTGGTTTTTCAACACTATCCCAAGTACAAAAAGTGTTTATTCCACACTAATACAAGTGCAAAAAGTGTTTTTTCCACACTAATACAAGTACAAAAGTGGTTTCCTGCACCAACACAAGTGCGAAAAGTGGTTTTTCGACACTAACACCAGTGCAAAAAGTGGTTTTCTGCACCAACACAAGTGCGAAAAGTGGTTTTTCAACACTAACACAAGTGCGAAAAGTGGTTTTTCAACACTATCCCAAGTGCAAAAAGTGTTTTTTCCACACTAATACAAGTGCAAAAAGTGTTTTTTCCACACTAATACAAGTGCAAAAGTGGTTTCCTGCACCAATACAAGTGCAAAAGTGGTTTTTCAACACTATCACAAGTGCAAAAAGTGTTTTTTCCACACTAATACAAGTGCAAAAGTGGTTTTCTGCACCAACACAAGTGCGAAAAGTGGTTTTTCAACACTAACACAAGTGCGAAAAGTGGTTTTTCAACACTATCCCAAGTACAAAAAGTGTTTATTCCACACTAATACAAGTGCAAAAAGTGTTTTTTCCACACTAATACAAGTGCAAAAGTGGTTTCCTGCACCAACACAAGTGCGAAAAGTGGTTTTTCAACACTAACACCAGTGCAAAAAGTGGTTTTCTGCACCAACACAAGTGCGAAAAGTGGTTTTTCAACACTAACACAAGTGCGAAAAGTGGTTTTTCCACACTAATACAAGTGCAAAAGTGGTTTCCTGCACCAACACAAGTGCGAAAAGTGGTTTTTCAACACTAACACAAGTGCGAAAAGTGGTTTTTCAACACTAACACAAGTGCGAAAAGTGGTTTTTCAACACTATCACAAGTGCAAAAAGTGGATTTTCCACACTAATACAAGTGCAAAAGTGGTTTCCTGCACCAACACAAGTGCGAAAAGTGGTTTTTCAACACTAACACAAGTGCGAAAAGTGGTTTTTCAACATTATCACAAGTGCCAAAAGTGTTTTTTCCACACTAATACAAGTGCAAAAGTGGTTTCCTGCACCAACACAAGTGCGAAAAGTGGTTTTTCAACACTAACACAAGTGCGAAAAGTGGTTTTTCAACACTAATACAAGTGCGAAAAGTGGTATTTCCACACTAATACAAGTGCAAAAGTGGTTTCCTGCACCAACACAAGTGCGAAAAGTGGTTTTTCAACAACACAAGTGCGAAAAGTGGTTTTTCAACACTAACACAAGTGCGAAAAGTGGTTTTTCAACACTATCACAAGTGCAAAAAGTAGATTTTCAACACGATCACAAGTGCAAAAGTGGTTTCCTGCACCAACACAAGTGCGAAAAGTGGTTTTTCAACACTAACACAAGTGCGAAAAGTGGTTTTTCAACACTAACACAAGTGCGAAAAGTGGTATTTCAACACTATCACAAGTGCAAAAAGTGGATTTTCCACACGAATACAAGTGCTTTAGTGGTTTCCTGCACCAACACAAGTGCGAAAAGTGGTTTTTCAACACTAACACAAGTGCAAAAAGTGGTTTTTCAACACTATCACAAGTGCAAAAAGTGTTTTTTCCACACTAATACAAGTGCAAAAGTGGTTTCCTGCACCAACACAAGTGCGAAAAGTGGTTTTTCAACACTAACACAAGTGCGAAAAGTGGTTTTTCAACACTAACACAAGTGCGAAAAGTGGTTTTTCCACACTAATACAAGTGCAAAAGTGGTTTCCTGCACCAACACAAGTGCGAAAAGTGGTTTTTCAACACTAACACAATTGCGAAAAGTGGTTTTTCAACACCAACACAAGTGCGAAAAGTGGTTTTTCAACACTATCAAGTGCAAAAAGTGGATTTTCCACACTAATACAAGTGCAAAAGTGGTTTCCTGCACCAACACAAGTGCGAAAAGTAGTTTTTCAACACTAACACCAGTGCGAAAAGTGGTTTTTCCACACTAATACAAGTGCAAAAGTGGTTTCCTGCACCAACACAAGTGCGAAAAGTGGTTTTTCAACACTAACACAAGTGCGAAAAGTGGTTTTTCAACACTAACACAAGTGCGAAAAGTGGTTTTTCCACACTAATACAAGTGCAAAAGTGGTTTCCTGCACCAACACAAGTGCGAAAAGTGGTTTTTCAACACTAACACAAGTGCGAAAAGTGGTTTTTCAACACTAACACAAGTGCGAAAAGTGGTTTTTCAACACTATCACAAGTGCAAAAAGTGGATTTTCCACACTAATACAAGTGCAAAAGTGGTTTCCTGCACCAACACAAGTGCGAAAAGTGGTTTTTCAACACTAACACAAGTGCGAAAAGTGGTTTTTCAACATTATCACAAGTGCCAAAAGTGTTTTTTCCACACTAATACAAGTGCAAAAGTGGTTTCCTGCACCAACACAAGTGCGAAAAGTGGTTTTTCAACACTAACACAAGTGCGAAAAGTGGTTTTTCAACACTAATACAAGTGCGAAAAGTGGTATTTCCACACTAATACAAGTGCAAAAGTGGTTTCCTGCACCAACACAAGTGCGAAAAGTGGTTTTTCAACAACACAAGTGCGAAAAGTGGTTTTTCAACACTAACACAAGTGCGAAAAGTGGTTTTTCAACACTATCACAAGTGCAAAGAAGTGGATTTTCCACACTAATACAAGTGCAAAAGTGGTTTCCTGCACCAACACAAGTGCGAAAAGTGGTTTTTCAACACTAACACAAGTGCGAAAAGTGGTTTTTCAACACTAACACAAGTGCAAAAAGTGTTTTCTCCACACTAATACAAGTGCAAAAGTGGTTTCCTGCACCAACACAAGTGCGAAATGTGGTTTTTCAACACTATCACAAGTGCAAAAAGTGGATTTTCAACACTATCACAAGTGCAAAAAGTGTTTTTTCCACACTAATACAAGTGCAAAAGTGGTTTCCTGCACCAACACAAGTGCGAAAAGTGGTTTTTCAACACTAATACAAGTGCAAAAGTGGTTTTTCAACACTATCACAAGTGCAAAAAGTGGATTTTCAACACTATCACAAGTGCAAAAAGTGTTTTTTCCACACTAATACAAGTGCAAAAGTGGTTTCCTGCACCAACACAAGTGCGAAAAGTTGTTTTTCAACACTAACACAAGTGCGAAAAGTGGTTTTTCAACACTATCACAAGTGCAAAAAGTGTTTTTTCCACACTAATACAAGTGCAAAAGTGGTTTCCTGCACCAACACAAGTGCGAAAAGTGGTTTTTCAACACTAACACAAGTGCGAAAAGTTGTTTTTCAACACTAACACAAGTGCGAAAAGTGTTTTTTCCACACTAATACAAGTGCAAAAGTGGTTTCCTGCACCAACACAAGTGCGAAAAGTGGTTTTTCAACACTAACACAAGTGCGAAAAGTGGTTTTTCAACACTATCACAAGTGCAAAAAGTGGTTTTTCAACACTAACACAAGTGCGAAAAGTGGTTTTTCCACACTAATACAAGTGCAAAAGTGGTTTCCTGCACCAACACAAGTGCGAAAAGTGGTTTTTCAACACTAACACAATTGCGAAAAGTGGTTTTTCAACACCAACGCAAGTGCGAAAAGTGGTTTTTCAACACTATCAAGTGCAAAAAGTGGATTTTCCACACTAATACAAGTGCAAAAGTGGTTTCCTGCACCAACACAAGTGCGAAAAGTAGTTTTTCAACACTAACACCAGTGCGAAAAGTGGTTTTTCCACACTAATACAAGTGCAAAAAGTGGATTTTCAACACTATCACAAGTGCAAAAAGTGTTTTTTCCACACTAGTACAAGTGCAAAAGTGGTTTCCTGCACCAACACAAGTGCGAAAAGTTGTTTTTCAACACTAACACAAGTGCGAAAAGTGGTTTTTCAACACTATCACAAGTGCAAAAAGTGTTTTTTCCACACTAATACAAGTGCAAAAGTGGTTTCCTGCACCAACACAAGTGCAAAAAGTGGGTTTTCAACACTAACACAAGTGCGAAAAGTGGTTTTTCAACACTATCACAAGTGCAAAAAGTGTTTTTTCCACACTAATACAAGTGCAAAAGTTGTTTCCTGCACCAACACAAGTGCGAAAAGTGGTTTTTCAACACTAACACAAGTGCGAAAAGTGGTTTTTCAACACTATCACAAGTGCAAAAAGTGTTTTTTCCACACTAATACAAGTGCAAAAGTGGTTTCCTGCACCAACACAAGTGCGAAAAGTGGTTTTTCAACACTAACACAAGTGCGAAAAGTGGTTTTTCAACACTATCACAAGTGCAAAAAGTAGATTTTCAACACGATCACAAGTGCAAAAGTGGTTTCCTGCACCAACACAAGTGCGAAAAGTGGTTTTTCAACACTAACACAAGTGCGAAAAGTGGTTTTTCAACACTAACACAAGTGCGAAAAGTGGTATTTCAACACTATCACAAGTGCAAAAAGTGGATTTTCCACACGAATACAAGTGCTTTAGTGGTTTCCTGCACCAACACAAGTGCGAAAAGTGGTTTTTCAACACTAACACAAGTGCAAAAAGTGGTTTTTCAACACTATCACAAGTGCAAAAAGTGTTTTTTCCACACTAATACAAGTGCAAAAGTGGTTTCCTGCACCAACACAAGTGCGAAAAGTGGTTTTTCAACACTAACACAAGTGCGAAAAGTGGTTTTTCAACACTAACACAAGTGCGAAAAGTGGTTTTTCCACACTAATACAAGTGTAAAAGTGGTTTCCTGCACCAACACAAGTGCGAAAAGTGGTTTTTCAACACTAACACAATTGCGAAAAGTGGTTTTTCAACACCAACACAAGTGCGAAAAGTGGTTTTTCAACACTATCAAGTGCAAAAAGTGGATTTTCCACACTAATACAAGTGCAAAAGTGGTTTCCTGCACCAACACAAGTGCGAAAAGTAGTTTTTCAACACTAACACCAGTGCGAAAAGTGGTTTTTCCACACTAATACAAGTGCAAAAGTGGTTTCCTGCACCAACACAAGTGCGAAAAGTGGTTTTTCAACACTAACACAAGTGCGAAAAGTGGTTTTTCAACACTAACACAAGTGCGAAAAGTGGTTTTTCCACACTAATACAAGTGCAAAAGTGGTTTCCTACACCAACACAAGTGCGAAAAGTGGTTTTTCAACACTAACACAAGTGCGAAAAGTGGTTTTTCAACACTAACACAAGTGCGAAAAGTGGTTTTTCAACACTATCACAAGTGCAAAAAGTGGATTTTCCACACTAATACAAGTGCAAAAGTGGTTTCCTGCACCAACACAAGTGCGAAAAGTGGTTTTTCAACACTAACACAAGTGCGAAAAGTGGTTTTTCAACATTATCACAAGTGCCAAAAGTGTTTTTTCCACACTAATACAAGTGCAAAAGTGGTTTCCTGCACCAACACAAGTGCGAAAAGTGGTTTTTCAACACTAACACAAGTGCGAAAAGTGGTTTTTCAACACTAATACAAGTGCGAAAAGTGGTATTTCCACACTAATACAAGTGCAAAAGTGGTTTCCTGCACCAACACAAGTGCGAAAAGTGGTTTTTCAACAACACAAGTGCGAAAAGTGGTTTTTCAACACTAACACAAGTGCGAAAAGTGGTTTTTCAACACTATCACAAGTGCAAAGAAGTGGATTTTCCACACTAATACAACTGCAAAAGTGGTTTCCTGCACCAACACAAGTGCGAAAAGTGGTTTTTCAACACTAACACAAGTGCGAAAAGTGGTTTTTCAACACTAACACAAGTGCAAAAAGTGTTTTTTCCACACTAATACAAGTGCAAAAGTGGTTTCCTGCACCAACACAAGTGCGAAATGTGGTTTTTCAACACTATCACAAGTGCAAAAAGTGGATTTTCAACACTATCACAAGTGCAAAAAGTGTTTTTTCCACACTAATACAAGTGCAAAAGTGGTTTCCTGCACCAACACAAGTGCGAAAAGTGGTTTTTCAACACTAACACAAGTGCGAAAAGTGGTTTTTCAACACTAACACAAGTGCGAAAAGTGGTTTTTAAACACTAACACAAGTGCGAAAAGTGGTTTTTCAACACTATCACAAGTGCAAAAAGTGGATTTTCCACACTAACACAAGTGCGAAAAGTGGTTTTTCAACACTATCACAAGTGCAAAAAGTGGATTTTCCACACTAATACAAGTGCAAAAGTGGTTTCCTGCACCAACACAAGTGCGAAAAGTGGTTTTGCCACACTAATACAAGTGCAAAAGTGGTTTTTCAACACTATCACAAGTGCAAAAAGTGGATTTTCAACACTATCACAAGTGCAAAAAGTGTTTTTTCCACACTAATACAAGTGCAAAAGTGGTTTCCTGCACCAACACAAGTGCGAAAAGTTGTTTTTCAACACTAACACAAGTGCGAAAAGTGGTTTTTCAACACTACCACAAGTGCGAAAAGTGTTTTTTCCACACTAATACAAGTGCAAAAGTGGTTTCCTGCACCAACACAAGTGCGAAAAGTGGTTTTTCAACACTAACACAAGTGCGAAAAGTGGTTTTTCAACACTATCACAAGTGCAAAAAGTGGATTTTCAACACGATCACAAGTGCAAAAAGTGTTTTTTCCACACTAATACAAGTGCAAAAGTGGTTTCCTGCACCAACACAAGTGCGAAAAGTGGTTTTTCAACACTAACACAAGTGCGAAAAGTGGTTTTTCAACACTAACACAAGTGCGAAAAGTGGTTTTTAAAAACTAACACAAGTGCGAAAAGTGGTTTTTCAACACTATCACAAGTGCAAAAAGTGGATTTTCCACACTAACACAAGTGCGAAAAGTGGTTTTTCAACACTATCACAAGTGCAAAAAGTGGATTTTCCACACTAATACAAGTGCAAAAGTGGTTTCCTGCACCAACACAAGTGCGAAAAGTGGTTTTTCCACACTAATACAAGTGCAAAAGTGGTTTTTCAACACTATCACAAGTGCAAAAAGTGGATTTTCAACACTATCACAAGTGCAAAAAGTGTTTTTTCCACACTAATACAAGTGCAAAAGTGGTTTCCTGCACCAACACAAGTGCGAAAAGTTGTTTTTCAACACTAACACAAGTGCGAAAAGTGGTTTTTCAACACTATCACAAGTGCAAAAAGTGTTTTTTCCACACTAATACAAGTGCAAAAGTGGTTTCCTGCACCAACACAAGTGCGAAAAGTGGTTTTTCAACACTAACACAAGTGCGAAAAGTTGTTTTTCAACACTAACACAAGTGCGAAAAGTGTTTTTTCCACACTAATACAAGTGCAAAAGTGGTTTCCTGCACCAACACAAGTGCGAAAAGTGGTTTTTCAACACTAACACAAGTGCGAAAAGTGGTTTTTCAACACTATCACAAGTGCAAAAAGTGGATTTTCAACACGATCACAAGTGCAAAAAGTGTTTTTTCCACACTAATACAAGTGCAAAAGTGGTTTCCTACACCAACACAAGTGCGAAAAGTGGTTTTTCAACACTAACACAAGTGCGAAAAGTGGTTTTTCAACACTATCACAAGTGCAAAAAGTGGATTTTCAACACTATCACAAGTGCAAAAAGTGTTTTTTCCACATTAGTACAAGTGCAAAAGTGGTTTCCTGCACCAACACAAGTGCGAAAAGTTGTTTTTCAACACTAACACAAGTGCGAAAAGTGGTTTTTCAACACTATCACAAGTGCAAAAAGTGTTTTTCCACACTAATACAAGTGCAAAAGTGGTTTCCTGCACCAACACAAGTGCAAAAAGTGGGTTTTCAACACTAACACAAGTGCGAAAAGTGGTTTTTCAACACTAACACAAGTGCGAAAAGTGGTTTTTCAACAATAACACAAGTGCGAAAAGTGGTTTTTCCACACTAATACAAGTGCAAAAGTGGTTTCCTGCACCAACACAAGTGCGAAAAGTGGTTTTTCAACACTAACACAATTGCGAAAAGTGGTTTTTCAACACCAACACAAGTGCAAAAAGTGGTTTTTCAACACTATCAAGTGCAAAAAGTGGATTTTCCACACTAATACAAGTGCAAAAGTGGTTTCCTGCACCAACACAAGTGCGAAAAGTGGTTTTTCAACACTAACACAAGTGCGAAAAGTGGTTTTTCAACACTAACACAAGTGCGAAAAGTGGTTTTTCAACACCATCACAAGGGCAAAAAGTGGATTTTCAACACTATCACAAGTGCAAAAAGTGTTTTTCCACACTAATACAAGTGCAAAAGTGGTTTTCCTGCACCAACACAAGTGCAAAAAGTGGTTTTTCAACACTAACACAAGTGCGAAAAGTGGTTTTTCAACACTAGGACAAGTGCGAAAAGGGGTTTTTCAACACTAACACAAGTGCGAAAAGTGGTTTTTCAACACTATCACAAGTGCAAAAAGTGGATTTTCAACACTATCACATGTGCAAAAAGTGTTTTTTCCACACTAATACAAGTGCAAAAGTGGTTGCCTGCACCAACACATGTGCGAAAAGTTGTTTTTCAACACTAACACAAGTGCGAAAAGTGGTTTTTCAACACTATCACAAGTGCGAAAAGTGTTTTTTCCACACTAATACAAGTGCAAAAGTGGTTTCCTGCACCAACACAAGTGCGAAAAGTGGTTTTTCAACACTAACACAAGTGCGAAAAGTTGTTTTTCAACACTAACACAAGTGCGAAAAGTGTATTTTCAACACTATCACAAGTGCAAAAAGTGTTTTTTCCACACTAATGCAAGTGCAAAAGTGGTTTCCTGCACCAACACAAGTGCGAAAAGTGGTTTTTCAACACTAACACAAGTGCGAAAAGTTGTTTTTCAACACTAACACAAGTGCGAAAAGTGTTTTTTCCACACTAATACAAGTGCAAAAGTGGTTTCCTGCACCAACACAAGTGCGAAAAGTGGTTTTTCAACACTAACACAAGTGCGAAAAGTGGTTTTTCAACACTATCACAAGTGCAAAAAGTGGATTTTCAACACGATCACAAGTGCAAAAAGTGTTTTTTCCACACGAATACAAGTGCAAAAGTGGTTTCCTACACCAACGCAAGTGCGAAAAGTGGTTTTTCAACAGTAACACAAGTGCGAAAAGTGGTTTTTCAACACTATCACAAGTGCAAAAAGTGGATTTTCAACACTATCACAAGTGCAAAAAGTGTTTTTTCCACACTAGTACAAGTGCAAAAGTGGTTTCCTGCACCAACACAAGCGCGAAAAGTTGTTTTTCAACACTAACACAAGTGCGAAAAGTGGTTTTTCAACACTATCACAAGTGCAAAAAGTGTTTTTTCCACACTAATACAAGTGCAAAAGTGGTTTCCTGCACCAACACAAGTGCAAAAAGTGGGTTTTCAACACTAACACAAGTGCGAAAAGTGGTTTTTCAACACTATCACAAGTGCAAAAAGTGTTTTTTCCACACTAATACAAGTGCAAAAGTTGTTTCCTGCACCAACACAAGTGCGAAAAGTGGTTTTTCAACACTAACACAAGTGCGAAAAGTGGTTTTTCAACACTATCACAAGTGCAAAAAGTGTTTTTTCCACACTAATACAAGTGCAAAAGTGGTTTCCTGCACCAACACAAGTGCGAAAAGTGGTTTTTCAACACTAACACAAGTGCGAAAAGTGGTTTTTCAACACTATCACAAGTGCAAAAAGTAGATTTTCAACACGATCACAAGTGCAAAAGTGGTTTCCTGCACCAACACAAGTGCGAAAAGTGGTTTTTCAACACTAACACAAGTGCGAAAAGTGGTTTTTCAACACTAACACAAGTGCGAAAAGTGGTTTTTCAACACTATCACAAGTGCAAAAAGTGGATTTTCCACACGAATACAAGTGCTTTAGTGGTTTCCTGCACCAACACAAGTGCGAAAAGTGGTTTTTCAACACTAACACAAGTGCAAAAAGTGGTTTTTCAACACTATCACAAGTGCAAAAAGTGTTTTTTCCACACTAATACAAGTGCAAAAGTGGTTTCCTGCACCAACACAAGTGCGAAAAGTGGTTTTTCAACACTAACACAAGTGCGAAAAGTGGTTTTTCAACACTAACACAAGTGCGAAAAGTGGTTTTTCCACACTAATACAAGTGCAAAAGTGGTTTCCTGCACCAACACAAGTGCGAAAAGTGGTTTTTCAACACTAACACAATTGCGAAAAGTGGTTTTTCAACACCAACACAAGTGCGAAAAGTGGTTTTTCAACACTATCAAGTGCAAAAAGTGGATTTTCCACAGTAATACAAGTGCAAAAGTGGTTTCCTGCACCAACACAAGTGCGAAAAGTAGTTTTTCAACACTAACACCAGTGCGAAAAGTGGTTTTTCCACACTAATACAAGTGCAAAAGTGGTTTCCTACACCAACACAAGTGCGAAAAGTGGTTTTTCAACACTAACACAAGTGCGAAAAGTGGTTTTTAAACACTATCACAAGTGCAAAAAGTGGATTTTCAACACTATCACAAGTGCAAAAAGTGTTTTTTCCACACTAGTACAAGTGCAAAAGTGGTTTCCTGCACCAACACAAGTGCGAAAAGTTGTTTTTCAACACTAACACAAGTGCGAAAAGTGGTTTTTCAACACTATCACAAGTGCAAAAAGTGTTTTTTCCACACTAATACAAGTGCAAAAGTGGTTTCCTGCACCAACACAAGTGCAAAAAGTGGGTTTTCAACACTAACACAAGTGCGAAAAGTGGTTTTTCAACACTATCACAAGTGCAAAAAGTGTTTTTTCCACACTAATACAAGTGCAAAAGTTGTTTCCTGCACCAACACAAGTGCGAAAAGTGGTTTTTCAACACTAACACAAGTGCGAAAAGTGGTTTTTCAACACTATCACAAGTGCAAAAAGTGTTTTTTCCACACTAATACAAGTGCAAAAGTGGTTTCCTGCACCAACACAAGTGCGAAAAGTGGTTTTTCAACACTAACACAAGTGCGAAAAGTGGTTTTTCAACACTATCACAAGTGCAAAAAGTGGATTTTCAACACTATCACAAGTGCAAAAAGTGTTTTTTCCACACTAATACAAGTGCAAAAGTGGTTGCCTGCACCAACACATGTGCGAAAAGTTGTTTTTCAACACTAACACAAGTGCGAAAAGTGGTTTTTCAACACTATCACAAGTGCAAAAAGTGTTTTTTCCACACTAATACAAGTGCAAAAGTGGTTTCCTGCACCAACACAAGTGCGAAAAGTGGTTTTTCAACACTAACACAAGTGCGAAAAGTTGTTTTTCAACACTAACACAAGTGCGAAAAGTGTATTTTCAACACTATCACAAGTGCAAAAAGTGTTTTTTCCACACTAATACAAGTGCAAAAGTGGTTGCCTGCACCAACACAAGTGCGAAAAGTTGTTTTTCAACACTAACACAAGTGCGAAAAGTGGTTTTTCAACACTATCACAAGTGCAAAAAGTGTTTTTTCCACACTAATGCAAGTGCAAAAGTGGTTTCCTGCACCAACACAAGTGCGAAAAGTGGTTTTTCAACACTAACACAAGTGCGAAAAGTTGTTTTTCAACACTAACACAAGTGCGAAAAGTGTTTTTTCCACACTAATACAAGTGCAAAAGTGGTGTCCTGCACCAACACAAGTGCGAAAAGTGGTTTTTCAACACTAACACAAGTGCGAAAAGTGGTTTTTCAACACTATCACAAGTGCAAAAAGTGGATTTTCAACACGATCACAAGTGCAAAAAGTGTTTTTTCCACACGAATACAAGTGCAAAAGTGGTTTACTACACCAACACAAGTGCGAAAAGTGGTTTTTCAACAGTAACACAAGTGCGAAAAGTGGTTTTTCAACACTATCACAAGTGCAAAAAGTGGATTTTCAACACTATCACAAGTGCAAAAAGTGTTTTTTCCACACTAGTACAAGTGCAAAAGTGGTTTCCTGCACCAACACAAGCGCGAAAAGTTGTTTTTCAACACTAACACAAGTGCGAAAAGTGGTTTTTCAACACTATCACAAGTGCAAAAAGTGTTTTTTCCACACTAATACAAGTGCAAAAGTGGTTTCCTGCACCAACACAAGTGCAAAAAGTGGGTTTTCAACACTAACACAAGTGCGAAAAGTGGTTTTTCAACACTATCACAAGTGCAAAAAGTGTTTTTTCCACACTAATACAAGTGCAAAAGTTGTTTCCTGCACCAACACAAGTGCGAAAAGTGGTTTTTCAACACTAACACAAGTGCGAAAAGTGGTTTTTCAACACTATCACAAGTGCAAAAAGTGTTTTTTCCACACTAATACAAGTGCAAAAGTGGTTTCCTGCACCAACACAAGTGCGAAAAGTGGTTTTTCAACACTAACACAAGTGCGAAAAGTGGTTTTTCAACACTATCACAAGTGCAAAAAGTAGATTTTCAACACGATCACAAGTGCAAAAGTGGTTTCCTGCACCAACACAAGTGCGAAAAGTGGTTTTTCAACACTAACACAAGTGCGAAAAGTGGTTTTTCAACACTAACACAAGTGCGAAAAGTGGTTTTTCAACACTATCACAAGTGCAAAAAGTGGATTTTCCACATGAATACAAGTGCTTTAGTGGTTTCCTGCACCAACACAAGTGCGAAAAGTGGTTTTTCAACACTAACACAAGTGCAAAAAGTGGTTTTTCAACACTATCACAAGTGCAAAAAGTGTTTTTTCCACACTAATACAAGTGCAAAAGTGGTTTCCTGCACCAACACAAGTGCGAAAAGTGGTTTTTCAACACTAACACAAGTGCGAAAAGTGGTTTTTCAACACTAACACAAGTGCGAAAAGTGGTTTTTCCACACTAATACAAGTGCAAAAGTGGTTTCCTGCACCAACACAAGTGCGAAAAGTGGTTTTTCAACACTAACACAATTGCGAAAAGTGGTTTTTCAACACCAACACAAGTGCGAAAAGTGGTTTTTCAACACTATCAAGTGCAAAAAGTGGATTTTCCACAGTAATACAAGTGCAAAAGTGGTTTCCTGCACCAACACAAGTGCGAAAAGTAGTTTTTCAACACTAACACCAGTGCGAAAAGTGGTTTTTCCACACTAATACAAGTGCAAAAGTGGTTTCCTACACCAACACAAGTGCGAAAAGTGGTTTTTCAACACTAACACAAGTGCGAAAAGTGGTTTTTCAACACTATCACAAGTGCAAAAAGTGGATTTTCAACACTATCACAAGTGCAAAAAGTGTTTTTTCCACACTAGTACAAGTGCAAAAGTGGTTTCCTGCACCAACACAAGTGCGAAAAGTTGTTTTTCAACACTAACACAAGTGCGAAAAGTGGTTTTTCAACACTATCACAAGTGCAAAAAGTGTTTTTTCCACACTAATACAAGTGCAAAAGTGGTTTCCTGCACCAACACAAGTGCAAAAAGTGGGTTTTCAACACTAACACAAGTGCGAAAAGTGGTTTTTCAACACTATCACAAGTGCAAAAAGTGTTTTTTCCACACTAATACAAGTGCAAAAGTTGTTTCCTGCACCAACACAAGTGCGAAAAGTGGTTTTTCAACACTAACACAAGTGCGAAAAGTGGTTTTTCAACACTATCACAAGTGCAAAAAGTGTTTTTTCCACACTAATACAAGTGCAAAAGTGGTTTCCTGCACCAACACAAGTGCGAAAAGTGGTTTTTCAACACTAACACAAGTGCGAAAAGTGGTTTTTCAACACTATCACAAGTGCAAAAAGTAGATTTTCAACACGATCACAAGTGCAAAAGTGGTTTTCTGCACCAACACAAGTGCGAAAAGTGGTTTTTCAACACTAACACAAGTGCGAAAAGTGGTTTTTCAACACTAACACAAGTGCGAAAAGTGGTTTTTCAACACTATCACAAGTGCAAAAAGTGGATTTTCCACACGAATACAAGTGCTTTAGTGGTTTCCTGCACCAACACAAGTGCGAAAAGTGGTTTTTCAACACTAACACAAGTGCAAAAAGTGGTTTTTCAACACTATCACAAGTGCAAAAAGTGTTTTTTCCACACTAATACAAGTGCAAAAGTGGTTTCCTGCACCAACACAAGTGCGAAAAGTAGTTTTTCAACACTAACACCAGTGCGAAAAGTGGTTTTTCCACACTAATACAAGTGCAAAAGTGGTTTCCTGCACCAACACAAGTGCGAAAAGTGGTTTTTCAACACTAACACAAGTGCGAAAAGTGGTTTTTCAACACTAACACAAGTGCGAAAAGTGGTTTTTCCACACTAATACAAGTGCAAAAGTGGTTTCCTGCACCAACACAAGTGCGAAAAGTGGTTTTTCAACACTAACACAAGTGCGAAAAGTGGTTTTTCAACACTAACACAAGTGCGAAAAGTGGTTTTTCAACACTATCACAAGTGCAAAAAGTGGATTTTCCACACTAATACAAGTGCAAAAGTGGTTTCCTGCACCAACACAAGTGCGAAAAGTGGTTTTTCAACACTAACACAAGTGCGAAAAGTGGTTTTTCAACATTATCACAAGTGCCAAAAGTGTTTTTTCCACACTAATACAAGTGCAAAAGTGGTTTCCTGCACCAACACAAGTGCGAAAAGTGGTTTTTCAACACTAACACAAGTGCGAAAAGTGGTTTTTCAACACTAATACAAGTGCGAAAAGTGGTATTTCCACACTAATACAAGTGCAAAAGTGGTTTCCTGCACCAACACAAGTGCGAAAAGTGGTTTTTCAACAACACAAGTGCGAAAAGTGGTTTTTCAACACTAACACAAGTGCGAAAAGTGGTTTTTCAACACTATCACAAGTGCAAAGAGGTGGATTTTCCACACTAATACAAGTGCAAAAGTGGTTTCCTGCACCAACACAAGTGCGAAATGTGGTTTTTCAACACTATCACAAGTGCAAAAAGTGGATTTTCAACACTATCACAAGTGCAAAAAGTGTTTTTTCCACACTAATACAAGTGCAAAAGTGGTTTCCTGCACCAACACAAGTGCGAAAAGTGGTTTTTCAACACTAACACAAGTGCGAAAAGTGGTTTTTCAACACTAACACAAGTGCGAAAAGTGGTTTTTAAACACTAACACAAGTGCGAAAAGTGGTTTTTCAACACTATCACAAGTGCAAAAAGTGGATTTTCCACACTAACACAAGTGCGAAAAGTGGTTTTTCAACACTATCACAAGTGCAAAAAGTGGATTTTCCAAACTAATACAAGTGCAAAAGTGGTTTCCTGCACCAACACAAGTGCGAAAAGTGGTTTTGCCACACTAATACAAGTGCAAAAGTGGTTTTTCAACACTATCACAAGTGCAAAAAGTGTTTTTTCCACACTAATACAAGTGCAAAAGTGGTTTCCTGCACCAACACAAGTGCGAAAAGTGGTTTTTCAACACTAACACAAGTGCGAAAAGTTGTTTTTCAACAATAACACAAGTGTGAAAAGTGTTTTTTCCACACTAATACAAGTGCAAAAGTGGTTTCCTGCACCAACACAAGTGCGAAAAGTGGTTTTTCAACACTAACACAAGTGCGAAAAGTGGTTTTTCAACACTATCACAAGTGCAAAAAGTGGATTTTCAACACGATCACAAGTGCAAAAAGTGTTTTTTCCACACTAATACAAGTGCAAAAGTGGTTTCCTGCACCAACACAAGTGCGAAAAGTGGTTTTTCAACACTAACACAAGTGTGAAAAGTGGTTTTTCAACACTAACACAAGTGCGAAAAGTGGTTTTTAAACACTAACACAAGTGCGAAAAGTGGTTTTTCAACACTATCACAAGTGCAAAAAGTGGATTTTCCACACTAACACAAGTGCGAAAAGTGGTTTTTCAACACTATCACAAG
The DNA here is from genome assembly GCF_964187855.1 of Myxine glutinosa. NCBI lineage: Eukaryota > Metazoa > Chordata > Myxini > Myxiniformes > Myxinidae > Myxine > Myxine glutinosa. The sequence continues at coordinate 198,736,099 of NC_136262.1, forward strand.
TGCAAAAAGTGGATTTTCCACACTAATACAAGTGCAAAAGTGGTTTCCTGCACCAACACAAGTGCGAAAAGTGGTTTTTCCACACTAATACAAGTGCAAAAGTGGTTTTTCAACACTATCACAAGTGCAAAAAGTGGATTTTCAACACTATCACAAGTGCAAAAAGTGTTTTTTCCACACTAATACAAGTGCAAAAGTGGTTTCCTGCACCAACACAAGTGCGAAAAGTGGTTTTTCAACACTAACACAAGTGCGAAAAGTTGTTTTTCAACAATAACACAAGTGCGAAAAGTGTTTTTTCCACACTAATACAAGTGCAAAAGTGGTTTCCTGCACCAACACAAGTGCGAAAAGTGGTTTTTCAACACTAACACAAGTGCGATAAGTGGTTTTTCAACACTATCACAAGTGCAAAAAGTGGATTTTCAACACGATCACAAGTGCAAAAAGTGTTTTTTCCACACTAATACAAGTGCAAAAGTGGTTTCCTGCACCAACACAAGTGCGAAAAGTGGTTTTTCCACACTAATACAAGTGCAAAAGTGGTTTTTCAACACTAACACAAGTGCGAAAAGTGGATTTTCAACACTATCACAAGTGCAAAAAGTGTTTTTTCCACACTAATACAAGTGCAAAAGTGGTTTCCTGCACCAACACAAGTGCGAAAAGTGGTTTTTCAACACTAACACAAGTGCGAAAAGTTGTTTTTCAACAATAACACAAGTGCGAAAAGTGTTTTTTCCACACTAATACAAGTGCAAAAGTGGTTTCCTGCACCAACACAAGTGCGAAAAGTGGTTTTTCAACACTAACACAAGTGCGAAAAGTGGTTTTTCAACACTATCACAAGTGCAAAAAGTGGATTTTCAACACGATCACAAGTGCAAAAAGTGTTTTTTCCACACTAATACAAGTGCAAAAGTGGTTTCCTGCACCAACACAAGTGCGAAAAGTGGTTTTTCAACACTAACACAAGTGCGAAAAGTGGTTTTTAAACACTAACACAAGTGCGAAAAGTGGTTTTTCAACACTATCACAAGTGCAAAAAGTGGATTTTCCACACTAACACAAGTGCGAAAAGTGGTTTTTCAACACTATCACAAGTGCAAAAAGTGGATTTTCCACACTAATACAAGTGCAAAAGTGGTTTCCTGCACCAACACAAGTGCGAAAAGTGGTTTTTCCACACTAATACAAGTGCAAAAGTGGTTTTTCAACACTATCACAAGTGCAAAAAGTGGATTTTCAACACTATCACAAGTGCAAAAAGTGTTTTTTCCACACTAATACAAGTGCAAAAGTGGTTTCCTGCACCAACACAAGTGCGAAAAGTTGTTTTTCAACACTAACACAAGTGCGAAAAGTGGTTTTTCAACACTATCACAAGTGCAAAAAGTGTTTTTTCCACACTAATACAAGTGCAAAAGTGGTTTCCTGCACCAACACAAGTGCAAAAAGTGGGTTTTCAACACTAACACAAGTGCGAAAAGTGGTTTTTCAACACTATCACAAGTGCAAAAAGTGTTTTTTCCACACTAATACAAGTGCAAAAGTTGTTTCCTGCACCAACACAAGTGCGAAAAGTGGTTTTTCAACACTAACACAAGTGCGAAAAGTGGTTTTTCAACACTATCACAAGTGCAAAAAGTGTTTTTTCCACACTAATACAAGTGCAAAAGTGGTTTCCTGCACCAACACAAGTGCGAAAAGTGGTTTTTCAACACTAACACAAGTGCGAAAAGTGGTTTTTCAACACTATCACAAGTGCAAAAAGTGGATTTTCAACACTATCACAAGTGCAAAAAGTGTTTTTTCCACACTAATACAAGTGCAAAAGTGGTTGCCTGCACCAACACATGTGCGAAAAGTTGTTTTTCAACACTAACACAAGTGCGAAAAGTGGTTTTTCAACACTATCACAAGTGCAAAAAGTGTTTTTTCCACACTAATACAAGTGCAAAAGTGGTTTCCTGCACCAACACAAGTGCGAAAAGTGGTTTTTCAACACTAACACAAGTGCGAAAAGTTGTTTTTCAACACTAACACAAGTGCGAAAAGTGTATTTTCAACACTATCACAAGTGCAAAAAGTGTTTTTTCCACACTAATACAAGTGCAAAAGTGGTTGCCTGCACCAACACAAGTGCGAAAAGTTGTTTTTCAACACTAACACAAGTGCGAAAAGTGGTTTTTCAACACTATCACAAGTGCAAAAAGTGTTTTTTCCACACTAATGCAAGTGCAAAAGTGGTTTCCTGCACCAACACAAGTGCGAAAAGTGGTTTTTCAACACTAACACAAGTGCGAAAAGTTGTTTTTCAACACTAACACAAGTGCGAAAAGTGTTTTTTCCACACTAATACAAGTGCAAAAGTGGTTTCCTGCACCAACACAAGTGCGAAAAGTGGTTTTTCAACACTAACACAAGTGCGAAAAGTGGTTTTTCAACACTATCACAAGTGCAAAAAGTGGATTTTCAACACGATCACAAGTGCAAAAAGTGTTTTTTCCACACGAATACAAGTGCAAAAGTGGTTTCCTACACCAACACAAGTGCGAAAAGTGGTTTTTCAACAGTAACACAAGTGCGAAAAGTGGTTTTTCAACACTATCACAAGTGCAAAAAGTGGATTTTCAACACTATCACAAGTGCAAAAAGTGTTTTTTCCACACTAGTACAAGTGCAAAAGTGGTTTCCTGCACCAACACAAGCGCGAAAAGTTGTTTTTCAACACTAACACAAGTGCGAAAAGTGGTTTTTCAACACTATCACAAGTGCAAAAAGTGTTTTTTCCACACTAATACAAGTGCAAAAGTGGTTTCCTGCACCAACACAAGTGCAAAAAGTGGGTTTTCAACACTAACACAAGTGCGAAAAGTGGTTTTTCAACACTATCACAAGTGCAAAAAGTGTTTTTTCCACACTAATACAAGTGCAAAAGTTGTTTCCTGCACCAACACAAGTGCGAAAAGTGGTTTTTCAACACTAACACAAGTGCGAAAAGTGGTTTTTCAACACTATCACAAGTGCAAAAAGTGTTTTTTCCACACTAATACAAGTGCAAAAGTGGTTTCCTGCACCAACACAAGTGCGAAAAGTGGTTTTTCAACACTAACACAAGTGCGAAAAGTGGTTTTTCAACACTATCACAAGTGCAAAAAGTAGATTTTCAACACGATCACAAGTGCAAAAGTGGTTTCCTGCACCAACACAAGTGCGAAAAGTGGTTTTTCAACACTAACACAAGTGCGAAAAGTGGTTTTTCAACACTAACACAAGTGCGAAAAGTGGTTTTTCAACACTATCACAAGTGCAAAAAGTGGATTTTCCACACGAATACAAGTGCTTTAGTGGTTTCCTGCACCAACACAAGTGCGAAAAGTGGTTTTTCAACACTAACACAAGTGCAAAAAGTGGTTTTTCAATACTATCACAAGTGCAAAAAGTGTTTTTTCCACACTAATACAAGTGCAAAAGTGGTTTCCTGCACCAACACAAGTGCGAAAAGTGGTTTTTCAACACTAACACAAGTGCGAAAAGTGGTTTTTCAACACTAACACAAGTGCGAAAAGTGGTTTTTCCACACTAATACAAGTGCAAAAGTGGTTTCCTGCACCAACACAAGTGCGAAAAGTGGTTTTTCAACACTAACACAATTGCGAAAAGTGGTTTTTCAACACCAACACAAGTGCGAAAAGTGGTTTTTCAACACTATCAAGTGCAAAAAGTGGATTTTCCACAGTAATACAAGTGCAAAAGTGGTTTCCTGCACCAACACAAGTGCGAAAAGTAGTTTTTCAACACTAACACCAGTGCGAAAAGTGGTTTTTCCACACTAATACAAGTGCAAAAGTGGTTTCCTACACCAACACAAGTGCGAAAAGTGGTTTTTCAACACTAACACAAGTGCGAAAAGTGGTTTTTCAACACTATCACAAGTGCAAAAAGTGGATTTTCAACACTATCACAAGTGCAAAAAGTGTTTTTTCCACACTAGTACAAGTGCAAAAGTGGTTTCCTGCACCAACACAAGTGCGAAAAGTTGTTTTTCAACACTAACACAAGTGCGAAAAGTGGTTTTTCAACACTATCACAAGTGCAAAAAGTGTTTTTTCCACACTAATACAAGTGCAAAAGTGGTTTCCTGCACCAACACAAGTGCAAAAAGTGGGTTTTCAACACTAACACAAGTGCGAAAAGTGGTTTTTCAACACTATCACAAGTGCAAAAAGTGTTTTTTCCACACTAATACAAGTGCAAAAGTTGTTTCCTGCACCAACACAAGTGCGAAAAGTGGTTTTTCAACACTAACACAAGTGCGAAAAGTGGTTTTTCAACACTATCACAAGTGCAAAAAGTGTTTTTTCCACACTAATACAAGTGCAAAAGTGGTTTCCTGCACCAACACAAGTGCGAAAAGTGGTTTTTCAACACTAACACAAGTGCGAAAAGTGGTTTTTCAACACTATCACAAGTGCAAAAAGTAGATTTTCAACACGATCACAAGTGCAAAAGTGGTTTTCTGCACCAACACAAGTGCGAAAAGTGGTTTTTCAACACTAACACAAGTGCGAAAAGTGGTTTTTCAACACTAACACAAGTGCGAAAAGTGGTTTTTCAACACTATCACAAGTGCAAAAAGTGGATTTTCCACACGAATACAAGTGCTTTAGTGGTTTCCTGCACCAACACAAGTGCGAAAAGTGGTTTTTCAACACTAACACAAGTGCAAAAAGTGGTTTTTCAACACTATCACAAGTGCAAAAAGTGTTTTTTCCACACTAATACAAGTGCAAAAGTGGTTTCCTGCACCAACACAAGTGCGAAAAGTAGTTTTTCAACACTAACACCAGTGCGAAAAGTGGTTTTTCCACACTAATACAAGTGCAAAAGTGGTTTCCTGCACCAACACAAGTGCGAAAAGTGGTTTTTCAACACTAACACAAGTGCGAAAAGTGGTTTTTCAACACTAACACAAGTGCGAAAAGTGGTTTTTCCACACTAATACAAGTGCAAAAGTGGTTTCCTGCACCAACACAAGTGCGAAAAGTGGTTTTTCAACACTAACACAAGTGCGAAAAGTGGTTTTTCAACACTAACACAAGTGCGAAAAGTGGTTTTTCAACACTATCACAAGTGCAAAAAGTGGATTTTCCACACTAATACAAGTGCAAAAGTGGTTTCCTGCACCAACACAAGTGCGAAAAGTGGTTTTTCAACACTAACACAAGTGCGAAAAGTGGTTTTTCAACATTATCACAAGTGCCAAAAGTGTTTTTTCCACACTAATACAAGTGCAAAAGTGGTTTCCTGCACCAACACAAGTGCGAAAAGTGGTTTTTCAACACTAACACAAGTGCGAAAAGTGGTTTTTCAACACTAATACAAGTGCGAAAAGTGGTATTTCCACACTAATACAAGTGCAAAAGTGGTTTCCTGCACCAACACAAGTGCGAAAAGTGGTTTTTCAACAACACAAGTGCGAAAAGTGGTTTTTCAACACTAACACAAGTGCGAAAAGTGGTTTTTCAACACTATCACAAGTGCAAAGAGGTGGATTTTCCACACTAATACAAGTGCAAAAGTGGTTTCCTGCACCAACACAAGTGCGAAAAGTGGTTTTTCAACACTAACACAAGTGCGAAAAGTGGTTTTTCAACACTAACACAAGTGCAAAAAGTGTTTTTTCCACACTAATACAAGTGCAAAAGTGGTTTCCTGCACCAACACAAGTGCGAAATGTGGTTTTTCAACACTATCACAAGTGCAAAAAGTGGATTTTCAACACTATCACAAGTGCAAAAAGTGTTTTTTCCACACTAATACAAGTGCAAAAGTGGTTTCCTGCACCAACACAAGTGCGAAAAGTGGTTTTTCAACACTAACACAAGTGCGAAAAGTGGTTTTTCAACACTAACACAAGTGCGAAAAGTGGTTTTTAAACACTAACACAAGTGCGAAAAGTGGTTTTTCAACACTATCACAAGTGCAAAAAGTGGATTTTCCACACTAACACAAGTGCGAAAAGTGGATTTTCAACACTATCACAAGTGCAAAAAGTGGATTTTCCACACTAATACAAGTGCAAAAGTGGTTTCCTGCACCAACACAAGTGCGAAAAGTGGTTTTGCCACACTAATACAAGTGCAAAAGTGGTTTTTCAACACTATCACAAGTGCAAAAAGTGTTTTTTCCACACTAATACAAGTGCAAAAGTGGTTTCCTGCACCAACACAAGTGCGAAAAGTGGTTTTTCAACACTAACACAAGTGCGAAAAGTTGTTTTTCAACAATAACACAAGTGTGAAAAGTGTTTTTTCCACACTAATACAAGTGCAAAAGTGGTTTCCTGCACCAACACAAGTGCGAAAAGTGGTTTTTCAACACTAACACAAGTGCGAAAAGTGGTTTTTCAACACTATCACAAGTGCAAAAAGTGGATTTTCAACACGATCACAAGTGCAAAAAGTGTTTTTTCCACACTAATACAAGTGCAAAAGTGGTTTCCTGCACCAACACAAGTGCGAAAAGTGGTTTTTCAACACTAACACAAGTGTGAAAAGTGGTTTTTCAACACTAACACAAGTGCGAAAAGTGGTTTTTAAACACTAACACAAGTGCGAAAAGTGGTTTTTCAACACTATCACAAGTGCAAAAAGTGGATTTTCCACACTAACACAAGTGCGAAAAGTGGTTTTTCAACACTATCACAAGTGCAAAAAGTGGATTTTCCACACTAATACAAGTGCAAAAGTGGTTTCCTGCACCAACACAAGTGCGAAAAGTGGTTTTTCCACACTAATACAAGTGCAAAAGTGGTTTTTCAACACTATCACAAGTGCAAAAAGTGGATTTTCAACACTATCACAAGTGCAAAAAGTGTTTTTTCCACACTAATACAAGTGCAAAAGTGGTTTCCTGCACCAACACAAGTGCGAAAAGTGGTTTTTCAACACTAACACAAGTGCGAAAAGTTGTTTTTCAACAATAACACAAGTGCGAAAAGTGTTTTTTCCACACTAATACAAGTGCAAAAGTGGTTTCCTGCACCAACACAAGTGCGAAAAGTGGTTTTTCAACACTAACACAAGTGCGATAAGTGGTTTTTCAACACTATCACAAGTGCAAAAAGTGGATTTTCAACACGATCACAAGTGCAAAAAGTGTTTTTTCCACACTAATACAAGTGCAAAAGTGGTTTCCTGCACCAACACAAGTGCGAAAAGTGGTTTTTCCACACTAATACAAGTGCAAAAGTGGTTTTTCAACACTAACACAAGTGCGAAAAGTGGATTTTCAACACTATCACAAGTGCAAAAAGTGTTTTTTCCACACTAATACAAGTGCAAAAGTGGTTTCCTGCACCAACACAAGTGCGAAAAGTGGTTTTTCAACACTAACACAAGTGCGAAAAGTTGTTTTTCAACAATAACACAAGTGCGAAAAGTGTTTTTTCCACACTAATACAAGTGCAAAAGTGGTTTCCTGCACCAACACAAGTGCGAAAAGTGGTTTTTCAACACTAACACAAGTGCGAAAAGTGGTTTTTCAACACTATCACAAGTGCAAAAAGTGGATTTTCAACACGATCACAAGTGCAAAAAGTGTTTTTTCCACACTAATACAAGTGCAAAAGTGGTTTCCTGCACCAACACAAGTGCGAAAAGTGGTTTTTCAACACTAACACAAGTGCGAAAAGTGGTTTTTAAACACTAACACAAGTGCGAAAAGTGGTTTTTCAACACTATCACAAGTGCAAAAAGTGGATTTTCCACACTAACACAAGTGCGAAAAGTGGTTTTTCAACACTATCACAAGTGCAAAAAGTGGATTTTCCACACTAATACAAGTGCAAAAGTGGTTTCCTGCACCAACACAAGTGCGAAAAGTGGTTTTTCCACACTAATACAAGTGCAAAAGTGGTTTTTCAACACTATCACAAGTGCAAAAAGTGGATTTTCAACACTATCACAAGTGCAAAAAGTGTTTTTTCCACACTAATACAAGTGCAAAAGTGGTTTCCTGCACCAACACAAGTGCGAAAAGTTGTTTTTCAACACTAACACAAGTGCGAAAAGTGGTTTTTCAACACTATCACAAGTGCAAAAAGTGTTTTTTCCACACTAATACAAGTGCAAAAGTGGTTTCCTGCACCAACACAAGTGCGAAAAGTGGTTTTTCAACACTAACACAAGTGCGAAAAGTTGTTTTTCAACACTAACACAAGTGCGAAAAGTGTTTTTTCCACACTAATACAAGTGCAAAAGTGGTTTCCTGCACCAACACAAGTGCGAAAAGTGGTTTTTCAACACTAACACAAGTGCGAAAAGTGGTTTTTCAACACTATCACAAGTGCAAAAAGTGGATTTTCAACACGATCACAAGTGCAAAAAGTGTTTTTTCCACACTAATACAAGTGCAAAAGTGGTTTCCTACACCAACACAAGTGCGAAAAGTGGTTTTTCAACACTAACACAAGTGCGAAAAGTGGTTTTTCAACACTATCACAAGTGCAAAAAGTGGATTTTCAACACTATCACAAGTGCAAAAAGTGTTTTTTCCACATTAGTACAAGTGCAAAAGTGGTTTCCTGCACCAACACAAGTGCGAAAAGTTGTTTTTCAACACTAACACAAGTGCGAAAAGTGGTTTTTCAACACTATCACAAGTGCAAAAAGTGTTTTTCCACACTAATACAAGTGGAAAAGTGGTTTCCTGCACCAACACAAGTGCAAAAAGTGGGTTTTCAACACTAACACAAGTGCGAAAAGTGGTTTTTCAACACTAACACAAGTGCAAAAAGTGGTTTTTCAACACTAACACAAGTGCGAAAAGTGGTTTTTCCACACTAATACAAGTGCAAAAGTGGTTTCCTGCACCAACACAAGTGCGAAAAGTGGTTTTTCAACACTAACACAATTGCGAAAAGTGGTTTTTCAACACCAACACAAGTGCAAAAAGTGGTTTTTCAACACTATCAAGTGCAAAAAGTGGATTTTCCACACTAATACAAGTGCAAAAGTGGTTTCCTGCACCAACACAAGTGCGAAAAGTGGTTTTTCAACACTAACACAAGTGCGAAAAGTGGTTTTTCAACACTAACACAAGTGCGAAAAGTGGTTTTTCAACACCATCACAAGGGCAAAAAGTGGATTTTCAACACTATCACAAGTGCAAAAAGTGTTTTTCCACACTAATACAAGTGCAAAAGTGGTTTTCCTGCACCAACACAAGTGCAAAAAGTGGTTTTTCAACACTAACACAAGTGCGAAAAGTGGTTTTTCAACACTAAGACAAGTGCGAAAAGGGGTTTTTCAACACTAACACAAGTGCGAAAAGTGGTTTTTCAACACTATCACAAGTGCAAAAAGTGGATTTTCCACACTAATACAACTGCAAAAGTGGTTTTTCAACACTATCACAAGTGCGAAAAGTGGTTTTTCAACACTAACACAAGTGCGAAAAGTGGTTTTTCAACACTAACACAAGTGCGAAAAGTGGTTTTTCCACACTAATACAAGTGCAAAAGTGGTTTCCTGCACCAACACAAGTGCGAAAAGTGGTTTTTCAACAGTAACACAAACACAATTGCGAAAAGTGGTTTTTCAACACTAACACAAGTGCGAAAAGTGGTTTTTCAACACTATCACAAGTGCAAAAAGTGGATTTTCCACACTAATACAAGTGCAAAAGTGGTTTCCTGCACCAACACAAGTGCGAAAAGTGGTTTTTCAACACTAACACAAGTGCGAAAAGTGGTTTTTCAACACTATCACAAGTGCCAAAAGTGTTTTTTCCACACTAATACAAGTGCAAAAGTGGTTTCCTGCACCAACACAAGTGCGAAAAGTGGTTTTTCAACACTAACACAAGTGCGAAAAGTGGTTTTTCAACACCATCACAAGGGCAAAAAGTGGATTTTCAACACTATCACAAGTGCAAAAAGTGTTTTTCCACATTAATACAAGTGCAAAAGTGGTTTTCCTGCACCAACACAAGTGCAAAAAGTGGTTTTTCAACACTAACACAAGTGCGAAAAGTGGTTTTTCAACACTAAGACAAGTGCGAAAAGTGGTTTTTCAACACTATCACAAGTGCAAAAAGTGGATTTTCAACACTATCACAAGTGCAAAAAGTGTTTTTTCCACACTAATACAAGTGCAAAAGTGGTTGCCTGCACCAACACAAGTGCGAAAAGTTGTTTTTCAACACTAACACAAGTGCGAAAAGTGGTTTTTCAACACTATCACAAGTGCAAAAAGTGTTTTTTCCACACTAATACAAGTGCAAAAGTGGTTTCCTGCACCAACACAAGTGCGAAAAGTGGTTTTTCAACACTAACACAAGTGCGAAAAGTTGTTTTTCAACACTAACACAAGTGCGAAAAGTGTATTTTCAACACTATCACAAGTGCAAAAAGTGTTTTTTCCACACTAATACAAGTGCAAAAGTGGTTGCCTGCACCAACACAAGTGCGAAAAGTTGTTTTTCAACACTAACACAAGTGCGAAAAGTGGTTTTTCAACACTATCACAAGTGCGAAAAGTGTTTTTTCCACACTAATACAAGTGCAAAAGTGGTTTCCTGCACCAACACAAGTGCGAAAAGTGGTTTTTCAACACTAACACAAGTGCGAAAAGTGGTTTTTCAACACTATCACAAGTGCAAAAAGTGGATTTTCAACACGATCACAAGTGCAAAAAGTGTTTTTTCCACACTAATACAAGTGCAAAAGTGGTTTCCTACACCAACACAAGTGCGAAAAGTGGTTTTTCAACACTAACACAAGTGCGAAAAGTGGTTTTTCAACACTATCACAAGTGCAAAAAGTGGATTTTCAACACTATCACAAGTGCAAAAAGTGTTTTTTCCACATTAGTACAAGTGCAAAAGTGGTTTCCTGCACCAACACAAGTGCGAAAAGTTGTTTTTCAACACTAACACAAGTGCGAAAAGTGGTTTTTCAACACTATCACAAGTGCAAAAAGTGTTTTTCCACACTAATACAAGTGCAAAAGTGGTTTCCTGCACCAACACAAGTGCAAAAAGTGGGTTTTCAACACTAACACAAGTGCGAAAAGTGGTTTTTCAACACTAACACAAGTGCAAAAAGTGGTTTTTCAACACTAACACAAGTGCGAAAAGTGGTTTTTCCACACTAATACAAGTGCAAAAGTGGTTTCCTGCACCAACACAAGTGCGAAAAGTGGTTTTTCAACACTAACACAATTGCGAAAAGTGGTTTTTCAACACCAACACAAGTGCAAAAAGTGGTTTTTCAACACTATCAAGTGCAAAAAGTGGATTTTCCACACTAATACAAGTGCAAAAGTGGTTTCCTGCACCAACACAAGTGCGAAAAGTGGTTTTTCAAAACTAACACAAGTGCGAAAAGTGGTTTTTCAACACTAACACAAGTGCGAAAAGTGGTTTTTCAACACCATCACAAGGGCAAAAAGTGGATTTTCAACACTATCACAAGTGCAAAAAGTGTTTTTCCACACTAATACAAGTGCAAAAGTGGTTTTCCTGCACCAACACAAGTGCAAAAAGTGGTTTTTCAACACTAACACAAGTGCGAAAAGTGGTTTTTCAACACTAAGACAAGTGCGAAAAGGGGTTTTTCAACACTAACACAAGTGCGAAAAGTGGTTTTTCAACACTATCACAAGTGCAAAAAGTGGATTTTCCACACTAATACAACTGCAAAAGTGGTTTTTCAACACTATCACAAGTGCGAAAAGTGGTTTTTAAACACTAACACAAGTGCGAAAAGTGGTTTTTCAACACTAACACAAGTGCGAAAAGTGGTTTTTCCACACTAATACAAGTGCAAAAGTGGTTTCCTGCACCAACACAAGTGCGAAAAGTGGTTTTTCAACAGTAACACAATTGCGAAAAGTGGTTTTTCAACACTAACACAAGTGCGAAAAGTGGTTTTTCAACACTATCACAAGTGCAAAAAGTGGATTTTCCACACTAATACAAGTGCAAAAGTGGTTTCCTGCACCAACACAAGTGCGAAAAGTGGTTTTTCAACACTAACACAAGTGCGAAAAGTGGTTTTTCAACACTATCACAAGTGCCAAAAGTGTTTTTTCCACACTAATACAAGTGCAAAAGTGGTTTCCTGCACCAACACAAGTGCGAAAAGTGGTTTTTCAACACTAACACAAGTGCGAAAAGTGGTTTTTCAACACCATCACAAGGGCAAAAAGTGGATTTTCAACACTATCACAAGTGCAAAAAGTGTTTTTCCACACTAATACAAGTGCAAAAGTGGTTTTCCTGCACCAACACAAGTGCAAAAAGTGGTTTTTCAACACTAACACAAGTGCGAAAAGTGGTTTTTCAACACTAAGACAAGTGCGAAAAGGGGTTTTTCAACACTAACACAAGTGCGAAAAGTGGTTTTTCAACACTATCACAAGTGCAAAAAGTGGATTTTCAACACTATCACAAGTGCAAAAAGTGTTTTTTCCACACTAATACAAGTGCAAAAGTGGTTGCCTGCACCAACACAAGTGCGAAAAGTTGTTTTTCAACACTAACACAAGTGCGAAAAGTGGTTTTTCAACACTATCACAAGTGCAAAAAGTGTTTTTTCCACACTAATACAAGTGCAAAAGTGGTTTCCTGCACCAACACAAGTGCGAAAAGTGGTTTTTCAACACTAACACAAGTGCGAAAAGTTGTTTTTCAACACTAACACAAGTGCGAAAAGTGTATTTTCAACACTATCACAAGTGCAAAAAGTGTTTTTTCCACACTAATACAAGTGCAAAAGTGGTTGCCTGCACCAACACAAGTGCGAAAAGTTGTTTTTCAACACTAACACAAGTGCGAAAAGTGGTTTTTCAACACTATCACAAGTGCAAAAAGTGTTTTTTCCACACTAATACAAGTGCAAAAGTGGTTTCCTGCACCAACACAAGTGCGAAAAGTGGTTTTTCAACACTAACACAAGTGCGAAAAGTTGTTTTTCAACACTAACACAAGTGCGAAAAGTGTTTTTTCCACACTAATACAAGTGCAAAAGTGGTTTCCTGCACCAACACAAGTGCGAAAAGTGGTTTTTCAACACTAACACAAGTGCGAAAAGTGGTTTTTCAACACTATCACAAGTGCAAAAAGTGGATTTTCAACACGATCACAAGTGCAAAAAGTGTTTTTTCCACACGAATACAAGTGCAAAAGTGGTTTCCTACACCAACACAAGTGCGAAAAGTGGTTTTTCAACACTAACACAAGTGCGAAAAGTGGTTTTTCAACACTATCACAAGTGCAAAAAGTGGATTTTCAACACTATCACAAGTGCAAAAAGTGTTTTTTCCACACTAGTACAAGTGCAAAAGTGGTTTCCTGCACCAACACAAGTGCGAAAAGTTGTTTTTCAACACTAACACAAGTGCGAAAAGTGGTTTTTCAACACTATCACAAGTGCAAAAAGTGTTTTTCCACACTAATACAAGTGCAAAAGTGGTTTCCTGCACCAACACAAGTGCAAAAAGTGGGTTTTCAACACTAACACAAGTGCGAAAAGTGGTTTTTCAACACTATCACAAGTGCAAAAAGTGTTTTTTCCACACTAATACAAGTGCAAAAGTTGTTTCCTGCACCAACACAAGTGCGAAAAGTGGTTTTTCAACACTAACACAAGTGCGAAAAGTGGTTTTTCAACACTATCACAAGTGCAAAAAGTGTTTTTTCCACACTAATACAAGTGCAAAAGTGGTTTCCTGCACCAACACAAGTGCGAAAAGTGGTTTTTCAACACTAACACAAGTGCGAAAAGTGGTTTTTCAACACTATCACAAGTGCAAAAAGTAGATTTTCAACACGATCACAAGTGCAAAAGTGGTTTCTTGCACCAACACAAGTGCGAAAAGTGGTTTTTCAACACTAACACAAGTGCGAAAATTGGTTTTTCAACACTAACACAAGTGCGAAAAGTGGTTTTTCAACACTATCACAAGTGCAAAAAGTGTTTTTCCACACTAATACAAGTGGAAAAGTGGTTTCCTGCACCAACACAAGTGCAAAAAGTGGGTTTTCAACACTAACACAAGTGCGAAAAGTGGTTTTTCAACACTAACACAAGTGCAAAAAGTGGTTTTTCAACACTAACACAAGTGCGAAAAGTGGTTTTTCCACACTAATACAAGTGCAAAAGTGGTTTCCTGCACCAACACAAGTGCGAAAAGTGGTTTTTCAACACTAACACAATTGCGAAAAGTGGTTTTTCAACACCAACACAAGTGCAAAAAGTGGTTTTTCAACACTATCAAGTGCAAAAAGTGGATTTTCCACACTAATACAAGTGCAAAAGTGGTTTCCTGCACCAACACAAGTGCGAAAAGTGGTTTTTCAACACTAACACAAGTGCGAAAAGTGGTTTTTCAACACTAACACAAGTGCGAAAAGTGGTTTTTCAACACCATCACAAGGGCAAAAAGTGGATTTTCAACACTATCACAAGTGTAAAAAGTGTTTTTCCACACTAATACAAGTGCAAAAGTGGTTTTCCTGCACCAACACAAGTGCAAAAAGTGGTTTTTCAACACTAACACAAGTGCGAAAAGTGGTTTTTCAACACTAAGACAAGTGCGAAAAGGGGTTTTTCAACACTAACACAAGTGCGAAAAGTGGTTTTTCAACACTATCACAAGTGCAAAAAGTGGATTTTCCACACTAATACAACTGCAAAAGTGGTTTTTCAACACTATCACAAGTGCGAAAAGTGGTTTTTCAACACTAACACAAGTGCGAAAAGTGGTTTTTCAACACTAACACAAGTGCGAAAAGTGGTTTTTCCACACTAATACAAGTGCAAAAGTGGTTTCCTGCACCAACACAAGTGCGAAAAGTGGTTTTTCAACAGTAACACAAACACAATTGCGAAAAGTGGTTTTTCAACACTAACACAAGTGCGAAAAGTGGTTTTTCAACACTATCACAAGTGCAAAAAGTGGATTTTCCACACTAATACAAGTGCAAAAGTGGTTTCCTGCACCAACACAAGTGCGAAAAGTGGTTTTTCAACACTAACACAAGTGCGAAAAGTGGTTTTTCAACACTATCACAAGTGCCAAAAGTGTTTTTTCCACACTAATACAAGTGCAAAAGTGGTTTCCTGCACCAACACAAGTGCGAAAAGTGGTTTTTCAACACTAACACAAGTGCGAAAAGTGGTTTTTCAACACCATCACAAGGGCAAAAAGTGGATTTTCAACACTATCACAAGTGCAAAAAGTGTTTTTCCACATTAATACAAGTGCAAAAGTGGTTTTCCTGCACCAACACAAGTGCAAAAAGTGGTTTTTCAACACTAACACAAGTGCGAAAAGTGGTTTTTCAACACTAAGACAAGTGCGAAAAGTGGTTTTTCAACACTATCACAAGTGCAAAAAGTGGATTTTCAACACTATCACAAGTGCAAAAAGTGTTTTTTCCACACTAATACAAGTGCAAAAGTGGTTGCCTGCACCAACACAAGTGCGAAAAGTTGTTTTTCAACACTAACACAAGTGCGAAAAGTGGTTTTTCAACACTATCACAAGTGCAAAAAGTGTTTTTTCCACACTAATACAAGTGCAAAAGTGGTTTCCTGCACCAACACAAGTGCGAAAAGTGGTTTTTCAACACTAACACAAGTGCGAAAAGTTGTTTTTCAACACTAACACAAGTGCGAAAAGTGTATTTTCAACACTATCACAAGTGCAAAAAGTGTTTTTTCCACACTAATACAAGTGCAAAAGTGGTTGCCTGCACCAACACAAGTGCGAAAAGTTGTTTTTCAACACTAACACAAGTGCGAAAAGTGGTTTTTCAACACTATCACAAGTGCGAAAAGTGTTTTTTCCACACTAATACAAGTGCAAAAGTGGTTTCCTGCACCAACGCAAGTGCGAAAAGTGGTTTTTCAACACTAACACAAGTGCGAAAAGTGGTTTTTCAACACTATCACAAGTGCAAAAAGTGGATTTTCAACACGATCACAAGTGCAAAAAGTGTTTTTTCCACACTAATACAAGTGCAAAAGTGGTTTCCTACACCAACACAAGTGCGAAAAGTGGTTTTTCAACACTAACACAAGTGCGAAAAGTGGTTTTTCAACACTATCACAAGTGCAAAAAGTGGATTTTCAACACTATCACAAGTGCAAAAAGTGTTTTTTCCACATTAGTACAAGTGCAAAAGTGGTTTCCTGCACCAACACAAGTGCGAAAAGTTGTTTTTCAACACTAACACAAGTGCGAAAAGTGGTTTTTCAACACTATCGCAAGTGCAAAAAGTGTTTTTCCACACTAATACAAGTGCAAAAGTGGTTTCCTGCACCAACACAAGTGCAAAAAGTGGGTTTTCAACACTAACACAAGTGCGAAAAGTGGTTTTTCAACACTAACACAAGTGCAAAAAGTGGTTTTTCAACACTAACACAAGTGCGAAAAGTGGTTTTTCCACACTAATACAAGTGCAAAAGTGGTTTCCTGCACCAACACAAGTGCGAAAAGTGGTTTTTCAACACTAACACAATTGCGAAAAGTGGTTTTTCAACACCAACACAAGTGCAAAAAGTGGTTTTTCAACACTATCAAGTGCAAAAAGTGGATTTTCCACACTAATACAAGTGCAAAAGTGGTTTCCTGCACCAACACAAGTGCGAAAAGTGGTTTTTCAAAACTAACACAAGTGCGAAAAGTGGTTTTTCAACACTAACACAAGTGCGAAAAGTGGTTTTTCAACACCATCACCAGGGCAAAAAGTGGATTTTCAACACTATCACAAGTGCAAAAAGTGTTTTTCCACACTAATACAAGTGCAAAAGTGGTTTTCCTGCACCAACACAAGTGCAAAAAGTGGTTTTTCAACACTAACACAAGTGCGAAAAGTGGTTTTTCAACACTAAGACAAGTGCGAAAAGGGGTTTTTCAACACTAACACAAGTGCGAAAAGTGGTTTTTCAACACTATCACAAGTGCAAAAAGTGGATTTTCCACACTAATACAACTGCAAAAGTGGTTTTTCAACACTATCACAAGTGCGAAAAGTGGTTTTTCAACACTAACACAAGTGCGAAAAGTGGTTTTTCAACACTAACACAAGTGCGAAAAGTGGTTTTTCCACACTAATACAAGTGCAAAAGTGGTTTCCTGCACCAACACAAGTGCGAAAAGTGGTTTTTCAACAGTAACACAATTGCGAAAAGTGGTTTTTCAACACTAACACAAGTGCGAAAAGTGGTTTTTCAACACTATCACAAGTGCAAAAAGTGGATTTTCCACACTAATACAAGTGCAAAAGTGGTTTCCTGCACCAATACAAGTGCGAAAAGTGGTTTTTCAACACTAACACAAGTGCGAAAAGTGGTTTTTCAACACTATCACAAGTGCCAAAAGTGTTTTTTCCACACTAATACAAGTGCAAAAGTGGTTTCCTGCACCAACACAAGTGCGAAAAGTGGTTTTTCAACACTAACACAAGTGCGAAAAGTGGTTTTTCAACACCATCACAAGGGCAAAAAGTGGATTTTCAACACTATCACAAGTGCAAAAAGTGTTTTTCCACACTAATACAAGTGCAAAAGTGGTTTTCCTGCACCAACACAAGTGCAAAAAGTGGTTTTTCAACACTAACACAAGTGCGAAAAGTGGTTTTTCAACACTAAGACAAGTGCGAAAAGGGGTTTTTCAACACTAACACAAGTGCGAAAAGTGGTTTTTCAACACTATCACAAGTGCAAAAAGTGGATTTTCAACACTATCACAAGTGCAAAAAGTGTTTTTTCCACACTAATACAAGTGCAAAAGTGGTTGCCTGCACCAACACAAGTGCGAAAAGTTGTTTTTAAACACTAACACAAGTGCGAAAAGTGGTTTTTCAACACTATCACAAGTGCAAAAAGTGTTTTTTCCACACTAATACAAGTGCAAAAGTGGTTTCCTGCACCAACACAAGTGCGAAAAGTGGTTTTTCAACACTAACACAAGTGCGAAAAGTTGTTTTTCAACACTAACACAAGTGCGAAAAGTGTATTTTCAACACTATCACAAGTGCAAAAAGTGTTTTTTCCACACTAATACAAGTGCAAAAGTGGTTGCCTGCACCAACACAAGTGCGAAAAGTTGTTTTTCAACACTAACACAAGTGCGAAAAGTGGTTTTTCAACACTATCACAAGTGCAAAAAGTGTTTTTTCCACACTAATACAAGTGCAAAAGTGGTTTCCTGCACCAACACAAGTGCGAAAAGTGGTTTTTCAACACTAACACAAGTGCGAAAAGTTGTTTTTCAACACTAACACAAGTGCGAAAAGTGTTTTTTCCACACTAATACAAGTGCAAAAGTGGTTTCCTGCACCAACACAAGTGCGAAAAGTGGTTTTTCAACACTAACACAAGTGCGAAAAGTGGTTTTTCAACACTATCACAAGTGCAAAAAGTGGATTTTCAACACGATCACAAGTGCAAAAAGTGTTTTTTCCACACGAATACAAGTGCAAAAGTGGTTTCCTACACCAACACAAGTGCGAAAAGTGGTTTTTCAACACTAACACAAGTGCGAAAAGTGGTTTTTCAACACTATCACAAGTGCAAAAAGTGGATTTTCAACACTATCACAAGTGCAAAAAGTGTTTTTTCCACACTAGTACAAGTGCAAAAGTGGTTTCCTGCACCAACACAAGTGCGAAAAGTTGTTTTTCAACACTAACACAAGTGCGAAAAGTGGTTTTTCAACACTATCACAAGTGCAAAAAGTGTTTTTTCCACACTAATACAAGTGCAAAAGTTGTTTCCTGCACCAACACAAGTGCGAAAAGTGGTTTTTCAACACTAACACAAGTGCGAAAAGTGGTTTTTCAACACTATCACAAGTGCAAAAAGTGTTTTTTCCACACTAATACAAGTGCAAAAGTGGTTTCCTGCACCAACACAAGTGCGAAAAGTGGTTTTTCAACACTAACACAAGTGCGAAAAGTGGTTTTTCAACACTATCACAAGTGCAAAAAGTAGATTTTCAACACGATCACAAGTGCAAAAGTGGTTTCTTGCACCAACACAAGTGCGAAAAGTGGTTTTTCAACACTAACACAAGTGCGAAAAGTGGTTTTTCAACACTAACACAAGTGCGAAAAGTGGTTTTTCAACACTATCACAAGTGCAAAAAGTGTTTTTCCACACTAATACAAGTGGAAAAGTGGTTTCCTGCACCAACACAAGTGCAAAAAGTGGGTTTTCAACACTAACACAAGTGCGAAAAGTGGTTTTTCAACACTAACACAAGTGCGAAAAGTGGTTTTTCAACACTATCACAAGTGCAAAAAGTGTTTTTTCCACACTAATACAAGTGCAAAAGTTGTTTCCTGCACCAACACAAGTGCGAAAAGTGGTTTTTCAACACTAACACAAGTGCGAAAAGTGGTTTTTCAACACTATCACAAGTGCAAAAAGTGTTTTTTCCACACTAATACAAGTGCAAAAGTGGTTTCCTGCACCAACACAAGTGCGAAAAGTGGTTTTTCAACACTAACACAAGTGCGAAAAGTGGTTTTTCAACACTATCACAAGTGCAAAAAGTAGATTTTCAACACGATCACAAGTGCAAAAGTGGTTTCTTGCACCAACACAAGTGCGAAAAGTGGTTTTTCAACACTAACACAAGTGCGAAAAGTGGTTTTTCAACACTAACACAAGTGCGAAAAGTGGTTTTTCAACACTATCACAAGTGCAAAAAGTGTTTTTCCACACTAATACAAGTGGAAAAGTGGTTTCCTGCACCAACACAAGTGCAAAAAGTGGGTTTTCAACACTAACACAAGTGCGAAAAGTGGTTTTTCAACACTAACACAAGTGCAAAAAGTGGTTTTTCAACACTAACACAAGTGCGAAAAGTGGTTTTTCCACACTAATACAAGTGCAAAAGTGGTTTCCTGCACCAACACAAGTGCGAAAAGTGGTTTTTCAACACTAACACAATTGCGAAAAGTGGTTTTTCAACACCAACACAAGTGCAAAAAGTGGTTTTTCAACACTATCAAGTGCAAAAAGTGGATTTTCCACACTAATACAAGTGCAAAAGTGGTTTCCTGCACCAACACAAGTGCGAAAAGTGGTTTTTCAACACTAACACAAGTGCGAAAAGTGGTTTTTCAACACTAACACAAGTGCGAAAAGTGGTTTTTCAACACCATCACAAGGGCAAAAAGTGGATTTTCAACACTATCACAAGTGTAAAAAGTGTTTTTCCACACTAATACAAGTGCAAAAGTGGTTTTCCTGCACCAACACAAGTGCAAAAAGTGGTTTTTCAACACTAACACAAGTGCGAAAAGTGGTTTTTCAACACTAAGACAAGTGCGAAAAGGGGTTTTTCAACACTAACACAAGTGCGAAAAGTGGTTTTTCAACACTATCACAAGTGCAAAAAGTGGATTTTCCACACTAATACAACTGCAAAAGTGGTTTTTCAACACTATCACAAGTGCGAAAAGTGGTTTTTCAACACTAACACAAGTGCGAAAAGTGGTTTTTCAACACTAACACAAGTGCGAAAAGTGGTTTTTCCACACTAATACAAGTGCAAAAGTGGTTTCCTGCACCAACACAAGTGCGAAAAGTGGTTTTTCAACAGTAACACAAACACAATTGCGAAAAGTGGTTTTTCAACACTAACACAAGTGCGAAAAGTGGTTTTTCAACACTATCACAAGTGCAAAAAGTGGATTTTCCACACTAATACAAGTGCAAAAGTGGTTTCCTGCACCAACACAAGTGCGAAAAGTGGTTTTTCAACACTAACACAAGTGCGAAAAGTGGTTTTTCAACACTATCACAAGTGCCAAAAGTGTTTTTTCCACACTAATACAAGTGCAAAAGTGGTTTCCTGCACCAACACAAGTGCGAAAAGTGGTTTTTCAACACTAACACAAGTGCGAAAAGTGGTTTTTCAACACCATCACAAGGGCAAAAAGTGGATTTTCAACACTATCACAAGTGCAAAAAGTGTTTTTCCACATTAATACAAGTGCAAAAGTGGTTTTCCTGCACCAACACAAGTGCAAAAAGTGGTTTTTCAACACTAACACAAGTGCGAAAAGTGGTTTTTCAACACTAAGACAAGTGCGAAAAGTGGTTTTTCAACACTATCACAAGTGCAAAAAGTGGATTTTCAACACTATCACAAGTGCAAAAAGTGTTTTTTCCACACTAATACAAGTGCAAAAGTGGTTGCCTGCACCAACACAAGTGCGAAAAGTTGTTTTTCAACACTAACACAAGTGCGAAAAGTGGTTTTTCAACACTATCACAAGTGCAAAAAGTGTTTTTTCCACACTAATACAAGTGCAAAAGTGGTTTCCTGCACCAACACAAGTGCGAAAAGTGGTTTTTCAACACTAACACAAGTGCGAAAAGTTGTTTTTCAACACTAACACAAGTGCGAAAAGTGTATTTTCAACACTATCACAAGTGCAAAAAGTGTTTTTTCCACACTAATACAAGTGCAAAAGTGGTTGCCTGCACCAACACAAGTGCGAAAAGTTGTTTTTCAACACTAACACAAGTGCGAAAAGTGGTTTTTCAACACTATCACAAGTGCGAAAAGTGTTTTTTCCACACTAATACAAGTGCAAAAGTGGTTTCCTGCACCAACGCAAGTGCGAAAAGTGGTTTTTCAACACTAACACAAGTGCGAAAAGTGGTTTTTCAACACTATCACAAGTGCAAAAAGTGGATTTTCAACACGATCACAAGTGCAAAAAGTGTTTTTTCCACACTAATACAAGTGCAAAAGTGGTTTCCTACACCAACACAAGTGCGAAAAGTGGTTTTTCAACACTAACACAAGTGCGAAAAGTGGTTTTTCAACACTATCACAAGTGCAAAAAGTGGATTTTCAACACTATCACAAGTGCAAAAAGTGTTTTTTCCACATTAGTACAAGTGCAAAAGTGGTTTCCTGCACCAACACAAGTGCGAAAAGTTGTTTTTCAACACTAACACAAGTGCGAAAAGTGGTTTTTCAACACTATCGCAAGTGCAAAAAGTGTTTTTCCACACTAATACAAGTGCAAAAGTGGTTTCCTGCACCAACACAAGTGCAAAAAGTGGGTTTTCAACACTAACACAAGTGCGAAAAGTGGTTTTTCAACACTAACACAAGTGCAAAAAGTGGTTTTTCAACACTAACACAAGTGCGAAAAGTGGTTTTTCCACACTAATACAAGTGCAAAAGTGGTTTCCTGCACCAACACAAGTGCGAAAAGTGGTTTTTCAACACTAACACAATTGCGAAAAGTGGTTTTTCAACACCAACACAAGTGCAAAAAGTGGTTTTTCAACACTATCAAGTGCAAAAAGTGGATTTTCCACACTAATACAAGTGCAAAAGTGGTTTCCTGCACCAACACAAGTGCGAAAAGTGGTTTTTCAAAACTAACACAAGTGCGAAAAGTGGTTTTTCAACACTAACACAAGTGCGAAAAGTGGTTTTTCAACACCATCACCAGGGCAAAAAGTGGATTTTCAACACTATCACAAGTGCAAAAAGTGTTTTTCCACACTAATACAAGTGCAAAAGTGGTTTTCCTGCACCAACACAAGTGCAAAAAGTGGTTTTTCAACACTAACACAAGTGCGAAAAGTGGTTTTTCAACACTAAGACAAGTGCGAAAAGGGGTTTTTCAACACTAACACAAGTGCGAAAAGTGGTTTTTCAACACTATCACAAGTGCAAAAAGTGGATTTTCCACACTAATACAACTGCAAAAGTGGTTTTTCAACACTATCACAAGTGCGAAAAGTGGTTTTTCAACACTAACACAAGTGCGAAAAGTGGTTTTTCAACACTAACACAAGTGCGAAAAGTGGTTTTTCCACACTAATACAAGTGCAAAAGTGGTTTCCTGCACCAACACAAGTGCGAAAAGTGGTTTTTCAACAGTAACACAATTGCGAAAAGTGGTTTTTCAACACTAACACAAGTGCGAAAAGTGGTTTTTCAACACCATCACAAGGGCAAAAAGTGGATTTTCAACACTATCACAAGTGCAAAAAGTGTTTTTCCACATTAATACAAGTGCAAAAGTGGTTTTCCTGCACCAACACAAGTGCAAAAAGTGGTTTTTCAACACTAACACAAGTGCGAAAAGTGGTTTTTCAACACTAAGACAAGTGCGAAAAGTGGTTTTTCAACACTATCACAAGTGCAAAAAGTGGATTTTCAACACTATCACAAGTGCAAAAAGTGTTTTTTCCACACTAATACAAGTGCAAAAGTGGTTGCCTGCACCAACACAAGTGCGAAAAGTTGTTTTTCAACACTAACACAAGTGCGAAAAGTGGTTTTTCAACACTATCACAAGTGCAAAAAGTGTTTTTTCCACACTAATACAAGTGCAAAAGTGGTTTCCTGCACCAACACAAGTGCGAAAAGTGGTTTTTCAACACTAACACAAGTGCGAAAAGTTGTTTTTCAACACTAACACAAGTGCGAAAAGTGTATTTTCAACACTATCACAAGTGCAAAAAGTGTTTTTTCCACACTAATACAAGTGCAAAAGTGGTTGCCTGCACCAACACAAGTGCGAAAAGTTGTTTTTCAACACTAACACAAGTGCGAAAAGTGGTTTTTCAACACTATCACAAGTGCGAAAAGTGTTTTTTCCACACTAATACAAGTGCAAAAGTGGTTTCCTGCACCAACGCAAGTGCGAAAAGTGGTTTTTCAACACTAACACAAGTGCGAAAAGTGGTTTTTCAACACTATCACAAGTGCAAAAAGTGGATTTTCAACACGATCACAAGTGCAAAAAGTGTTTTTTCCACACTAATACAAGTGCAAAAGTGGTTTCCTACACCAACACAAGTGCGAAAAGTGGTTTTTCAACACTAACACAAGTGCGAAAAGTGGTTTTTCAACACTATCACAAGTGCAAAAAGTGGATTTTCAACACTATCACAAGTGCAAAAAGTGTTTTTTCCACATTAGTACAAGTGCAAAAGTGGTTTCCTGCACCAACACAAGTGCGAAAAGTTGTTTTTCAACACTAACACAAGTGCGAAAAGTGGTTTTTCAACACTATCGCAAGTGCAAAAAGTGTTTTTCCACACTAATACAAGTGCAAAAGTGGTTTCCTGCACCAACACAAGTGCAAAAAGTGGGTTTTCAACACTAACACAAGTGCGAAAAGTGGTTTTTCAACACTAACACAAGTGCAAAAAGTGGTTTTTCAACACTAACACAAGTGCGAAAAGTGGTTTTTCCACACTAATACAAGTGCAAAAGTGGTTTCCTGCACCAACACAAGTGCGAAAAGTGGTTTTTCAACACTAACACAATTGCGAAAAGTGGTTTTTCAACACCAACACAAGTGCAAAAAGTGGTTTTTCAACACTATCAAGTGCAAAAAGTGGATTTTCCACACTAATACAAGTGCAAAAGTGGTTTCCTGCACCAACACAAGTGCGAAAAGTGGTTTTTCAAAACTAACACAAGTGCGAAAAGTGGTTTTTCAACACTAACACAAGTGCGAAAAGTGGTTTTTCAACACCATCACCAGGGCAAAAAGTGGATTTTCAACACTATCACAAGTGCAAAAAGTGTTTTTCCACACTAATACAAGTGCAAAAGTGGTTTTCCTGCACCAACACAAGTGCAAAAAGTGGTTTTTCAACACTAACACAAGTGCGAAAAGTGGTTTTTCAACACTAAGACAAGTGCGAAAAGGGGTTTTTCAACACTAACACAAGTGCGAAAAGTGGTTTTTCAACACTATCACAAGTGCAAAAAGTGGATTTTCCACACTAATACAACTGCAAAAGTGGTTTTTCAACACTATCACAAGTGCGAAAAGTGGTTTTTCAACACTAACACAAGTGCGAAAAGTGGTTTTTCAACACTAACACAAGTGCGAAAAGTGGTTTTTCCACACTAATACAAGTGCAAAAGTGGTTTCCTGCACCAACACAAGTGCGAAAAGTGGTTTTTCAACAGTAACACAATTGCGAAAAGTGGTTTTTCAACACTAACACAAGTGCGAAAAGTGGTTTTTCAACACTATCACAAGTGCAAAAAGTGGATTTTCCACACTAATACAAGTGCAAAAGTGGTTTCCTGCACCAATACAAGTGCGAAAAGTGGTTTTTCAACACTAACACAAGTGCGAAAAGTGGTTTTTCAACACTATCACAAGTGCCAAAAGTGTTTTTTCCACACTAATACAAGTGCAAAAGTGGTTTCCTGCACCAACACAAGTGCGAAAAGTGGTTTTTCAACACTAACACAAGTGCGAAAAGTGGTTTTTCAACACCATCACAAGGGCAAAAAGTGGATTTTCAACACTATCACAAGTGCAAAAAGTGTTTTTCCACACTAATACAAGTGCAAAAGTGGTTTTCCTGCACCAACACAAGTGCAAAAAGTGGTTTTTCAACACTAACACAAGTGCGAAAAGTGGTTTTTCAACACTAAGACAAGTGCGAAAAGGGGTTTTTCAACACTAACACAAGTGCGAAAAGTGGTTTTTCAACACTATCACAAGTGCAAAAAGTGGATTTTCAACACTATCACAAGTGCAAAAAGTGTTTTTTCCACACTAATACAAGTGCAAAAGTGGTTGCCTGCACCAACACAAGTGCGAAAAGTTGTTTTTCAACACTAACACAAGTGCGAAAAGTGGTTTTTCAACACTATCACAAGTGCAAAAAGTGTTTTTTCCACACAGTGGTTTCCACACAGTGGTTTCCACACGAATACAAGTGCAAAAGTGGTTTCCTGCACCAACACAAGTGCGAAAAGTGGTTTTTCAACACTAACACAAGTGCGAAAAGTTGTTTTTCAACACTAACACAAGTGCGAAAAGTGTATTTTCAACACTATCACAAGTGCAAAAAGTGTTTTTTCCACACTAATACAAGTGCAAAAGTGGTTGCCTGCACCAACACAAGTGCGAAAAGTTGTTTTTCAACACTAACACAAGTGCGAAAAGTGGTTTTTCAACACTATCACAAGTGCAAAAAGTGTTTTTTCCACACTAATACAAGTGCAAAAGTGGTTTCCTGCACCAACACAAGTGCGAAAAGTGGTTTTTCAACACTAACACAAGTGCGAAAAGTTGTTTTTCAACACTAACACAAGTGCGAAAAGTGTTTTTTCCACACTAATACAAGTGCAAAAGTGGTTTCCTGCACCAACACAAGTGCGAAAAGTGGTTTTTCAACACTAACACAAGTGCGAAAAGTGGTTTTTCAACACTATCACAAGTGCAAAAAGTGGATTTTCAACACGATCACAAGTGCAAAAAGTGTTTTTTCCACACGAATACAAGTGCAAAAGTGGTTTCCTACACCAACACAAGTGCGAAAAGTGGTTTTTCAACACTAACACAAGTGCGAAAAGTGGTTTTTCAACACTATCACAAGTGCAAAAAGTGGATTTTCAACACTATCACAAGTGCAAAAAGTGTTTTTTCCACACTAGTACAAGTGCAAAAGTGGTTTCCTGCACCAACACAAGTGCGAAAAGTTGTTTTTCAACACTAACACAAGTGCGAAAAGTGGTTTTTCAACACTATCACAAGTGCAAAAAGTGTTTTTTCCACACTAATACAAGTGCAAAAGTGGTTTCCTGCACCAACACAAGTGCAAAAAGTGGGTTTTCAACACTAACACAAGTGCGAAAAGTGGTTTTTCAACACTATCACAAGTGCAAAAAGTGTTTTTTCCACACTAATACAAGTGCAAAAGTTGTTTCCTGCACCAACACAAGTGCGAAAAGTGGTTTTTCAACACTAACACAAGTGCGAAAAGTGGTTTTTCAACACTATCACAAGTGCAAAAAGTGTTTTTTCCACACTAATACAAGTGCAAAAGTGGTTTCCTGCACCAACACAAGTGCGAAAAGTGGTTTTTCAAC
The DNA here is from genome assembly GCF_964187855.1 of Myxine glutinosa. Taxonomy (NCBI): domain Eukaryota; kingdom Metazoa; phylum Chordata; class Myxini; order Myxiniformes; family Myxinidae; genus Myxine; species Myxine glutinosa. Next base: position 198,763,011 of record NC_136262.1, read on the forward strand.
ACTAACACAAGTGCGAAAAGTGGTTTTTCAACACTATCACAAGTGCAAAAAGTAGATTTTCAACACGATCACAAGTGCAAAAGTGGTTTCTTGCACCAACACAAGTGCGAAAAGTGGTTTTTCAACACTAACACAAGTGCGAAAAGTGGGTTTTCAACACTAACACAAGTGCGAAAAGTGGTTTTTCAACACTATCACAAGTGCAAAAAGTGGATTTTCCACACGAATACAAGTGCTTTAGTGGTTTCCTGCACCAACACAAGTGCGAAAAGTGGTTTTTCAACACTAACACAAGTGCAAAAAGTGGTTTTTCAACACTATCACAAGTGCAAAAAGTGTTTTTTCTACACTAATACAAGTGCAAAAGTGGTTTCCTGCACCAACACAAGTGCGAAAAGTGGTTTTTCAACACTAACACAAGTGCGAAAAGTGGTTTTTCAACACTAACACAAGTGCGAAAAGTGGTTTTTCCACACTAATACAAGTGCAAAAGTGGTTTCCTGCACCAACACAAGTGCGAAAAGTGGTTTTTCAACACTAACACAATTGCGAAAAGTGGTTTTTCAACACCAACACAAGTGCGAAAAGTGGTTTTTCAACACTATCAAGTGCAAAAAGTGGATTTCCACACTAATACAAGTGCAAAAGTGGTTTCCTGCACCAACACAAGTGCGAAAAGTAGTTTTTCAACACTAACACCAGTGCGAAAAGTGGTTTTTCCACACTAATACAAGTGCAAAAGTGGTTTCCTACACCAACACAAGTGCGAAAAGTGGTTTTTCAACACTAACACAAGTGCGAAAAGTGGTTTTTCAACACTATCACAAGTGCAAAAAGTGGATTTTCAACACTATCACAAGTGCAAAAAGTGTTTTTTCCACACTAGTACAAGTGCAAAAGTGGTTTCCTGCACCAACACAAGTGCGAAAAGTTGTTTTTCAACACTAACACAAGTGCGAAAAGTGGTTTTTCAACACTATCACAAGTGCAAAAAGTGTTTTTTCCACACTAATACAAGTGCAAAAGTGGTTTCCTGCACCAACACAAGTGCAAAAAGTGGGTTTTCAACACTAACACAAGTGCGAAAAGTGGTTTTTCAACACTATCACAAGGGCAAAAAGTGTTTTTTTCACACTAATACAAGTGCAAAAGTTGTTTCCTGCACCAACACAAGTGCGAAAAGTGGTTTTTCAACACTAACACAAGTGCGAAAAGTGGTTTTTCAACACTATCACAAGTGCAAAAAGTAGATTTTCAACACGATCACAAGTGCAAAAGTGGTTTCCTGCACCAACACAAGTGCGAAAAGTGGTTTTTCAACACTAACACAAGTGCGAAAAGTGGTTTTTCAACACTAACACAAGTGCGAAAAGTGGTTTTTCAACACTATCACAAGTGCAAAAAGTGGATTTTCCACACGAATACAAGTGCTTTAGTGGTTTCCTGCACCAACACAAGTGCGAAAAGTGGTTTTTCAACACTAACACAAGTGCAAAAAGTGGTTTTTCAACACTATCACAAGTGCAAAAAGTGTTTTTTCCACACTAATACAAGTGCAAAAGTGGTTTCCTGCACCAACACAAGTGCGAAAAGTAGTTTTTCAACACTAACACCAGTGCGAAAAGTGGTTTTTCCACACTAATACAAGTGCAAAAGTGGTTTCCTGCACCAACACAAGTGCGAAAAGTGGTTTTTCAACACTAACACAAGTGCGAAAAGTGGTTTTTCAACACTAACACAAGTGCGAAAAGTGGTTTTTCCACACTAATACAAGTGCAAAAGTGGTTTCCTGCACCAACACAAGTGCGAAAAGTGGTTTTTCAACACTAACACAAGTGCGAAAAGTGGTTTTTCAACACTAACACAAGTGCGAAAAGTGGTTTTTCAACACTATCACAAGTGCAAAAAGTGGATTTTCCACACTAATACAAGTGCAAAAGTGGTTTCCTGCACCAACACAAGTGCGAAAAGTGGTTTTTCAACACTAACACAAGTGCGAAAAGTGGGTTTTCAACATTATCACAAGTGCCAAAAGTGTTTTTTCCACACTAATACAAGTGCAAAAGTGGTTTCCTGCACCAACACAAGTGCGAAAAGTGGTTTTTCAACACTAACACAAGTGCGAAAAGTGGTTTTTCAACACTAATACAAGTGCGAAAAGTGGTATTTCCACACTAATACAAGTGCAAAAGTGGTTTCCTGCACCAACACAAGTGCGAAAAGTGGTTTTTCAACAACACAAGTGCGAAAAGTGGTTTTTCAACACTAACACAAGTGCGAAAAGTGGTTTTTCAACACTATCACAAGTGCAAAGCAGTGGATTTTCCACACTAATACAAGTGCAAAAGTGGTTTCCTGCACCAACACAAGTGCGAAAAGTGGTTTTTCAACACTAACACAAGTGCGAAAAGTGGTTTTTCAACACTAACACAAGTGCAAAAAGTGTTTTTTCCACACTAATACAAGTGCAAAAGTGGTTTCCTGCACCAACACAAGTGCGAAATGTGGTTTTTCAACACTATCACAAGTGCAAAAAGTGGATTTTCAACACTATCACAAGTGCAAAAAGTGTTTTTTCCACACTAATACAAGTGCAAAAGTGGTTTCCTGCACCAACACAAGTGCGAAAAGTGGTTTTTCAACACTAACACAAGTGCGAAAAGTGGTTTTTCAACACTAACACAAGTGCGAAAAGTGGTTTTTAAACACTAACACAAGTGCGAAAAGTGGTTTTTCAACACTATCACAAGTGCAAAAAGTGGATTTTCCACAATAACACAAGTGCGAAAAGTGGTTTTTCAACACTATCACAAGTGCAAAAAGTGGATTTTCCACACTAATACAAGTGCAAAAGTGGTTTCCTGCACCAACACAAGTGCGAAAAGTGGTTTTGCCACACTAATACAAGTGCAAAAGTGGTTTTTCAACACTATCACAAGTGCAAAAAGTGGATTTTCAACACTATCACAAGTGCAAAAAGTGTTTTTTCCACACTAATACAAGTGCAAAAGTGGTTTCCTGCACCAACACAAGTGCGAAAAGTTGTTTTTCAACACTAACACAAGTGCGAAAAGTGGTTTTTCAACACTATCACAAGTGCAAAAAGTGTTTTTTCCACACTAATACAAGTGCAAAAGTGGTTTCCTGCACCAACACAAGTGCGAAAAGTGGTTTTTCAACACTAACACAAGTGCGAAAAGTTGTTTTTCAACAATAACACAAGTGCGAAAAGTGTTTTTTCCACACTAATACAAGTGCAAAAGTGGTTTCCTGCACCAACACAAGTGCGAAAAGTGGTTTTTCAACACTAACACAAGTGCGAAAAGTGGTTTTTCAACACTATCACAAGTGCAAAAAGTGGATTTTCAACACGATCACAAGTGCAAAAAGTGTTTTTTCCACACTAATACAAGTGCAAAAGTGGTTTCCTGCACCAACACAAGTGCGAAAAGTGGTTTTTCAACACTAACACAAGTGCGAAAAGTGGTTTTTCAACACTAACACAAGTGCGAAAAGTGGTTTTTAAACACTAACACAAGTGCGAAAAGTGGTTTTTCAACACTATCACAAGTGCAAAAAGTGGATTTTCCACACTAACACAAGTGCGAAAAGTGGTTTTTCAACACTATCACAAGTGCGAAAAGTGGTTTTTCAACACTATCACAAGTGCAAAAAGTGTTTTTTCCACACTAATACAAGTGCAAAAGTGGTTTCCTGCACCAACACAAGTGCGAAAAGTGGTTTTTCAACACTAACACAAGTGCGAAAAGTTGTTTTTCAACACTAACACAAGTGCGAAAAGTGTATTTTCAACACTATCACAAGTGCAAAAAGTGTTTTTTCCACACTAATACAAGTGCAAAAGTGGTTGCCTGCACCAACACAAGTGCGAAAAGTTGTTTTTCAACACTAACACAAGTGCGAAAAGTGGTTTTTCAACACTATCACAAGTGCAAAAAGTGTTTTTTCCACACTAATACAAGTGCAAAAGTGGTTTCCTGCACCAACACAAGTGCGAAAAGTGGTTTTTCAACACTAACACAAGTGCGAAAAGTTGTTTTTCAACACTAACACAAGTGCGAAAAGTGTTTTTTCCACACTAATACAAGTGCAAAAGTGGTTTCCTGCACCAACACAAGTGCGAAAAGTGGTTTTTCAACACTAACACAAGTGCGAAAAGTGGTTTTTCAACACTATCACAAGTGCAAAAAGTGGATTTTCAACACGATCACAAGTGCAAAAAGTGTTTTTTCCACACGAATACAAGTGCAAAAGTGGTTTCCTACACCAACACAAGTGCGAAAAGTGGTTTTTCAACACTAACACAAGTGCGAAAAGTGGTTTTTCAACACTATCACAAGTGCAAAAAGTGGATTTTCAACACTATCACAAGTGCAAAAAGTGTTTTTTCCACACTAGTACAAGTGCAAAAGTGGTTTCCTGCACCAACACAAGTGCGAAAAGTTGTTTTTCAACACTAACACAAGTGCGAAAAGTGGTTTTTCAACACTATCACAAGTGCAAAAAGTGTTTTTCCACACTAATACAAGTGCAAAAGTGGTTTCCTGCACCAACACAAGTGCAAAAAGTGGGTTTTCAACACTAACACAAGTGCGAAAAGTGGTTTTTCAACACTATCACAAGTGCAAAAAGTGTTTTTTCCACACTAATACAAGTGCAAAAGTTGTTTCCTGCACCAACACAAGTGCGAAAAGTGGTTTTTCAACACTAACACAAGTGCGAAAAGTGGTTTTTCAACACTATCACAAGTGCAAAAAGTGTTTTTTCCACACTAATACAAGTGCAAAAGTGGTTTCCTGCACCAACACAAGTGCGAAAAGTGGTTTTTCAACACTAACACAAGTGCGAAAAGTGGTTTTTCAACACTATCACAAGTGCAAAAAGTAGATTTTCAACACGATCACAAGTGCAAAAGTGGTTTCTTGCACCAACACAAGTGCGAAAAGTGGTTTTTCAACACTAACACAAGTGCGAAAATTGGTTTTTCAACACTAACACAAGTGCGAAAAGTGGTTTTTCAACACTATCACAAGTGCAAAAAGTGTTTTTCCACACTAATACAAGTGGAAAAGTGGTTTCCTGCACCAACACAAGTGCAAAAAGTGGGTTTTCAACACTAACACAAGTGCGAAAAGTGGTTTTTCAACACTAACACAAGTGCAAAAAGTGGTTTTTCAACACTAACACAAGTGCGAAAAGTGGTTTTTCCACACTAATACAAGTGCAAAAGTGGTTTCCTGCACCAACACAAGTGCGAAAAGTGGTTTTTCAACACTAACACAATTGCGAAAAGTGGTTTTTCAACACCAACACAAGTGCAAAAAGTGGTTTTTCAACACTATCAAGTGCAAAAAGTGGATTTTCCACACTAATACAAGTGCAAAAGTGGTTTCCTGCACCAACACAAGTGCGAAAAGTGGTTTTTCAACACTAACACAAGTGCGAAAAGTGGTTTTTCAACACTAACACAAGTGCGAAAAGTGGTTTTTCAACACCATCACAAGGGCAAAAAGTGGATTTTCAACACTATCACAAGTGTAAAAAGTGTTTTTCCACACTAATACAAGTGCAAAAGTGGTTTTCCTGCACCAACACAAGTGCAAAAAGTGGTTTTTCAACACTAACACAAGTGCGAAAAGTGGTTTTTCAACACTAAGACAAGTGCGAAAAGGGGTTTTTCAACACTAACACAAGTGCGAAAAGTGGTTTTTCAACACTATCACAAGTGCAAAAAGTGGATTTTCCACACTAATACAACTGCAAAAGTGGTTTTTCAACACTATCACAAGTGCGAAAAGTGGTTTTTCAACACTAACACAAGTGCGAAAAGTGGTTTTTCAACACTAACACAAGTGCGAAAAGTGGTTTTTCCACACTAATACAAGTGCAAAAGTGGTTTCCTGCACCAACACAAGTGCGAAAAGTGGTTTTTCAACAGTAACACAAACACAATTGCGAAAAGTGGTTTTTCAACACTAACACAAGTGCGAAAAGTGGTTTTTCAACACTATCACAAGTGCAAAAAGTGGATTTTCCACACTAATACAAGTGCAAAAGTGGTTTCCTGCACCAACACAAGTGCGAAAAGTGGTTTTTCAACACTAACACAAGTGCGAAAAGTGGTTTTTCAACACTATCACAAGTGCCAAAAGTGTTTTTTCCACACTAATACAAGTGCAAAAGTGGTTTCCTGCACCAACACAAGTGCGAAAAGTGGTTTTTCAACACTAACACAAGTGCGAAAAGTGGTTTTTCAACACCATCACAAGGGCAAAAAGTGGATTTTCAACACTATCACAAGTGCAAAAAGTGTTTTTCCACATTAATACAAGTGCAAAAGTGGTTTTCCTGCACCAACACAAGTGCAAAAAGTGGTTTTTCAACACTAACACAAGTGCGAAAAGTGGTTTTTCAACACTAAGACAAGTGCGAAAAGTGGTTTTTCAACACTATCACAAGTGCAAAAAGTGGATTTTCAACACTATCACAAGTGCAAAAAGTGTTTTTTCCACACTAATACAAGTGCAAAAGTGGTTGCCTGCACCAACACAAGTGCGAAAAGTTGTTTTTCAACACTAACACAAGTGCGAAAAGTGGTTTTTCAACACTATCACAAGTGCAAAAAGTGTTTTTTCCACACTAATACAAGTGCAAAAGTGGTTTCCTGCACCAACACAAGTGCGAAAAGTGGTTTTTCAACACTAACACAAGTGCGAAAAGTTGTTTTTCAACACTAACACAAGTGCGAAAAGTGTATTTTCAACACTATCACAAGTGCAAAAAGTGTTTTTTTCCACACTAATACAAGTGCAAAAGTGGTTGCCTGCACCAACACAAGTGCGAAAAGTTGTTTTTCAACACTAACACAAGTGCGAAAAGTGGTTTTTCAACACTATCACAAGTGCGAAAAGTGTTTTTTCCACACTAATACAAGTGCAAAAGTGGTTTCCTGCACCAACGCAAGTGCGAAAAGTGGTTTTTCAACACTAACACAAGTGCGAAAAGTGGTTTTTCAACACTATCACAAGTGCAAAAAGTGGATTTTCAACACGATCACAAGTGCAAAAAGTGTTTTTTCCACACTAATACAAGTGCAAAAGTGGTTTCCTACACCAACACACGTGCGAAAAGTGGTTTTTCAACACTAACACAAGTGCGAAAAGTGGTTTTTCAACACTATCACAAGTGCAAAAAGTGGATTTTCAACACTATCACAAGTGCAAAAAGTGTTTTTTCCACATTAGTACAAGTGCAAAAGTGGTTTCCTGCACCAACACAAGTGCGAAAAGTTGTTTTTTCAACACTAACACAAGTGCGAAAAGTGGTTTTTCAACACTATCGCAAGTGCAAAAAGTGTTTTTCCACACTAATACAAGTGCAAAAGTGGTTTCCTGCACCAACACAAGTGCAAAAAGTGGGTTTTCAACACTAACACAAGTGCGAAAAGTGGTTTTTTCAACACTAACACAAGTGCAAAAAGTGGTTTTTCAACACTAACACAAGTGCGAAAAGTGGTTTTTCCACACTAATACAAGTGCAAAAGTGGTTTCCTGCACCAACACAAGTGCGAAAAGTGGTTTTTCAACACTAACACAATTGCGAAAAGTGGTTTTTCAACACCAACACAAGTGCAAAAAGTGGTTTTTCAACACTATCAAGTGCAAAAAGTGGATTTTCCACACTAATACAAGTGCAAAAGTGGTTTCCTGCACCAACACAAGTGCGAAAAGTGGTTTTTCAAAACTAACACAAGTGCGAAAAGTGGTTTTTCAACACTAACACAAGTGCGAAAAGTGGTTTTTCAACACCATCACCAGGGCAAAAAGTGGATTTTCAACACTATCACAAGTGCAAAAAGTGTTTTTCCACACTAATACAAGTGCAAAAGTGGTTTTCCTGCACCAACACAAGTGCAAAAAGTGGTTTTTCAACACTAACACAAGTGCGAAAAGTGGTTTTTCAACACTAAGACAAGTGCGAAAAGGGGTTTTTCAACACTAACACAAGTGCGAAAAGTGGTTTTTCAACACTATCACAAGTGCAAAAAGTGGATTTTCCACACTAATACAACTGCAAAAGTGGTTTTTCAACACTATCACAAGTGCGAAAAGTGGTTTTTCAACACTAACACAAGTGCGAAAAGTGGTTTTTCAACACTAACACAAGTGCGAAAAGTGGTTTTTCCACACTAATACAAGTGCAAAAGTGGTTTCCTGCACCAACACAAGTGCGAAAAGTGGTTTTTCAACAGTAACACAATTGCGAAAAGTGGTTTTTCAACACTAACACAAGTGCGAAAAGTGGTTTTTCAACACTATCACAAGTGCAAAAAGTGGATTTTCCACACTAATACAAGTGCAAAAGTGGTTTCCTGCACCAATACAAGTGCGAAAAGTGGTTTTTCAACACTAACACAAGTGCGAAAAGTGGTTTTTCAACACTATCACAAGTGCCAAAAGTGTTTTTTCCACACTAATACAAGTGCAAAAGTGGTTTCCTGCACCAACACAAGTGCGAAAAGTGGTTTTTCAACACTAACACAAGTGCGAAAAGTGGTTTTTCAACACCATCACAAGGGCAAAAAGTGGATTTTCAACACTATCACAAGTGCAAAAAGTGTTTTTCCACACTAATACAAGTGCAAAAGTGGTTTTCCTGCACCAACACAAGTGCAAAAAGTGGTTTTTCAACACTAACACAAGTGCGAAAAGTGGTTTTTCAACACTAAGACAAGTGCGAAAAGGGGTTTTTCAACACTAACACAAGTGCGAAAAGTGGTTTTTCAACACTATCACAAGTGCAAAAAGTGGATTTTCAACACTATCACAAGTGCAAAAAGTGTTTTTTCCACACTAATACAAGTGCAAAAGTGGTTGCCTGCACCAACACAAGTGCGAAAAGTTGTTTTTCAACACTAACACAAGTGCGAAAAGTGGTTTTTCAACACTATCACAAGTGCAAAAAGTGTTTTTTCCACACTAATACAAGTGCAAAAGTGGTTTCCTGCACCAACACAAGTGCGAAAAGTGGTTTTTCAACACTAACACAAGTGCGAAAAGTTGTTTTTCAACACTAACACAAGTGCGAAAAGTGTATTTTCAACACTATCACAAGTGCAAAAAGTGTTTTTTCCACACTAATACAAGTGCAAAAGTGGTTGCCTGCACCAACACAAGTGCGAAAAGTTGTTTTTCAACACTAACACAAGTGCGAAAAGTGGTTTTTCAACACTATCACAAGTGCAAAAAGTGTTTTTTCCACACTAATACAAGTGCAAAAGTGGTTTCCTGCACCAACACAAGTGCGAAAAGTGGTTTTTCAACACTAACACAAGTGCGAAAAGTTGTTTTTCAACACTAACACAAGTGCGAAAAGTGTTTTTTCCACACTAATACAAGTGCAAAAGTGGTTTCCTGCACCAACACAAGTGCGAAAAGTGGTTTTTCAACACTAACACAAGTGCGAAAAGTGGTTTTTCAACACTATCACAAGTGCAAAAAGTGGATTTTCAACACGATCACAAGTGCAAAAAGTGTTTTTTCCACACGAATACAAGTGCAAAAGTGGTTTCCTACACCAACACAAGTGCGAAAAGTGGTTTTTCAACACTAACACAAGTGCGAAAAGTGGTTTTTCAACACTATCACAAGTGCAAAAAGTGGATTTTCAACACTAACACAAGTGCAAAAAGTGTTTTTTCCACACTAGTACAAGTGCAAAAGTGGTTTCCTGCACCAACACAAGTGCGAAAAGTTGTTTTTCAACACTAACACAAGTGCGAAAAGTGGTTTTTCAACACTATCACAAGTGCAAAAAGTGTTTTTCCACACTAATACAAGTGCAAAAGTTGTTTCCTGCACCAACACAAGTGCGAAAAGTGGTTTTTCAACACTAACACAAGTGCGAAAAGTGTTTTTCAACACTATCACAAGTGCAAAAAGTGTTTTTTCCACACTAATACAAGTGCAAAAGTGGTTTCCTGCACCAACACAAGTGCGAAAAGTGGTTTTTCAACACTAACACAAGTGCGAAAAGTGGTTTTTCAACACTATCACAAGTGCAAAAAGTAGATTTTCAACACGATCACAAGTGCAAAAGTGGTTTCTTGCACCAACACAAGTGCGAAAAGTGGTTTTTCAACACTAACACAAGTGCGAAAAGTGGTTTTTCAACACTAACACAAGTGCGAAAAGTGGTTTTTCAACACTATCACAAGTGCAAAAAGTGTTTTTCCACACTAATACAAGTGGAAAAGTGGTTTCCTGCACCAACACAAGTGCAAAAAGTGGGTTTTCAACACTAACACAAGTGCGAAAAGTGGTTTTTCAACACTAACACAAGTGCGAAAAGTGGTTTTTCAACACTATCACAAGTGCAAAAAGTGTTTTTTCCACACTAATACAAGTGCAAAAGTTGTTTCCTGCACCAACACAAGTGCGAAAAGTGGTTTTTCAACACTAACACAAGTGCGAAAAGTGGTTTTTCAACACTATCACAAGTGCAAAAAGTGTTTTTTCCACACTAATACAAGTGCAAAAGTGGTTTCCTGCACCAACACAAGTGCGAAAAGTGGTTTTTTCAACACTAACACAAGTGCGAAAAGTGGTTTTTCAACACTATCACAAGTGCAAAAAGTAGATTTTCAACACGATCACAAGTGCAAAAGTGGTTTCTTGCACCAACACAAGTGCGAAAAGTGGTTTTTTCAACACTAACACAAGTGCGAAAAGTGGTTTTTCAACACTAACACAAGTGCGAAAAGTGGTTTTTCAACACTATCACAAGTGCAAAAAGTGTTTTTCCACACTAATACAAGTGGAAAAGTGGTTTCCTGCACCAACACAAGTGCAAAAAGTGGGTTTTCAACACTAACACAAGTGCGAAAAGTGGTTTTTCAACACTAACACAAGTGCAAAAAGTGGTTTTTCAACACTAACACAAGTGCGAAAAGTGGTTTTTCCACACTAATACAAGTGCAAAAGTGGTTTCCTGCACCAACACAAGTGCGAAAAGTGGTTTTTCAACACTAACACAATTGCGAAAAGTGGTTTTTCAACACCAACACAAGTGCAAAAAGTGGTTTTTCAACACTATCAAGTGCAAAAAGTGGATTTTCCACACTAATACAAGTGCAAAAGTGGTTTCCTGCACCAACACAAGTGCGAAAAGTGGTTTTTCAACACTAACACAAGTGCGAAAAGTGGTTTTTCAACACTAACACAAGTGCGAAAAGTGGTTTTTCAACACCATCACAAGGGCAAAAAGTGGATTTTCAACACTATCACAAGTGTAAAAAGTGTTTTTCCACACTAATACAAGTGCAAAAGTGGTTTTCCTGCACCAACACAAGTGCAAAAAGTGGTTTTTCAACACTAACACAAGTGCGAAAAGTGGTTTTTCAACACTAAGACAAGTGCGAAAAGGGGTTTTTCAACACTAACACAAGTGCGAAAAGTGGTTTTTCAACACTATCACAAGTGCAAAAAGTGGATTTTCCACACTAATACAACTGCAAAAGTGGTTTTTCAACACTATCACAAGTGCGAAAAGTGGTTTTTCAACACTAACACAAGTGCGAAAAGTGGTTTTTCAACACTAACACAAGTGCGAAAAGTGGTTTTTCCACACTAATACAAGTGCAAAAGTGGTTTCCTGCACCAACACAAGTGCGAAAAGTGGTTTTTCAACAGTAACACAAACACAATTGCGAAAAGTGGTTTTTCAACACTAACACAAGTGCGAAAAGTGGTTTTTCAACACTATCACAAGTGCAAAAAGTGGATTTTCCACACTAATACAAGTGCAAAAGTGGTTTCCTGCACCAACACAAGTGCGAAAAGTGGTTTTTCAACACTAACACAAGTGCGAAAAGTGGTTTTTCAACACTATCACAAGTGCCAAAAGTGGTTTTTTCCACACTAATACAAGTGCAAAAGTGGTTTCCTGCACCAACACAAGTGCGAAAAGTGGTTTTTCAACACTAACACAAGTGCGAAAAGTGGTTTTTCAACACCATCACAAGGGCAAAAAGTGGATTTTCAACACTATCACAAGTGCAAAAAGTGTTTTTCCACATTAATACAAGTGCAAAAGTGGTTTTCCTGCACCAACACAAGTGCAAAAAGTGGTTTTTCAACACTAACACAAGTGCGAAAAGTGGTTTTTCAACACTAAGACAAGTGCGAAAAGTGGTTTTTCAACACTATCACAAGTGCAAAAAGTGGATTTTCAACACTATCACAAGTGCAAAAAGTGTTTTTTCCACACTAATACAAGTGCAAAAGTGGTTGCCTGCACCAACACAAGTGCGAAAAGTTGTTTTTCAACACTAACACAAGTGCGAAAAGTGGTTTTTCAACACTATCACAAGTGCAAAAAGTGTTTTTTCCACACTAATACAAGTGCAAAAGTGGTTTCCTGCACCAACACAAGTGCGAAAAGTGGTTTTTCAACACTAACACAAGTGCGAAAAGTTGTTTTTCAACACTAACACAAGTGCGAAAAGTGTATTTTCAACACTATCACAAGTGCAAAAAGTGTTTTTTCCACACTAATACAAGTGCAAAAGTGGTTGCCTGCACCAACACAAGTGCGAAAAGTTGTTTTTCAACACTAACACAAGTGCGAAAAGTGGTTTTTCAACACTATCACAAGTGCGAAAAGTGTTTTTTCCACACTAATACAAGTGCAAAAGTGGTTTCCTGCACCAACGCAAGTGCGAAAAGTGGTTTTTCAACACTAACACAAGTGCGAAAAGTGGTTTTTCAACACTATCACAAGTGCAAAAAGTGGATTTTCAACACGATCACAAGTGCAAAAAGTGTTTTTTCCACACTAATACAAGTGCAAAAGTGGTTTCCTACACCAACACAAGTGCGAAAAGTGGTTTTTCAACACTAACACAAGTGCGAAAAGTGGTTTTTCAACACTATCACAAGTGCAAAAAGTGGATTTTCAACACTATCACAAGTGCAAAAAGTGTTTTTTCCACATTAGTACAAGTGCAAAAGTGGTTTCCTGCACCAACACAAGTGCGAAAAGTTGTTTTTCAACACTAACACAAGTGCGAAAAGTGGTTTTTCAACACTATCGCAAGTGCAAAAAGTGTTTTTCCACACTAATACAAGTGCAAAAGTGGTTTCCTGCACCAACACAAGTGCAAAAAGTGGGTTTTCAACACTAACACAAGTGCGAAAAGTGGTTTTTCAACACTAACACAAGTGCAAAAAGTGGTTTTTCAACACTAACACAAGTGCGAAAAGTGGTTTTTCCACACTAATACAAGTGCAAAAGTGGTTTCCTGCACCAACACAAGTGCGAAAAGTGGTTTTTCAACACTAACACAATTGCGAAAAGTGGTTTTTCAACACCAACACAAGTGCAAAAAGTGGTTTTTCAACACTATCAAGTGCAAAAAGTGGATTTTCCACACTAATACAAGTGCAAAAGTGGTTTCCTGCACCAACACAAGTGCGAAAAGTGGTTTTTCAAAACTAACACAAGTGCGAAAAGTGGTTTTTCAACACTAACACAAGTGCGAAAAGTGGTTTTTCAACACCATCACCAGGGCAAAAAGTGGATTTTCAACACTATCACAAGTGCAAAAAGTGTTTTTCCACACTAATACAAGTGCAAAAGTGGTTTTCCTGCACCAACACAAGTGCAAAAAGTGGTTTTTCAACACTAACACAAGTGCGAAAAGTGGTTTTTCAACACTAAGACAAGTGCGAAAAGGGGTTTTTCAACACTAACACAAGTGCGAAAAGTGGTTTTTCAACACTATCACAAGTGCAAAAAGTGGATTTTCCACACTAATACAACTGCAAAAGTGGTTTTTCAACACTATCACAAGTGCGAAAAGTGGTTTTTCAACACTAACACAAGTGCGAAAAGTGGTTTTTCAACACTAACACAAGTGCGAAAAGTGGTTTTTCCACACTAATACAAGTGCAAAAGTGGTTTCCTGCACCAACACAAGTGCGAAAAGTGGTTTTTCAACAGTAACACAATTGCGAAAAGTGGTTTTTCAACACTAACACAAGTGCGAAAAGTGGTTTTTCAACACCATCACAAGGGCAAAAAGTGGATTTTCAACACTATCACAAGTGCAAAAAGTGTTTTTCCACATTAATACAAGTGCAAAAGTGGTTTTCCTGCACCAACACAAGTGCAAAAAGTGGTTTTTCAACACTAACACAAGTGCGAAAAGTGGTTTTTCAACACTAAGACAAGTGCGAAAAGTGGTTTTTCAACACTATCACAAGTGCAAAAAGTGGATTTTCAACACTATCACAAGTGCAAAAAGTGTTTTTTCCACACTAATACAAGTGCAAAAGTGGTTGCCTGCACCAACACAAGTGCGAAAAGTTGTTTTTCAACACTAACACAAGTGCGAAAAGTGGTTTTTCAACACTATCACAAGTGCAAAAAGTGTTTTTTCCACACTAATACAAGTGCAAAAGTGGTTTCCTGCACCAACACAAGTGCGAAAAGTGGTTTTTCAACACTAACACAAGTGCGAAAAGTTGTTTTTCAACACTAACACAAGTGCGAAAAGTGTATTTTCAACACTATCACAAGTGCAAAAAGTGTTTTTTCCACACTAATACAAGTGCAAAAGTGGTTGCCTGCACCAACACAAGTGCGAAAAGTTGTTTTTCAACACTAACACAAGTGCGAAAAGTGGTTTTTCAACACTATCACAAGTGCGAAAAGTGTTTTTTCCACACTAATACAAGTGCAAAAGTGGTTTCCTGCACCAACGCAAGTGCGAAAAGTGGTTTTTCAACACTAACACAAGTGCGAAAAGTGGTTTTTCAACACTATCACAAGTGCAAAAAGTGGATTTTCAACACGATCACAAGTGCAAAAAGTGTTTTTTCCACACTAATACAAGTGCAAAAGTGGTTTCCTACACCAACACAAGTGCGAAAAGTGGTTTTTCAACACTAACACAAGTGCGAAAAGTGGTTTTTCAACACTATCACAAGTGCAAAAAGTGGATTTTCAACACTATCACAAGTGCAAAAAGTGTTTTTTCCACATTAGTACAAGTGCAAAAGTGGTTTCCTGCACCAACACAAGTGCGAAAAGTTGTTTTTCAACACTAACACAAGTGCGAAAAGTGGTTTTTCAACACTATCGCAAGTGCAAAAAGTGTTTTTCCACACTAATACAAGTGCAAAAGTGGTTTCCTGCACCAACACAAGTGCAAAAAGTGGGTTTTCAACACTAACACAAGTGCGAAAAGTGGTTTTTCAACACTAACACAAGTGCAAAAAGTGGTTTTTCAACACTAACACAAGTGCGAAAAGTGGTTTTTCCACACTAATACAAGTGCAAAAGTGGTTTCCTGCACCAACACAAGTGCGAAAAGTGGTTTTTCAACACTAACACAATTGCGAAAAGTGGTTTTTCAACACCAACACAAGTGCAAAAAGTGGTTTTTCAACACTATCAAGTGCAAAAAGTGGATTTTCCACACTAATACAAGTGCAAAAGTGGTTTCCTGCACCAACACAAGTGCGAAAAGTGGTTTTTCAAAACTAACACAAGTGCGAAAAGTGGTTTTTCAACACTAACACAAGTGCGAAAAGTGGTTTTTCAACACCATCACCAGGGCAAAAAGTGGATTTTCAACACTATCACAAGTGCAAAAAGTGTTTTTCCACACTAATACAAGTGCAAAAGTGGTTTTCCTGCACCAACACAAGTGCAAAAAGTGGTTTTTCAACACTAACACAAGTGCGAAAAGTGGTTTTTCAACACTAAGACAAGTGCGAAAAGGGGTTTTTCAACACTAACACAAGTGCGAAAAGTGGTTTTTCAACACTATCACAAGTGCAAAAAGTGGATTTTCCACACTAATACAACTGCAAAAGTGGTTTTTCAACACTATCACAAGTGCGAAAAGTGGTTTTTCAACACTAACACAAGTGCGAAAAGTGGTTTTTCAACACTAACACAAGTGCGAAAAGTGGTTTTTCCACACTAATACAAGTGCAAAAGTGGTTTCCTGCACCAACACAAGTGCGAAAAGTGGTTTTTCAACAGTAACACAATTGCGAAAAGTGGTTTTTCAACACTAACACAAGTGCGAAAAGTGGTTTTTCAACACTATCACAAGTGCAAAAAGTGGATTTTCCACACTAATACAAGTGCAAAAGTGGTTTCCTGCACCAATACAAGTGCGAAAAGTGGTTTTTCAACACTAACACAAGTGCGAAAAGTGGTTTTTCAACACTATCACAAGTGCCAAAAGTGTTTTTTCCACACTAATACAAGTGCAAAAGTGGTTTCCTGCACCAACACAAGTGCGAAAAGTGGTTTTTCAACACTAACACAAGTGCGAAAAGTGGTTTTTCAACACCATCACAAGGGCAAAAAGTGGATTTTCAACACTATCACAAGTGCAAAAAGTGTTTTTCCACACTAATACAAGTGCAAAAGTGGTTTTCCTGCACCAACACAAGTGCAAAAAGTGGTTTTTCAACACTAACACAAGTGCGAAAAGTGGTTTTTCAACACTAAGACAAGTGCGAAAAGGGGTTTTTCAACACTAACACAAGTGCGAAAAGTGGTTTTTCAACACTATCACAAGTGCAAAAAGTGGATTTTCAACACTATCACAAGTGCAAAAAGTGTTTTTTCCACACTAATACAAGTGCAAAAGTGGTTGCCTGCACCAACACAAGTGCGAAAAGTTGTTTTTCAACACTAACACAAGTGCGAAAAGTGGTTTTTCAACACTATCACAAGTGCAAAAAGTGTTTTTTCCACACAGTGGTTTCCACACAGTGGTTTCCACACGAATACAAGTGCAAAAGTGGTTTCCTGCACCAACACAAGTGCGAAAAGTGGTTTTTCAACACTAACACAAGTGCGAAAAGTTGTTTTTCAACACTAACACAAGTGCGAAAAGTGTATTTTCAACACTATCACAAGTGCAAAAAGTGTTTTTTCCACACTAATACAAGTGCAAAAGTGGTTGCCTGCACCAACACAAGTGCGAAAAGTTGTTTTTCAACACTAACACAAGTGCGAAAAGTGGTTTTTCAACACTATCACAAGTGCAAAAAGTGTTTTTTCCACACTAATACAAGTGCAAAAGTGGTTTCCTGCACCAACACAAGTGCGAAAAGTGGTTTTTCAACACTAACACAAGTGCGAAAAGTTGTTTTTCAACACTAACACAAGTGCGAAAAGTGTTTTTTCCACACTAATACAAGTGCAAAAGTGGTTTCCTGCACCAACACAAGTGCGAAAAGTGGTTTTTCAACACTAACACAAGTGCGAAAAGTGGTTTTTCAACACTATCACAAGTGCAAAAAGTGGATTTTCAACACGATCACAAGTGCAAAAAGTGTTTTTTCCACACGAATACAAGTGCAAAAGTGGTTTCCTACACCAACACAAGTGCGAAAAGTGGTTTTTCAACACTAACACAAGTGCGAAAAGTGGTTTTTCAACACTATCACAAGTGCAAAAAGTGGATTTTCAACACTATCACAAGTGCAAAAAGTGTTTTTTCCACACTAGTACAAGTGCAAAAGTGGTTTCCTGCACCAACACAAGTGCGAAAAGTTGTTTTTCAACACTAACACAAGTGCGAAAAGTGGTTTTTCAACACTATCACAAGTGCAAAAAGTGTTTTTTCCACACTAATACAAGTGCAAAAGTGGTTTCCTGCACCAACACAAGTGCAAAAAGTGGGTTTTCAACACTAACACAAGTGCGAAAAGTGGTTTTTCAACACTATCACAAGTGCAAAAAGTGTTTTTTCCACACTAATACAAGTGCAAAAGTTGTTTCCTGCACCAACACAAGTGCGAAAAGTGGTTTTTCAACACTAACACAAGTGCGAAAAGTGGTTTTTCAACACTATCACAAGTGCAAAAAGTGTTTTTTCCACACTAATACAAGTGCAAAAGTGGTTTCCTGCACCAACACAAGTGCGAAAAGTGGTTTTTCAACACTAACACAAGTGCGAAAAGTGGTTTTTCAACACTATCACAAGTGCAAAAAGTAGATTTTCAACACGATCACAAGTGCAAAAGTGGTTTCTTGCACCAACACAAGTGCGAAAAGTGGTTTTTCAACACTAACACAAGTGCGAAAAGTGGTTTTTCAACACTAACACAAGTGCGAAAAGTGGTTTTTCAACACTATCACAAGTGCAAAAAGTGGATTTTCCACACGAATACAAGTGCTTTAGTGGTTTCCTGCACCAACACAAGTGCGAAAAGTGGTTTTTCAACACTAACACAAGTGCAAAAAGTGGTTTTTCAACACTATCACAAGTGCAAAAAGTGTTTTTTCTACACTAATACAAGTGCAAAAGTGGTTTCCTGCACCAACACAAGTGCGAAAAGTGGTTTTTCAACACTAACACAAGTGCGAAAAGTGGTTTTTCAACACTAACACAAGTGCGAAAAGTGGTTTTTCCACACTAATACAAGTGCAAAAGTGGTTTCCTGCACCAACACAAGTGCGAAAAGTGGTTTTTCAACACTAACACAATTGCGAAAAGTGGTTTTTCAACACCAACACAAGTGCGAAAAGTGGTTTTTCAACACTATCAAGTGCAAAAAGTGGATTTCCACACTAATACAAGTGCAAAAGTGGTTTCCTGCACCAACACAAGTGCGAAAAGTAGTTTTTCAACACTAACACCAGTGCGAAAAGTGGTTTTTCCACACTAATACAAGTGCAAAAGTGGTTTCCTACACCAACACAAGTGCGAAAAGTGGTTTTTCAACACTAACACAAGTGCGAAAAGTGGTTTTTCAACACTATCACAAGTGCAAAAAGTGGATTTTCAACACTATCACAAGTGCAAAAAGTGTTTTTTCCACACTAGTACAAGTGCAAAAGTGGTTTCCTGCACCAACACAAGTGCGAAAAGTTGTTTTTCAACACTAACACAAGTGCGAAAAGTGGTTTTTCAACACTATCACAAGTGCAAAAAGTGTTTTTTCCACACTAATACAAGTGCAAAAGTGGTTTCCTGCACCAACACAAGTGCAAAAAGTGGGTTTTCAACACTAACACAAGTGCGAAAAGTGGTTTTTCAACACTATCACAAGGGCAAAAAGTGTTTTTTTCACACTAATACAAGTGCAAAAGTTGTTTCCTGCACCAACACAAGTGCGAAAAGTGGTTTTTCAACACTAACACAAGTGCGAAAAGTGGTTTTTCAACACTATCACAAGTGCAAAAAGTAGATTTTCAACACGATCACAAGTGCAAAAGTGGTTTCCTGCACCAACACAAGTGCGAAAAGTGGTTTTTCAACACTAACACAAGTGCGAAAAGTGGTTTTTCAACACTAACACAAGTGCGAAAAGTGGTTTTTCAACACTATCACAAGTGCAAAAAGTGGATTTTCCACACGAATACAAGTGCTTTAGTGGTTTCCTGCACCAACACAAGTGCGAAAAGTGGTTTTTCAACACTAACACAAGTGCAAAAAGTGGTTTTTCAACACTATCACAAGTGCAAAAAGTGTTTTTTCCACACTAATACAAGTGCAAAAGTGGTTTCCTGCACCAACACAAGTGCGAAAAGTAGTTTTTCAACACTAACACCAGTGCGAAAAGTGGTTTTTCCACACTAATACAAGTGCAAAAGTGGTTTCCTGCACCAACACAAGTGCGAAAAGTGGTTTTTCAACACTAACACAAGTGCGAAAAGTGGTTTTTCAACACTAACACAAGTGCGAAAAGTGGTTTTTCCACACTAATACAAGTGCAAAAGTGGTTTCCTGCACCAACACAAGTGCGAAAAGTGGTTTTTCAACACTAACACAAGTGCGAAAAGTGGTTTTTCAACACTAACACAAGTGCGAAAAGTGGTTTTTCAACACTATCACAAGTGCAAAAAGTGGATTTTCCACACTAATACAAGTGCAAAAGTGGTTTCCTGCACCAACACAAGTGCGAAAAGTGGTTTTTCAACACTAACACAAGTGCGAAAAGTGGTTTTTCAACATTATCACAAGTGCCAAAAGTGTTTTTTCCACACTAATACAAGTGCAAAAGTGGTTTCCTGCACCAACACAAGTGCGAAAAGTGGTTTTTCAACACTAACACAAGTGCGAAAAGTGGTTTTTCAACACTAATACAAGTGCGAAAAGTGGTATTTCCACACTAATACAAGTGCAAAAGTGGTTTCCTGCACCAACACAAGTGCGAAAAGTGGTTTTTCAACAACACAAGTGCGAAAAGTGGTTTTTCAACACTAACACAAGTGCGAAAAGTGGTTTTTCAACACTATCACAAGTGCAAAGCAGTGGATTTTCCACACTAATACAAGTGCAAAAGTGGTTTCCTGCACCAACACAAGTGCGAAAAGTGGTTTTTCAACACTAACACAAGTGCGAAAAGTGGTTTTTCAACACTAACACAAGTGCAAAAAGTGTTTTTTCCACACTAATACAAGTGCAAAAGTGGTTTCCTGCACCAACACAAGTGCGAAATGTGGTTTTTCAACACTATCACAAGTGCAAAAAGTGGATTTTCAACACTATCACAAGTGCAAAAAGTGTTTTTTCCACACTAATACAAGTGCAAAAGTGGTTTCCTGCACCAACACAAGTGCGAAAAGTGGTTTTTCAACACTAACACAAGTGCGAAAAGTGGTTTTTCAACACTAACACAAGTGCGAAAAGTGGTTTTTAAACACTAACACAAGTGCGAAAAGTGGTTTTTCAACACTATCACAAGTGCAAAAAGTGGATTTTCCACAATAACACAAGTGCGAAAAGTGGTTTTTCAACACTATCACAAGTGCAAAAAGTGGATTTTCCACACTAATACAAGTGCAAAAGTGGTTTCCTGCACCAACACAAGTGCGAAAAGTGGTTTTGCCACACTAATACAAGTGCAAAAGTGGTTTTTCAACACTATCACAAGTGCAAAAAGTGGATTTTCAACACTATCACAAGTGCAAAAAGTGTTTTTTCCACACTAATACAAGTGCAAAAGTGGTTTCCTGCACCAACACAAGTGCGAAAAGTTGTTTTTCAACACTAACACAAGTGCGAAAAGTGGTTTTTCAACACTATCACAAGTGCAAAAAGTGTTTTTTCCACACTAATACAAGTGCAAAAGTGGTTTCCTGCACCAACACAAGTGCGAAAAGTGGTTTTTCAACACTAACACAAGTGCGAAAAGTTGTTTTTCAACAATAACACAAGTGCGAAAAGTGTTTTTTCCACACTAATACAAGTGCAAAAGTGGTTTCCTGCACCAACACAAGTGCGAAAAGTGGTTTTTCAACACTAACACAAGTGCGAAAAGTGGTTTTTCAACACTATCACAAGTGCAAAAAGTGGATTTTCAACACGATCACAAGTGCAAAAAGTGTTTTTTCCACACTAATACAAGTGCAAAAGTGGTTTCCTGCACCAACACAAGTGCGAAAAGTGGTTTTTCAACACTAACACAAGTGCGAAAAGTGGTTTTTCAACACTAACACAAGTGCGAAAAGTGGTTTTTAAACACTAACACAAGTGCGAAAAGTGGTTTTTCAACACTATCACAAGTGCAAAAAGTGGATTTTCCACACTAACACAAGTGCGAAAAGTGGTTTTTCAACACTATCACAAGTGCAAAAAGTGGATTTTCCACACTAATACAAGTGCAAAAGTGGTTTCCTGCACCAACACAAGTGCGAAAAGTGGTTTTTCCACACTAATACAAGTGCAAAAGTGGTTTTTCAACACTATCACAAGTGCAAAAAGTGGATTTTCAACACTATCACAAGTGCAAAAAGTGTTTTTTCCACACTAATACAAGTGCAAAAGTGGTTTCCTGCACCA
Organism: Myxine glutinosa; assembly: GCF_964187855.1. Classification (NCBI taxonomy): domain Eukaryota; kingdom Metazoa; phylum Chordata; class Myxini; order Myxiniformes; family Myxinidae; genus Myxine; species Myxine glutinosa. The sequence continues at coordinate 198,784,852 of NC_136262.1, forward strand.
ACACAAGTGCGAAAAGTTGTTTTTCAACACTAACACAAGTGCGAAAAGTGGTTTTTCAACACTATCACAAGTGCAAAAAGTGTTTTTTCCACACTAATACAAGTGCAAAAGTGGTTTCCTGCACCAACACAAGTGCGAAAAGTGGTTTTTCAACACTAACACAAGTGCGAAAAGTTGTTTTTCAACACTAACACAAGTGCGAAAAGTGTTTTTTCCACACTAATACAAGTGCAAAAGTGGTTTCCTGCACCAACACAAGTGCGAAAAGTGGTTTTTCAACACTAACACAAGTGCGAAAAGTGGTTTTTCAACACTATCACAAGTGCAAAAAGTGGATTTTCAACACGATCACAAGTGCAAAAAGTGTTTTTTCCACACTAATACAAGTGCAAAAGTGGTTTCCTGCACCAACACAAGTGCGAAAAGTGGTTTTTCAACACTAACACAAGTGCGAAAAGTTGTTTTTCAACACTAACACAAGTGCGAAAAGTGTTTTTTCCACACTAATACAAGTGCAAAAGTGGTTTCCTGCACCAACACAAGTGCGAAAAGTGGTTTTTCAACACTAACACAAGTGCGAAAAGTGGTTTTTCAACACTATCACAAGTGCAAAAAGTGGATTTTCAACACGATCACAAGTGCAAAAAGTGTTTTTTCCACACTAATACAAGTGCAAAAGTGGTTTCCTACACCAACACAAGTGCGAAAAGTGGTTTTTCAACACTAACACAAGTGCGAAAAGTGGTTTTTCAACACTATCACAAGTGCAAAAAGTGGATTTTCAACACTATCACAAGTGCAAAAAGTGTTTTTTCCACATTAGTACAAGTGCAAAAGTGGTTTCCTGCACCAACACAAGTGCGAAAAGTTGTTTTTCAACACTAACACAAGTGCGAAAAGTGGTTTTTCAACACTATCACAAGTGCAAAAAGTGTTTTTCCACACTAATACAAGTGCAAAAGTGGTTTCCTGCACCAACACAAGTGCAAAAAGTGGGTTTTCAACACTAACACAAGTGCGAAAAGTGGTTTTTCAACGCTAACACAAGTGCAAAAAGTGGTTTTTCAACACTAACACAAGTGCGAAAAGTGGTTTTCCACACTAATACAAGTGCAAAAGTGGTTTCCTGCACCAACACAAGTGCGAAAAGTGGTTTTTCAACACTAACACAATTGCGAAAAGTGGTTTTTCAACACCAACACAAGTGCAAAAAGTGGTTTTTCAACACTATCAAGTGCAAAAAGTGGATTTTCCACACTAATACAAGTGCAAAAGTGGTTTCCTGCACCAACACAAGTGCGAAAAGTGGTTTTTCAACACTAACACAAGTGCGAAAAGTGGTTTTTCAACACTAACACAAGTGCGAAAAGTGGTTTTTCAACACCATCACAAGGGCAAAAAGTGGATTTTCAACACTATCACAAGTGCAAAAAGTGTTTTTCCACACTAATACAAGTGCAAAAGTGGTTTTCCTGCACCAACACAAGTGCAAAAAGTGGTTTTTCAACACTAACACAAGTGCGAAAAGTGGTTTTTCAACACTAAGACAAGTGCGAAAAGGGGTTTTTCAACACTAACACAAGTGCGAAAAGTGGTTTTTCAACACTATCACAAGTGCAAAAAGTGGATTTTCCACACTAATACAACTGCAAAAGTGGTTTTTCAACACTATCACAAGTGCGAAAAGTGGTTTTTCAACACTAACACAAGTGCGAAAAGTGGTTTTTCAACACTAACACAAGTGCGAAAAGTGGTTTTTCCACACTAATACAAGTGCAAAAGTGGTTTCCTGCACCAACACAAGTGCGAAAAGTGGTTTTTCAACAGTAACACAATTGCGAAAAGTGGTTTTTCAACACTAACACAAGTGCGAAAAGTGGTTTTTCAACACTATCACAAGTGCAAAAAGTGGATTTTCCACACTAATACAAGTGCAAAAGTGGTTTCCTGCACCAACACAAGTGCGAAAAGTGGTTTTTCAACACTAACACAAGTGCGAAAAGTGGTTTTTCAACACTATCACAAGTGCCAAAAGTGTTTTTTCCACACTAATACAAGTGCAAAAGTGGTTTCCTGCACCAACACAAGTGCGAAAAGTGGTTTTTCAACACTAACACAAGTGCAAAAAGTGGTTTTTCAACACTAACACAAGTGCGAAAAGTGGTTTTTCAACACTAATACAAGTGTGAAAAGTGGTTTTTCCACACTAATACAAGTGCAAAAGTCGTTTCCTGCACCAACACAAGTGCGAAAAGTGGTTTTTCAACACTAACACAAGTGCGAAAAGTGGTTTTTCAACACTAACACAAGTGTGAAAAGTGGTTTTTCAACACTAACAAAAGTGCAAAAAGTGGTTTTTCCACACTAATACAAGTGCAAAAGTGGTTTCCTGCACCAACACAAGCGCGAAAAGTGGTTTTTCAACACTAACACAAGTGCGAAAAGTGGTTTTTCAACACTATCACAAGTGCAAAAAGTGGATTTTCAACACTATCACAAGTGCAAAAAGTGTTTTTTTCACACTAATACAAGTGCAAAAGTGGTTTCCTGCACCAACACAAGTGCGAAAAGTGGTTTTTCAACACTAACACAAGTGCGAAAAGTGGTTTTTCAACACTAACACAAGTGCGAAAAGTGGTTTTTCAACACTAACACAAGTGCGAAAAGTGGTTTTTCAACACTATCACAAGTGCAAAAAGTAAATTTTCCACACTAACACAAGTGCGAAAAGTGGTTATTCAACACTATCACAAGTGCAAAAAGTGGATTTTCCGCACTAATACAAGTGCAAAAGTGGTTTCCTGCACCAACACAAGTGCGAAAAGTGGTTTTTCCACACTAATACAAGTGCAAAAGTGGTTTCCTGCACCAACACAAGTGCGAAAAGTGGTTTTTCCACACTAATACAAGTGCAAAAGTGGTTTTTCAACACTATCACAAGTGCAAAAAGTGGATTTTCAACACTATCACAAGTGCAAAAAGTGTTTTTTCCACACTAATACAAGTGCAAAAGTGGTTGCCTGCACCAACACAAGTGCGAAAAGTTGTTTTTCAACACTAACACAAGTGCGAAAAGTGGTTTTTCAACACTATCACAAGTGCAAAAAGTGTTTTTTCCACACTAATACAAGTGCAAAAGTGGTTTCCTGCACCAACACAAGTGCGAAAAGTGGTTTTTCAACACTAACACAAGTGCGAAAAGTTGTTTTTCAACACTAACACAAGTGCGAAAAGTGTTTTTTCCACACTAATACAAGTGCAAAAGTGGTTTCCTGCACCAACACAAGTGCGAAAAGTGGTTTTTCAACACTAACACAAGTGCGAAAAGTGGTTTTTCAACACTATCACAAGTGCAAAAAGTGGATTTTCAACACGATCACAAGTGCAAAAAGTGTTTTTTCCACACTAATACAAGTGCAAAAGTGGTTTCCTACACCAACACAAGTGCGAAAAGTGGTTTTTCAACACTAACACAAGTGCGAAAAGTGGTTTTTCAACACTATCACAAGTGCAAAAAGTGGATTTTCAACACTATCACAAGTGCAAAAAGTGTTTTTTCCACACTAGTACAAGTGCAAAAGTGGTTTCCTGCACCAACACAAGTGCAAAAAGTTGTTTTTCAACACTAACACAAGTGCGAAAAGTGGTTTTTCAACACTATCACAAGTGCAAAAAGTGTTTTTTCCACACTAATACAAGTGCAAAAGTGGTTTCCTGCACCAACACAAGTGCGAAAAGTGGTTTTTCAACACTAACACAAGTGCGAAAAGTGGTTTTTCAACACTATCACAAGTGCAAAAAGTGTTTTTTCCACACTAATACAAGTGCAAAAGTGGTTTCCTGCACCAACACAAGTGCGAAAAGTGGTTTTTCCACACTAATACAAGTGCAAAAGTGGTTTTTCAACACTATCACAAGTGCCAAAAGTGTTTTTTCCACACTAATACAAGTGCAAAAGTGGTTTCCTGCACCAACACAAGTGCGAAAAGTGGTTTTTCAACACTAACACAAGTGCGAAAAGTGGTTTTTCAACACTAATACAAGTGCGAAAAGTGGTTTTTCCACACTAATACAAGTGCAAAAGTCGTTTCCTGCAACAACACAAGTGCGAAAAGTGGTTTTTCAACACTAACACAAGTGCGAAAGGTGGTTTTTCAACACTAACACAAGTGTGAAAAGTAGTTTTTCAACACTAACACAAGTGAGAAAAGTGGTTTTTCAACACTAACAAAAGTGCAAAAAGTGGTTTTTCCACACTAATACAAGTGCAAAAGTGGTTTCCTGCACCAACACAAGTGCGAAAAGTGGTTTTTCAACACTAACACAAGTGCGAAAAGTGGTTTTTCAACACTATCACAAGTGCAAAAAGTGGATTTTCAACACTATCACAAGTGCAAAAAGTGTTTTTTCCACACTAATACAAGTGCAAAAGTGGTTTCCTGCACCAACACAAGTGCGAAAAGTGGTTTTTCAACACTAACACAAGTGCGAAAATTGGTTTTTCAACACTAACACAAGTGCGAAAAGTGGTTTTTCAACACTAACACAAGTGCGAAAAGTGGTTTTTCAACACTATCACAAGTGCAAAAAGTAAATTTTCCACACTAACACAAGTGCGAAAAGTGGTTTTTCAACACTATCACAAGTGCAAAAAGTGGATTTTCCGCACTAATACAAGTGCAAAAGTGGTTTCCTGCACCAACACAAGTGCGAAAAGTGGTTTTTCCACACTAATACAAGTGCAAAAGTGGTTTTTCAACACTATCACAAGTGCAAAAAGTGGATTTTCAACACTATCACAAGTGCAAAAAGTGTTTTTTCCACACTAATACAAGTGCAAAAGTGGTTGCCTGCACCAACACAAGTGCGAAAAGTTGTTTTTCAACACTAACACAAGTGCGAAAAGTGGTTTTTCAACACTATCACAAGTGCAAAAAGTGTTTTTTCCACACTAATACAAGTGCAAAAGTGGTTTCCTGCACCAACACAAGTGCGAAAAGTGGTTTTTCAACACTAACACAAGTGCGAAAAGTTGTTTTTCAACACTAACACAAGTGCGAAAAGTGTTTTTTCCACACTAATACAAGTGCAAAAGTGGTTTCCTGCACCAACACAAGTGCGAAAAGTGGTTTTTCAACACTAACACAAGTGCGAATAGTGGTTTTTCAACACTATCACAAGTGCAAAAAGTGGATTTTCAACACGATCACAAGTGCAAAAAGTGTTTTTTCCACACTAATACAAGTGCAAAAGTGGTTTCCTACACCAACACAAGTGCCAAAAGTGGTTTTTCAACACTAACACAAGTGCGAAAAGTGGTTTTTCAACACTATCACAAGTGCAAAAAGTGGATTTTCAACACTATCACAAGTGCAAAAAGTGTTTTTTCCACACTAGTACAAGTGCAAAAGTGGTTTCCTGCACCAACACAAGTGCAAAAAGTTGTTTTTCAACACTAACACAAGTGCGAAAAGTGGTTTTTCAACACTATCACAAGTGCAAAAAGTGTTTTTTCCACACTAATGCAAGTGCAAAAGTGGTTTCCTGCACCAGCACAAGTGCGAAAAGTGGTTTTTCAACACTAACACAAGTGCGAAAAGTGGTTTTTCAACACTAACACAAGTGCGAAAAGTGGTTTTTCCACACTAATGCAAGTGCAAAAGTGGTTTCCTGCACCAACACAAGTGCGAAAAGTGGTTTTCCACACTAATACAAGTGCAAAAGTGGTTTTTCAACACTATCACAAGTGCCAAAAGTGTTTTTTCCACACTAATACAAGTGCAAAAGTGGTTTCCTGCACCAACACAAGTGCGAAAAGTGGTTTTTCAACACTAACACAAGTGCGAAAAGTGGTTTTTCAACACTAATACAAGTGCGAAAAGTGGTTTTTCCACACTAATACAAGTGCAAAAGTCGTTTCCTGCACCAACACAAGTGCGAAAAGTGGTTTTTCAACACTAACACATGTGCGAAAAGTGGTTTTTCAACACTAACACAAGTGTGAAAAGTAGTTTTTCAACACTAACACAAGTGCGAAAAGTGGTTTTTCAACACTAACAAAAGTGCAAAAAGTGGTTTTTCCACACTAATACAAGTGCAAAAGTGGTTTCCTGCACCAACACAAGTGCGAAAAGTGGTTTTTCAACACTAACACAAGTGCGAAAAGTGGTTTTTCAACACTATCACAAGTGCAAAAAGTGGATTTTCAACACTATCACAAGTGCAAAAAGTGTTTTTTCCACACTAATACAAGTGCAAAAGTGGTTTCCTGCACCAACACAAGTGCGAAAAGTGGTTTTTCAACACTAACACAAGTGCGAAAAGTGGTTTTTCAACACTATCACAAGTGCAAAAAGTGGATTTTCAACACTATCACAAGTGCAAAAAGTGTTTTTTCCACACTAATACAAGTGCAAAAGTGGTTTCCTGCACCAACACAAGTGCGAAAAGTGGTTTTTCAACACTAACACAAGTGCGAAAAGTGGTTTTTCAACACTAACACAAGTGCGAAAAGTGGTTTTTCAACACTAACACAAGTGCGAAAAGTGGTTTTTCAACACTATCACAAGTGCAAAAAGTAAATTTTCCACACTAACACAAGTGCGAAAAGTGGTTTTTCAACACTATCACAAGTGCAAAAAGTGGATTTTCCGCACTAATACAAGTGCAAAAGTGGTTTCCTGCACCAACACAAGTGCGAAAAGTGGTTTTTCCACACTAATACAAGTGCAAAAGTGGTTTTTCAACACTATCACAAGTGCAAAAAGTGGATTTTCAACACTATCACAAGTGCAAAAAGTGTTTTTTCCACACTAATACAAGTGCAAAAGTGGTTGCCTGCACCAACACAAGTGCGAAAAGTTGTTTTTCAACACTAACACAAGTGCGAAAAGTGGTTTTTCAACACTATCACAAGTGCAAAAAGTGTTTTTTCCACACTAATACAAGTGCAAAAGTGGTTTCCTGCACCAACACAAGTGCGAAAAGTGGTTTTTCAACACTAACACAAGTGCGAAAAGTTGTTTTTCAACATTAACACAAGTGCGAAAAGTGTTTTTTCCACACTAATACAAGTGCAAAAGTGGTTTCCTGCACCAACACAAGTGCGAAAAGTGGTTTTTCAACACTAACACAAGTGCGAAAAGTGGTTTTTCAACACTATCACAAGTGCAAAAAGTGGATTTTCAACACGATCACAAGTGCAAAAAGTGTTTTTTCCACACTAATACAAGTGCAAAAGTGGTTTCCTACACCAACACAAGTGCCAAAAGTGGTTTTTCAACACTAACACAAGTGCGAAAAGTGGTTTTTCAACACTATCACAAGTGCAAAAAGTGGATTTTCAACACTATCACAAGTGCAAAAAGTGTTTTTTCCACACTAGTACAAGTGCAAAAGTGGTTTCCTGCACCAACACAAGTGCAAAAAGTTGTTTTTCAACACTAACACAAGTGCGAAAAGTGGTTTTTCAACACTATCACAAGTGCAAAAAGTGTTTTTTCCACACTAATGCAAGTGCAAAAGTGGTTTCCTGCACCAACACAAGTGCGAAAAGTGGTTTTTCAACACTAACACAAGTGCGAAAAGTGGTTTTTCAACGCTAACACAAGTGCGAAAAGTGGTTTTTCCACACTAATGCAAGTGCAAAAGTGGTTTCCTGCACCAACACAAGTGCGAAAAGTGGTTTTCCACACTAATACAAGTGCAAAAGTGGTTTTTCAACACTATCACAAGTGCCAAAAGTGTTTTTTCCACACTAATACAAGTGCAAAAGTGGTTTCCTGCACCAACACAAGTGCGAAAAGTGGTTTTTCAACACTAACACAAGTGCGAAAAGTGGTTTTTCAACACTAATACAAGTGCGAAAAGTGGTTTTTCCACACTAATACAAGTGCAAAAGTCGTTTCCTGCACCAACACAAGTGCGAAAAGTGGTTTTTCAACACTAACACAAGTGCGAAAAGTGGTTTTTCAACACTAACACAAGTGTGAAAAGTAGTTTTTCAACACTAACACAAGTGCGAAAAGTGGTTTTTCAACACTAACAAAAGTGCAAAAAGTGGTTTTTCCACACTAATACAAGTGCAAAAGTGGTTTCCTGCACCAACACAAGTGCGAAAAGTGGTTTTTCAACACTAACACAAGTGCGAAAAGTGGTTTTTCAACACTATCACAAGTGCAAAAAGTGGATTTTCAACACTATCACAAGTGCAAAAAGTGTTTTTTCCACACTAATACAAGTGCAAAAGTGGTTTCTTGCACCAACACAAGTGCGAAAAGTGGTTTTTCAACACTAACACAAGTGCGAAAAGTGGTTTTTCAACACTAACACAAGTGCGAAAAGTGGTTTTTCAACACTAACACAAGTGCGAAAAGTGGTTTTTCAACACTATCACAAGTGCAAAAAGTTAATTTTCCACACTAACACAAGTGCGAAAAGTGGTTTTTCAACACTATCACAAGTGCAAAAAGTGGATTTTCCGCACTAATACAAGTGCAAAAGTGGTTTCCTGCACCAACACAAGTGCGAAAAGTGGTTTTTCCACACTAATACAAGTGCAAAAGTGGTTTTTCAACACTATCACAAGTGCAAAAAGTGGATTTTCAACACTATCACAAGTGCAAAAAGTGTTTTTTCCACACTAATACAAGTGCAAAAGTGGTTGCCTGCACCAACACAAGTGCGAAAAGTTGTTTTTCAACACTAACACAAGTGCGAAAAGTGGTTTTTCAACACTATCACAAGTGCAAAAAGTGTTTTTTCCACACTAATACAAGTGCAAAAGTGGTTTCCTGCACCAACACAAGTGCGAAAAGTGGTTTTTCAACACTAACACAAGTGCGAAAAGTTGTTTTTCAACACTAACACAAGTGCGAAAAGTGTTTTTTCCACACTAATACAAGTGCAAAAGTGGTTTCCTGCACCAACACAAGTGCGAAAAGTGGTTTTTCAACACTAACACAAGTGCGAAAAGTGGTTTTTCAACACTATCACAAGTGCAAAAAGTGGATTTTCAACACTATCACAAGTGCAAAAAGTGTTTTTTCCACATTAGTACAAGTGCAAAAGTGGTTTCCTGCACCAACACAAGTGCGAAAAGTTGTTTTTCAACACTAACACAAGTGCGAAAAGTGGTTTTTCAACACTATCACAAGTGCAAAAAGTGTTTTTCCACACTAATACAAGTGCAAAAGTGGTTTCCTGCACCAACACAAGTGCAAAAAGTGGGTTTTCAACACTAACACAAGTGCGAAAAGTGGTTTTTCAACGCTAACACAAGTGCAAAAAGTGGTTTTTCAACACTAACACAAGTGCGAAAAGTGGTTTTCCACACTAATACAAGTGCAAAAGTGGTTTCCTGCACCAACACAAGTGCGAAAAGTGGTTTTTCAACACTAACACAATTGCGAAAAGTGGTTTTTCAACACCAACACAAGTGCAAAAAGTGGTTTTTCAACACTATCAAGTGCAAAAAGTGGATTTTCCACACTAATACAAGTGCAAAAGTGGTTTCCTGCACCAACACAAGTGCGAAAAGTGGTTTTTCAACACTAACACAAGTGCGAAAAGTGGTTTTTCAACACTAACACAAGTGCGAAAAGTGGTTTTTCAACACCATCACAAGGGCAAAAAGTGGATTTTCAACACTATCACAAGTGCAAAAAGTGTTTTTCCACACTAATACAAGTGCAAAAGTGGTTTTCCTGCACCAACACAAGTGCAAAAAGTGGTTTTTCAACACTAACACAAGTGCGAAAAGTGGTTTTTCAACACTAAGACAAGTGCGAAAAGGGGTTTTTCAACACTAACACAAGTGCGAAAAGTGGTTTTTCAACACTATCACAAGTGCAAAAAGTGGATTTTCCACACTAATACAACTGCAAAAGTGGTTTTTCAACACTATCACAAGTGCGAAAAGTGGTTTTTCAACACTAACACAAGTGCGAAAAGTGGTTTTTCAACACTAACACAAGTGCGAAAAGTGGTTTTTCCACACTAATACAAGTGCAAAAGTGGTTTCCTGCACCAACACAAGTGCGAAAAGTGGTTTTTCAACAGTAACACAATTGCGAAAAGTGGTTTTTCAACACTAACACAAGTGCGAAAAGTGGTTTTTCAACACTATCACAAGTGCAAAAAGTGGATTTTCCACACTAATACAAGTGCAAAAGTGGTTTCCTGCACCAACACAAGTGCGAAAAGTGGTTTTTCAACACTAACACAAGTGCGAAAAGTGGTTTTTCAACACTATCACAAGTGCCAAAAGTGTTTTTTCCACACTAATACAAGTGCAAAAGTGGTTTCCTGCACCAACACAAGTGCGAAAAGTGGTTTTTCAACACTAACACAAGTGCGAAAAGTGGTTTTTCAACACTAACACAAGTGCGAAAAGTGGTTTTTCAACACTAATACAAGTGCGAAAAGTGGTTTTTCCACACTAATACAAGTGCAAAAGTCGTTTCCTGCACCAACACAAGTGCGAAAATTGGTTTTTCAACACTAACACAAGTGCGAAAAGTGGTTTTTCAACACTAACACAAGTGTGAAAAGTGGTTTTTCAACACTAACAAAAGTGCAAAAAGTGGTTTTTCCACACTAATACAAGTGCAAAAGTGGTTTCCTGCACCAACACAAGCGCGAAAAGTGGTTTTTCAACACTAACACAAGTGCGAAAAGTGGTTTTTCAACACTATCACAAGTGCAAAAAGTGGATTTTCAACACTATCACAAGTGCAAAAAGTGTTTTTTTCACACTAATACAAGTGCAAAAGTGGTTTCCTGCACCAACACAAGTGCGAAAAGTGGTTTTTCAACACTAACACAAGTGCGAAAAGTGGTTTTTCAACACTAACACAAGTGCGAAAAGTGGTTTTTCAACACTAACACAAGTGCGAAAAGTGGTTTTTCAACACTATCACAAGTGCAAAAAGTAAATTTTCCACACTAACACAAGTGCGAAAAGTGGTTATTCAACACTATCACAAGTGCAAAAAGTGGATTTTCCGCACTAATACAAGTGCAAAAGTGGTTTCCTGCACCAACACAAGTGCGAAAAGTGGTTTTTCCACACTAATACAAGTGCAAAAGTGGTTTCCTGCACCAACACAAGTGCGAAAAGTGGTTTTTCCACACTAATACAAGTGCAAAAGTGGTTTTTCAACACTATCACAAGTGCAAAAAGTGGATTTTCAACACTATCACAAGTGCAAAAAGTGTTTTTTCCACACTAATACAAGTGCAAAAGTGGTTGCCTGCACCAACACAAGTGCGAAAAGTTGTTTTTCAACACTAACACAAGTGCGAAAAGTGGTTTTTCAACACTATCACAAGTGCAAAAAGTGTTTTTTCCACACTAATACAAGTGCAAAAGTGGTTTCCTGCACCAACACAAGTGCGAAAAGTGGTTTTTCAACACTAACACAAGTGCGAAAAGTTGTTTTTCAACACTAACACAAGTGCGAAAAGTGTTTTTTCCACACTAATACAAGTGCAAAAGTGGTTTCCTGCACCAACACAAGTGCGAAAAGTGGTTTTTCAACACTAACACAAGTGCGAAAAGTGGTTTTTCAACACTATCACAAGTGCAAAAAGTGGATTTTCAACACGATCACAAGTGCAAAAAGTGTTTTTTCCACACTAATACAAGTGCAAAAGTGGTTTCCTACACCAACACAAGTGCGAAAAGTGGTTTTTCAACACTAACACAAGTGCGAAAAGTGGTTTTTCAACACTATCACAAGTGCAAAAAGTGGATTTTCAACACTATCACAAGTGCAAAAAGTGTTTTTTCCACACTAGTACAAGTGCAAAAGTGGTTTCCTGCACCAACACAAGTGCAAAAAGTTGTTTTTCAACACTAACACAAGTGCGAAAAGTGGATTTTCAACACTATCACAAGTGCAAAAAGTGTTTTTTCCACACTAATACAAGTGCAAAAGTGGTTTCCTGCACCAACACAAGTGCGAAAAGTGGTTTTTCAACACTAACACAAGTGCGAAAAGTGGTTTTTCAACACTATCACAAGTGCAAAAAGTGTTTTTTCCACACTAATACAAGTGCAAAAGTGGTTTCCTGCACCAACACAAGTGCGAAAAGTGGTTTTTCCACACTAATACAAGTGCAAAAGTGGTTTTTCAACACTATCACAAGTGCCAAAAGTGTTTTTTCCACACTAATACAAGTGCAAAAGTGGTTTCCTGCACCAACACAAGTGCGAAAAGTGGTTTTTCAACACTAACACAAGTGCGAAAAGTGGTTTTTCAACACTAATACAAGTGCGAAAAGTGGTTTTTCCACACTAATACAAGTGCAAAAGTCGTTTCCTGCACCAACACAAGTGCGAAAAGTGGTATTTCAACACTAACACAAGTGCGAAAAGTGGTTTTTCAACACTAACACAAGTGTGAAAAGTAGTTTTTCAACACTAACACAAGTGCGAAAAGTGGTTTTTCAACACTAACAAAAGTGCAAAAAGTGGTTTTTCCACACTAATACAAGTGCAAAAGTGGTTTCCTGCACCAACACAAGTGCGAAAAGTGGTTTTTCAACACTAACACAAGTGCGAAAAGTGGTTTTTCAACACTATCACAAGTGCAAAAAGTGGATTTTCAACACTATCACAAGTGCAAAAAGTGGTTTTTTCCACACTAATACAAGTGCAAAAGTGGTTTCCTGCACCAACACAAGTGCGAAAAGTGGTTTTTCAACACTAACACAAGTGCGAAAAGTGGTTTTTCAACACTAACACAAGTGCGAAAAGTGGTTTTTCAACACTAACACAAGTGCGAAAAGTGGTTTTCAACACTATCACAAGTGCAAAAAGTAAATTTTCCACACTAACACAAGTGCGAAAAGTGGTTTTTCAACACTATCACAAGTGCAAAAAGTGGATTTTCCGCACTAATACAAGTGCAAAAGTGGTTTCCTGCACCAACACAAGTGCGAAAAGTGGTTTTTCCACACTAATACAAGTGCAAAAGTGGTTTTTCAACACTATCACAAGTGCAAAAAGTGGATTTTCAACACTATCACAAGTGCAAAAAGTGTTTTTTCCACACTAATACAAGTGCAAAAGTGGTTGCCTGCACCAACACAAGTGCGAAAAGTTGTTTTTCAACACTAACACAAGTGCGAAAAGTGGTTTTTCAACACTATCACAAGTGCAAAAAGTGTTTTTTCCACACTAATACAAGTGCAAAAGTGGTTTCCTGCACCAACACAAGTGCGAAAAGTGGTTTTTCAACACTAACACAAGTGCGAAAAGTTGTTTTTCAACACTAACACAAGTGCGAAAAGTGTTTTTTCCACACTAATACAAGTGCAAAAGTGGTTTCCTGCACCAACACAAGTGCGAAAAGTGGTTTTTCAACACTAACACAAGTGCGAAAAGTGGTTTTTCAACACTATCACAAGTGCAAAAAGTGGATTTTCAACACGATCACAAGTGCAAAAAGTGTTTTTTCCACACTAATACAAGTGCAAAAGTGGTTTCCTACACCAACACAAGTGCCAAAAGTGGTTTTTCAACACTAACACAAGTGCGAAAAGTGGTTTTTCAACACTATCACAAGTGCAAAAAGTGGATTTTCAACACTATCACAAGTGCAAAAAGTGTTTTTTCCACACTAGTACAAGTGCAAAAGTGGTTTCCTGCACCAACACAAGTGCAAAAAGTTGTTTTTCAACACTAACACAAGTGCGAAAAGTGGTTTTTCAACACTATCACAAGTGCAAAAAGTGTTTTTTCCACACTAATGCAAGTGCAAAAGTGGTTTCCTGCACCAACACAAGTGCGAAAAGTGGTTTTTCAACACTAACACAAGTGCGAAAAGTGGTTTTTCAACACTAACACAAGTGCGAAAAGTGGTTTTTCCACACTAATGCAAGTGCAAAAGTGGTTTCCTGCACCAACACAAGTGCGAAAAGTGGTTTTCCACACTAATACAAGTGCAAAAGTGGTTTTTCAACACTATCACAAGTGCCAAAAGTGTTTTTTCCACACTAATACAAGTGCAAAAGTGGTTTCCTGCACCAACACAAGTGCGAAAAGTGGTTTTTCAACACTAACACAAGTTCGAAAATTGGTTTTTCAACACTAATACAAGTGCGAAAAGTGGTTTTTCCACACTAATACAAGTGCAAAAGTCGTTTCCTGCACCAACACAAGTGCGAAAAGTGGTTTTTCAACACTAACACAAGTGCGAAAAGTGGTTTTTCAACACTAACACAAGTGTGAAAAGTAGTTTTTCAACACTAACACAAGTGCGAAAAGTGGTTTTTCAACACTAACAAAAGTGCAAAAAGTGGTTTTTCCACACTAATACAAGTGCAAAAGTGGTTTCCTGCACCAACACAAGTGCGAAAAGTGGTTTTTCAACACTAACACAAGTGCGAAAAGTGGTTTTTCAACACTATCACAAGTGCAAAAAGTGGATTTTCAACACTATCACAAGTGCAAAAAGTGTTTTTTCCACACTTATACAAGTGCAAAAGTGGTTTCCTGCACCAACACAAGTGCGAAAAGTGGTTTTTCAACACTAACACAAGTGCGAAAAGTGGTTTTTCAACACTATCACAAGTGCAAAAAGTGGATTTTCAACACTATCACAAGTGCAAAAAGTGTTTTTTCCACACTAATACAAGTGCAAAAGTGGTTTCCTGCACCAACACAAGTGCGAAAAGTGGTTTTTCAACACTAACACAAGTGCGAAAAGTGGTTTTTCAACACTAACACAAGTGCGAAAAGTGGTTTTTCAACACTAACACAAGTGCGAAAAGTGGTTTTTCAACACTATCACAAGTGCAAAAAGTAAATTTTCCACACTAACACAAGTGCGAAAAGTGGTTTTTCAACACTATCACAAGTGCAAAAAGTGGATTTTCCGCACTAATACAAGTGCAAAAGTGGTTTCCTGCACCAACACAAGTGCGAAAAGTGGTTTTTCCACACTAATACAAGTGCAAAAGTGGTTTTTCAACACTATCACAAGTGCAAAAAGTGGATTTTCAACACTATCACAAGTGCAAAAAGTGTTTTTTCCACACTAATACAAGTGCAAAAGTGGTTGCCTGCACCAACACAAGTGCGAAAAGTTGTTTTTCAACACTAACACAAGTGCGAAAAGTGGTTTTTCAACACTATCACAAGTGCAAAAAGTGTTTTTTCCACACTAATACAAGTGCAAAAGTGGTTTCCTGCACCAACACAAGTGCGAAAAGTGGTTTTTCCACACTAACACAAGTGCGAAAAGTTGTTTTTCAACACTAACACAAGTGCGAAAAGTGTTTTTTCCACACTAATACAAGTGCAAAAGTGGTTTCCTGCACCAACACAAGTGCGAAAAGTGGTTTTTCAACACTAACACAAGTGCGAAAAGTGGTTTTTCAACACTATCACAAGTGCAAAAAGTGGATTTTCAACACGATCACAAGTGCAAAAAGTGTTTTTTCCACACTAATACAAGTGCAAAAGTGGTTTCCTACACCAACACAAGTGCCAAAAGTGGTTTTTCAACACTAACACAAGTGCGAAAAGTGGTTTTTCAACACTATCACAAGTGCAAAAAGTGTTTTTTCCACACTAATACAAGTGCAAAAGTGGTTTCCTGCACCAACACAAGTGCGAAAAGTGGTTTTTCAACACTAACACAAGTGCGAAAAGTTGTTTTTCAACACTAACACAAGTGCGAAAAGTGTTTTTTCCACACTAATACAAGTGCAAAAGTGGTTTCCTGCACCAACACAAGTGCGAAAAGTGGTTTTTCAACACTAACACAAGTGCGAAAAGTGGTTTTTCAACACTATCACAAGTGCAAAAAGTGGATTTTCAACACGATCACAAGTGCAAAAAGTGTTTTTTCCACACTAATACAAGTGCAAAAGTGGTTTCCTACACCAACACAAGTGCGAAAAGTGGTTTTTCAACACTAACACAAGTGCGAAAAGTGGTTTTTCAACACTATCACAAGTGCAAAAAGTGGATTTTCAACACTATCACAAGTGCAAAAAGTGTTTTTTCCACACTAGTACAAGTGCAAAAGTGGTTTCCTGCACCAACACAAGTGCAAAAAGTTGTTTTTCAACACTAACACAAGTGCGAAAAGTGGATTTTCAACACTATCACAAGTGCAAAAAGTGTTTTTTCCACACTAATACAAGTGCAAAAGTGGTTTCCTGCACCAACACAAGTGCGAAAAGTGGTTTTTCAACACTAACACAAGTGCGAAAAGTGGTTTTTCAACACTATCACAAGTGCAAAAAGTGTTTTTTCCACACTAATACAAGTGCAAAAGTGGTTTCCTGCACCAACACAAGTGCGAAAAGTGGTTTTTCCACACTAATACAAGTGCAAAAGTGGTTTTTCAACACTATCACAAGTGCCAAAAGTGTTTTTTCCACACTAATACAAGTGCAAAAGTGGTTTCCTGCACCAACACAAGTGCGAAAAGTGGTTTTTCAACACTAACACAAGTGCGAAAAGTGGTTTTTCAACACTAATACAAGTGCGAAAAGTGGTTTTTCCACACTAATACAAGTGCAAAAGTCGTTTCCTGCACCAACACAAGTGCGAAAAGTGGTATTTCAACACTAACACAAGTGCGAAAAGTGGTTTTTCAACACTAACACAAGTGTGAAAAGTAGTTTTTCAACACTAACACAAGTGCGAAAAGTGGTTTTTCAACACTAACAAAAGTGCAAAAAGTGGTTTTTCCACACTAATACAAGTGCAAAAGTGGTTTCCTGCACCAACACAAGTGCGAAAAGTGGTTTTTCAACACTAACACAAGTGCGAAAAGTGGTTTTTCAACACTATCACAAGTGCAAAAAGTGGATTTTCAACACTATCACAAGTGCAAAAAGTGTTTTTTCCACACTAATACAAGTGCAAAAGTGGTTTCCTGCACCAACACAAGTGCGAAAAGTGGTTTTTCAACACTAACACAAGTGCGAAAAGTGGTTTTTCAACACTAACACAAGTGCGAAAAGTGGTTTTTCAACACTAACACAAGTGCGAAAAGTGGTTTTTCAACACTATCACAAGTGCAAAAAGTAAATTTTCCACACTAACACAAGTGCGAAAAGTGGTTTTTCAACACTATCACAAGTGCAAAAAGTGGATTTTCCGCACTAATACAAGTGCAAAAGTGGTTTCCTGCACCAACACAAGTGCGAAAAGTGGTTTTTCCACACTAATACAAGTGCAAAAGTGGTTTTTCAACACTATCACAAGTGCAAAAAGTGGATTTTCAACACTATCACAAGTGCAAAAAGTGTTTTTTCCACACTAATACAAGTGCAAAAGTGGTTGCCTGCACCAACACAAGTGCGAAAAGTTGTTTTTCAACACTAACACAAGTGCGAAAAGTGGGTTTTTCAACACTATCACAAGTGCAAAAAGTGTTTTTTCCACACTAATACAAGTGCAAAAGTGGTTTCCTGCACCAACACAAGTGCGAAAAGTGGTTTTTCAACACTAACACAAGTGCGAAAAGTTGTTTTTCAACACTAACACAAGTGCGAAAAGTGTTTTTTCCACACTAATACAAGTGCAAAAGTGGTTTCCTGCACCAACACAAGTGCGAAAAGTGGTTTTTCAACACTAACACAAGTGCGAAAAGTGGTTTTTCAACACTATCACAAGTGCAAAAAGTGGATTTTCAACACGATCACAAGTGCAAAAAGTGTTTTTTCCACACTAATACAAGTGCAAAAGTGGTTTCCTACACCAACACAAGTGCCAAAAGTGGTTTTTCAACACTAACACAAGTGCGAAAAGTGGTTTTTCAACACTATCACAAGTGCAAAAAGTGGATTTTCAACACTATCACAAGTGCAAAAAGTGTTTTTTCCACACTAGTACAAGTGCAAAAGTGGTTTCCTGCACCAACACAAGTGCAAAAAGTTGTTTTTCAACACTAACACAAGTGCGAAAAGTGGTTTTTCAACACTATCACAAGTGCAAAAAGTGTTTTTTCCACACTAATGCAAGTGCAAAAGTGGTTTCCTGCACCAACACAAGTGCGAAAAGTGGTTTTTCAACACTAACACAAGTGCGAAAAGTGGTTTTTCAACACTAACACAAGTGCGAAAAGTGGTTTTTCCACACTAATGCAAGTGCAAAAGTGGTTTCCTGCACCAACACAAGTGCGAAAAGTGGTTTTCCACACTAATACAAGTGCAAAAGTGGTTTTTCAACACTATCACAAGTGCCAAAAGTGTTTTTTCCACACTAATACAAGTGCAAAAGTGGTTTCCTGCACCAACACAAGTGCGAAAAGTGGTTTTTCAACACTAACACAAGTGCGAAAATTGGTTTTTCAACACTAATACAAGTGCGAAAAGTGGTTTTTCCACACTAATACAAGTGCAAAAGTCGTTTCCTGCACCAACACAAGTGCGAAAAGTGGTTTTTCAACACTAACACAAGTGCGAAAAGTGGTTTTTCAACACTAACACAAGTGTGAAAAGTAGTTTTTCAACACTAACACAAGTGCGAAAAGTGGTTTTTCAACACTAACAAAAGTGCAAAAAGTGGTTTTTCCACACTAATACAAGTGCAAAAGTGGTTTCCTGCACCAACACAAGTGCGAAAAGTGGTTTTTCAACACTAACACAAGTGCGAAAAGTGGTTTTTCAACACTATCACAAGTGCAAAAAGTGGATTTTCAACACTATCACAAGTGCAAAAAGTGTTTTTTCCACACTTATACAAGTGCAAAAGTGGTTTCCTGCACCAACACAAGTGCGAAAAGTGGTTTTTCAACACTAACACAAGTGCGAAAAGTGGTTTTTCAACACTATCACAAGTGCAAAAAGTGGATTTTCAACACTATCACAAGTGCAAAAAGTGTTTTTTCCACACTAATACAAGTGCAAAAGTGGTTTCCTGCACCAACACAAGTGCGAAAAGTGGTTTTTCAACACTAACACAAGTGCGAAAAGTGGGTTTTTCAACACTAACACAAGTGCGAAAAGTGGTTTTTCAACACTAACACAAGTGCGAAAAGTGGTTTTTCAACACTATCACAAGTGCAAAAAGTAAATTTTCCACACTAACACAAGTGCGAAAAGTGGTTTTTCAACACTATCACAAGTGCAAAAAGTGGATTTTCCGCACTAATACAAGTGCAAAAGTGGTTTCCTGCACCAACACAAGTGCGAAAAGTGGTTTTTCCACACTAATACAAGTGCAAAAGTGGTTTTTCAACACTATCACAAGTGCAAAAAGTGGATTTTCAACACTATCACAAGTGCAAAAAGTGTTTTTTCCACACTAATACAAGTGCAAAAGTGGTTGCCTGCACCAACACAAGTGCGAAAAGTTGTTTTTCAACACTAACACAAGTGCGAAAAGTGGTTTTTCAACACTATCACAAGTGCAAAAAGTGTTTTTTCCACACTAATACAAGTGCAAAAGTGGTTTCCTGCACCAACACAAGTGCGAAAAGTGGTTTTTCCACACTAACACAAGTGCGAAAAGTTGTTTTTCAACACTAACACAAGTGCGAAAAGTGTTTTTTCCACACTAATACAAGTGCAAAAGTGGTTTCCTGCACCAACACAAGTGCGAAAAGTGGTTTTTCAACACTAACACAAGTGCGAAAAGTGGTTTTTCAACACTATCACAAGTGCAAAAAGTGGATTTTCAACACGATCACAAGTGCAAAAAGTGTTTTTTCCACACTAATACAAGTGCAAAAGTGGTTTCCTACACCAACACAAGTGCCAAAAGTGGTTTTTCAACACTAACACAAGTGCGAAAAGTGGTTTTTCAACACTATCACAAGTGCAAAAAGTGGATTTTCAACACTATCACAAGTGCAAAAAGTGTTTTTTCCACACTAGTACAAGTGCAAAAGTGGTTTCCTGCACCAACACAAGTGCAAAAAGTTGTTTTTCAACACTAACACAAGTGCGAAAAGTGGTTTTTCAACACTATCACAAGTGCAAAAAGTGTTTTTTCCACACTAATGCAAGTGCAAAAGTGGTTTCCTGCACCAACACAAGTGCGAAAAGTGGTTTTTCAACACTAACACAAGTGCGAAAAGTGGTTTTTCAACACTAACACAAGTGCGAAAAGTGGTTTTTCCACACTAATGCAAGTGCAAAAGTGGTTTCCTGCACCAACACAAGTGCGAAAAGTGGTTTTCCACACTAATACAAGTGCAAAAGTGGTTTTTCAACACTATCACAAGTGCCAAAAGTGTTTTTTCCACACTAATACAAGTGCAAAAGTGGTTTCCTGCACCAACACAAGTGCGAAAAGTGGTTTTTCAACACTAACACAAGTGCGAAAAGTGGTTTTTCAACACTAATACAAGTGCGAAAAGTGGTTTTTCCACACTAATACAAGTGCAAAAGTCGTTTCCTGCACCAACACAAGTGCGAAAAGTGGTTTTTCAACACTAACACAAGTGCGAAAAGTGGTTTTTCAACACTAACACAAGTGTGAAAAGTAGTTTTTCAACACTAACACAAGTGCGAAAAGTGGTTTTTCAACACTAACAAAAGTGCAAAAAGTGGTTTTTCCACACTAATACAAGTGCAAAAGTGGTTTCCTGCACCAACACAAGTGCGAAAAGTGGTTTTTCAACACTAACACAATTGCGAAAAGTGGTTTTTCAACACCAACACAAGTGCAAAAAGTGGTTTTTCAACACTATCAAGTGCAAAAAGTGGATTTTCCACACTAATACAAGTGCAAAAGTGGTTTCCTGCACCAACACAAGTGCGAAAAGTGGTTTTTCAACACTAACACAAGTGCGAAAAGTGGTTTTTCAACACTAACACAAGTGCGAAAAGTGGTTTTTCAACACCATCACAAGGGCAAAAAGTGGATTTTCAACACTATCACAAGTGCAAAAAGTGTTTTTCCACACTAATACAAGTGCAAAAGTGGTTTTCCTGCACCAACACAAGTGCAAAAAGTGGTTTTTCAACACTAACACAAGTGCGAAAAGTGGTTTTTCAACACTAAGACAAGTGCGAAAAGGGGTTTTTCAACACTAACACAAGTGCGAAAAGTGGTTTTTCAACACTATCACAAGTGCAAAAAGTGGATTTTCCACACTAATACAACTGCAAAAGTGGTTTTTCAACACTATCACAAGTGCGAAAAGTGGTTTTTCAACACTAACACAAGTGCGAAAAGTGGTTTTTCAACACTAACACAAGTGCGAAAAGTGGTTTTTCCACACTAATACAAGTGCAAAAGTGGTTTCCTGCACCAACACAAGTGCGAAAAGTGGTTTTTCAACAGTAACACAATTGCGAAAAGTGGTTTTTCAACACTAACACAAGTGCGAAAAGTGGTTTTTCAACACTATCACAAGTGCAAAAAGTGGATTTTCCACACTAATACAAGTGCAAAAGTGGTTTCCTGCACCAACACAAGTGCGAAAAGTGGTTTTTCAACACTAACACAAGTGCGAAAAGTGGTTTTTCAACACTATCACAAGTGCCAAAAGTGTTTTTTCCACACTAATACAAGTGCAAAAGTGGTTTCCTGCACCAACACAAGTGCGAAAAGTGGTTTTTCAACACTAACACAAGTGCGAAAAGTGGTTTTTCAACACTAACACAAGTGCGAAAAGTGGTTTTTCAACACTAATACAAGTGCGAAAAGTGGTTTTTCCACACTAATACAAGTGCAAAAGTCGTTTCCTGCACCAACACAAGTGCGAAAAGTGGTTTTTCAACACTAACACAAGTGCGAAAAGTGGTTTTTCAACACTAACACAAGTGTGAAAAGTGGTTTTTCAACACTAACAAAAGTGCAAAAAGTGGTTTTTCCACACTAATACAAGTGCAAAAGTGGTTTCCTGCACCAACACAAGCGCGAAAAGTGGTTTTTCAACACTAACACAAGTGCGAAAAGTGGTTTTTCAACACTATCACAAGTGCAAAAAGTGGATTTTCAACACTATCACAAGTGCAAAAAGTGTTTTTTTCACACTAATACAAGTGCAAAAGTGGTTTCCTGCACCAACACAAGTGCGAAAAGTGGTTTTTCAACACTAACACAAGTGCGAAAAGTGGTTTTTCAACACTAACACAAGTGCGAAAAGTGGTTTTTCAACACTAACACAAGTGCGAAAAGTGGTTTTTCAACACTATCACAAGTGCGAAAAGTGGTTTTTCAACACTATCACAAGTGCAAAAAGTAAATTTTCCACACTAACACAAGTGCGAAAAGTGGTTATTCAACACTATCACAAGTGCAAAAAGTGGATTTTCCGCACTAATACAAGTGCAAAAGTGGTTTCCTGCACCAACACAAGTGCGAAAAGTGGTTTTTCCACACTAATACAAGTGCAAAAGTGGTTTCCTGCACCAACACAAGTGCGAAAAGTGGTTTTTCCACACTAATACAAGTGCAAAAGTGGTTTTTCAACACTATCACAAGTGCAAAAAGTGGATTTTCAACACTATCACAAGTGCAAAAAGTGTTTTTTCCACACTAATACAAGTGCAAAAGTGGTTGCCTGCACCAACACAAGTGCGAAAAGTTGTTTTTCAACACTAACACAAGTGCGAAAAGTGGTTTTTCAACACTATCACAAGTGCAAAAAGTGTTTTTTCCACACTAATACAAGTGCAAAAGTGGTTTCCTGCACCAACACAAGTGCGAAAAGTGGTTTTTCAACACTAACACAAGTGCGAAAAGTTGTTTTTCAACACTAACACAAGTGCGAAAAGTGTTTTTTCCACACTAATACAAGTGCAAAAGTGGTTTACTGCACCAACACAAGTGCGAAAAGTGGTTTTTCAACACTAACACAAGTGCGAAAAGTGGTTTTTCAACACTATCACAAGTGCAAAAAGTGGATTTTCAACACGATCACAAGTGCAAAAAGTGTTTTTTCCACACTAATACAAGTGCAAAAGTGGTTTCCTACACCAACACAAGTGCGAAAAGTGGTTTTTCAACACTAACACAAGTGCGAAAAGTGTTTTTCAACACTATCACAAGTGCAAAAAGTGGATTTTCAACACTATCACAAGTGCAAAAAGTGTTTTTTCCACACTAGTACAAGTGCAAAAGTGGTTTCCTGCACCAACACAAGTGCAAAAAGTTGTTTTTCAACACTAACACAAGTGCGAAAAGTGGTTTTTCAACACTATCACAAGTGCAAAAAGTGTTTTTTCCACACTAATACAAGTGCAAAAGTGGTTTCCTGCACCAACACAAGTGCGAAAAGTGGTTTTTCAACACTAACACAAGTGCGAAAAGTGGTTTTTCAACACTATCACAAGTGCAAAAAGTGTTTTTTCCACACTAATACAAGTGCAAAAGTGGTTTCCTGCACCAACACAAGTGCGAAAAGTGGTTTTTCCACACTAATACAAGTGCAAAAGTGGTTTTTCAACACTATCACAAGTGCCAAAAGTGTTTTTTCCACACTAATACAAGTGCAAAAGTGGTTTCCTGCACCAACACAAGTGCGAAAAGTGGTTTTTCAACACTAACACAAGTGCGAAAAGTGGTTTTTCAACACTAATACAAGTGCGAAAAGTGGTTTTTCCACACTAATACAAGTGCAAAAGTCGTTTCCTGCACCAACACAAGTGCGAAAAGTGGTATTTCAACACTAACACAAGTGCGAAAAGTGGTTTTTCAACACTAACACAAGTGTGAAAAGTAGTTTTTCAACACTAACACAAGTGCGAAAAGTGGTTTTTCAACACTAACAAAAGTGCAAAAAGTGGTTTTTCCACACTAATACAAGTGCAAAAGTGGTTTCCTGCACCAACACAAGTGCGAAAAGTGGTTTTTCAACACTAACACAAGTGCGAAAAGTGGTTTTTCAACACTATCACAAGTGCAAAAAGTGGATTTTCAACACTATCACAAGTGCAAAAAGTGTTTTTTCCACACTAATACAAGTGCAAAAGTGGTTTCCTGCACCAACACAAGTGCGAAAAGTGGTTTTTCAACACTAACACAAGTGCGAAAAGTGGTTTTTCAACACTAACACAAGTGCGAAAAGTGGTTTTTCAACACTAACACAAGTGCGAAAAGTGGTTTTTCAACACTATCACAAGTGCAAAAAGTAAATTTTCCACACTAACACAAGTGCGAAAAGTGGTTTTTCAACACTATCACAAGTGCAAAAAGTGGATTTTCCGCACTAATACAAGTGCAAAAGTGGTTTCCTGCACCAACACAAGTGCGAAAAGTGGTTTTTCCACACTAATACAAGTGCAAAAGTGGTTTTTCAACACTATCACAAGTGCAAAAAGTGGATTTTCAACACTATCACAAGTGCAAAAAGTGTTTTTTCCACACTAATACAAGTGCAAAAGTGGTTGCCTGCACCAACACAAGTGTGAAAAGTTGTTTTTCAACACTAACACAAGTGCGAAAAGTGGTTTTTCAACACTATCACAAGTGCAAAAAGTGTTTTTTCCACACTAATACAAGTGCAAAAGTGGTTTCCTGCACCAACACAAGTGCGAAAAGTGGTTTTTCAACACTAACACAAGTGCGAAAAGTTGTTTTTCAACACTAACACAAGTGCGAAAAGTGTTTTTTCCACACTAATACAAGTGCAAAAGTGGTTTCCTGCACCAACACAAGTGCGAAAAGTGGTTTTTCAACACTAACACAAGTGCGAAAAGTGGTTTTTCAACACTATCACAAGTGCAAAAAGTGGATTTTCAACACGATCACAAGTGCAAAAAGTGTTTTTTCCACACTAATACAAGTGCAAAAGTGGTTTCCTACACCAACACAAGTGCCAAAAGTGGTTTTTCAACACCAACACAAGTGCGAAAAGTCGTTTTTCAACACTAACACAAGTGCAAAAAGTTGTTTTTCAACACTAACACAAGTGCGAAAAGTGTTTTTTCCACACTAATACAAGTGCAAAAGTGGTTTCCTGCACCAACACAAGTGCGAAAAGTGGTTTTTCAACACTAACACAAGTGCGAAAAGTGGTTTTTCAACACTATCACAAGTGCAAAAAGTGGATTTTCAACACGATCACAAGTGCAAAAAGTGTTTTTTCCACACTAATACAAGTGCAAAAGTGGTTTCCTACACCAACACAAGTGCGAAAAGTGGTTTTTCAACACTAACACAAGTGCGAAAAGTGGTTTTTCCACACTAATGCAAGTGCAAAAGTGGTTTCCTGCACCAACACAAGTGCGAAAAGTGGTTTTCCACACAAATACAAGTGCAAAAGTGGTTTTTCAACACTATCACAAGTGCCAAAAGTGTTTTTTCCACACTAATACAAGTGCAAAAGTGGTTTCCTGCACCAACACAAGTGCGAAAAGTGGTTTTTCAACACTAACACAAGTGCGAAAATTGGTTTTTCAACACTAATACAAGTGCGAAAAGTGGTTTTTCCACACTAATACAAGTGCAAAAGTCGTTTCCTGCACCAACACAAGTGCGAAAAGTGGTTTTTCAACACTAACACAAGTGCGAAAAGTGGTTTTTCAACACTAACACAAGTGTGAAAAGTAGTTTTTCAACACTAACACAAGTGCGAAAAGTGGTTTTTCAACACTAACAAAAGTGCAAAAAGTGGTTTTTCCACACTAATACAAGTGCAAAAGTGGTTTCCTGCACCAACACAAGTGCGAAAAGTGGTTTTTCAACACTAACACAAGTGCGAAAAGTGGTTTTTCAACACTATCACAAGTGCAAAAAGTGGATTTTCAACACTATCACAAGTGCAAAAAGTGTTTTTTCCACACTTATACAAGTGCAAAAGTGGTTTCCTGCACCAACACAAGTGCGAAAAGTGGTTTTTCAACACTAACACAAGTGCGAAAAGTGGTTTTTCAACACTATCACAAGTGCAAAAAGTGGATTTTCAACACTATCACAAGTGCAAAAAGTGTTTTTTCCACACTAATACAAGTGCAAAAGTGGTTTCCTGCACCAACACAAGTGCGAAAAGTGGTTTTTCAACACTAACACAAGTGCGAAAAGTGGTTTTTCAACACTAACACAAGTGCGAAAAGTGGTTTTTCAACACTAACACAAGTGCGAAAAGTGGTTTTTCAACACTATCACAAGTGCAAAAAGTAAATTTTCCACACTAACACAAGTGCGAAAAGTGGTTTTTCAACACTATCACAAGTGCAAAAAGTGGATTTTCCGCACTAATACAAGTGCAAAAGTGGTTTCCTGCACCAACACAAGTGCGAAAAGTGGTTTTTCCACACTAATACAAGTGCAAAAGTGGTTTTTCAACACTATCACAAGTGCAAAAAGTGGATTTTCAACACTATCACAAGTGCAAAAAGTGTTTTTTCCACACTAATACAAGTGCAAAAGTGGTTGCCTGCACCAACACAAGTGCGAAAAGTTGTTTTTCAACACTAACACAAGTGCGAAAAGTGGTTTTTCAACACTATCACAAGTGCAAAAAGTGTTTTTTCCACACTAATACAAGTGCAAAAGTGGTTTCCTGCACCAACACAAGTGCGAAAAGTGGTTTTTCAACACTAACACAAGTGCGAAAAGTTGTTTTTCAACACTAACACAAGTGCGAAAAGTGTTTTTTCCACACTAATACAAGTGCAAAAGTGGTTTCCTGCACCAACACAAGTGCGAAAAGTGGTTTTTCAACACTAACACAAGTGCGAAAAGTGGTTTTTCAACACTATCACAAGTGCAAAAAGTGGATTTTCAACACGATCACAAGTGCAAAAAGTGTTTTTTCCACACTAATACAAGTGCAAAAGTGGTTTCCTACACCAACACAAGTGCCAAAAGTGGTTTTTCAACACTAACACAAGTGCGAAAAGTGGTTTTTCAACACTATCACAAGTGCAAAAAGTGGATTTTCAACACTATCACAAGTGCAAAAAGTGTTTTTTCCACACTAGTACAAGTGAAAAAGTGGTTTCCTGCACCAACACAAGTGCAAAAAGTTGTTTTTCAACACTAACACAAGTGCGAAAAGTGGTTTTTCAACACTATCACAAGTGCAAAAAGTGTTTTTTCCACACTAATGCAAGTGCAAAAGTGGTTTCCTGCACCAACACAAGTGCGAAAAGTGGTTTTTCAACACTAACACAAGTGCGAAAAGTGGTTTTTCAACACTAACACAAGTGCGAAAAGTGGTTTTTCCACACTAATGCAAGTGCAAAAGTGGTTTCCTGCACCAACACAAGTGCGAAAAGTGGTTTTCCACACTAATACAAGTGCAAAAGTGGTTTTTCAACACTATCACAAGTGCCAAAAGTGTTTTTTCCACACTAATACAAGTGCAAAAGTGGTTTCCTGCACCAACACAAGTGCGAAAAGTGGTTTTTCAACACTAACACAAGTGCGAAAAGTGGTTTTTCAACACTAATACAAGTGCGAAAAGTGGTTTTTCCACACTAATACAAGTGCAAAAGTCGTTTCCTGCACCAACACAAGTGCGAAAAGTGGTTTTTCAACACTAACACAAGTGCGAAAAGTGGTTTTTCAACACTAACACAAGTGTGAAAAGTAGTTTTTCAACACTAACACAAGTGCGAAAAGTGGTTTTTCAACACTAACAAAAGTGCAAAAAGTGGTTTTTCCACACTAATACAATTGCAAAAGTGGTTTCCTGCACCAACACAAGTGCGAAAAGTGGTTTTTCAACACTAACACAAGTGCGAAAAGTGGTTTTTCAACACTATCACAAGTGCAAAAAGTGGATTTTCAACACTATCACAAGTGCAAAAAGTGTTTTTTCCACACTAATACAAGTGCAAAAGTGGTTTCCTGCACCAACACAAGTGCGAAAAGTGGTTTTTCAACACTAACACAAGTGCGAAAAGTGGTTTTTCAACACTAACACAAGTGCGAAAAGTGGTTTTTCAACACTAACACAAGTGCGAAAAGTGGTTTTTCAACACTATCACAAGTGCAAAAAGTAAATTTTCCACACTAACACAAGTGCGAAAAGTGGTTTTTCAACACTATCACAAGTGCAAAAAGTGGATTTTCCGCACTAATACAAGTGCAAAAGTGGTTTCCTGCACCAACACAAGTGCGAAAAGTGGTTTTTCCACACTAATACAAGTGCAAAAGTGGTTTTTCAACACTATCACAAGTGCAAAAAGTGGATTTTCAACACTATCACAAGTGCAAAAAGTGTTTTTTCCACACTAATACAAGTGCTAAAGTGGTTGCCTGCACCAACACAAGTGCGAAAAGTTGTTTTTCAACACTAACACAAGTGCGAAAAGTGGTTTTTCAACACTATCACAAGTGCAAAAAGTGTTTTTTCCACACTAATACAAGTGCAAAAGTGGTTTCCTGCACCAACACAAGTGCGAAAAGTGGTTTTTCAACACTAACACAAGTGCGAAAAGTTGTTTTTCAACACTAACACAAGTGCGAAAAGTGTTTTTTCCACACTAATACAAGTGCAAAAGTGGTTTCCTGCACCAACACAAGTGCGAAAAGTGGTTTTTCAACACTAACACAAGTGCGAAAAGTGGTTTTTCAACACTATCACAAGTGCAAAAAGTGGATTTTCAACACGATCACAAGTGCAAAAAGTGTTTTTTCCACACTAATACAAGTGCAAAAGTGGTTTCCTACACCAACACAAGTGCGAAAAGTGGTTTTTCAACACTAACACAAGTGCGAAAAGTGGTTTTTCAACACTATCACAAGTGCAAAAAGTGGATTTTCAACACTATCACAAGTGCAAAAAGTGTTTTTTCCACACTAGTACAAGTGCAAAAGTGGTTTCCTGCACCAACACAAGTGCAAAAAGTTGTTTTTCAACACTAACACAAGTGCGAAAAGTGGTTTTTCAACACTATCACAAGTGCAAAAAGTGTTTTTTCCACACTAATACAAGTGCAAAAGTGGTTTCCTGCACCAACACAAGTGCGAAAAGTGGTTTTTCAACACTAACACAAGTGCGAAAAGTGGTTTTTCAACACTAACACAAGTGCGAAAAGTGGTTTTTCCACACTAATGCAAGTGCAAAAGTGGTTTCCTGCACCAACACAAGTGCGAAAAGTGGTTTTTCAACACTAACACAATTGCGAAAAGTGGTTTTTCAACACCAAAACAAGTGCGAAAAGTGGTTTTTCAACACTATCAAGTGCAAAAAGTGGATTTTCCACACTAATACAAGTGCAAAAGTGGTTTCCTGCACCAACACAAGTGCGAAAAGTGGTTTTTCAACACTAACACCAGTGCGAAAAGTGGTTTTTCCACACTAATACAAGTGCAAAAGTGGTTTCCTGCACCAACACAAGTGCGAAAAGTGGTTTTTCAACACTAACACAAGTGCGAAAAGTGGTTTTTCAACACTAACACAAGTGCGAAAAGTGGTTTTTCCACACTAATACAAGTGCAAAAGTGGTTTCCTGCACCAACACAAGTGCGAAAAGTGGTTTTTCAACTCTAACACAAGTGCGAAAAGTGGTTTTTCAACACTAACACAAGTGCGAAAAGTGGTTTTTCAACACTATCACAAGTGCAAAAAGTGGATTTTCCACACTAATACAAGTGCAAAAGTTGTTTCCTGCACCAACACAAGTGCGAAAAGTGGTTTTTCAACACTAACACAAGTGCGAAAAGTGGTTTTTCAACACTATCACAAGTGCCAAAAGTGTTTTTTCCACACTAATACAAGTACAAAAGTGGTTTCCTGCACCAACACAAGTGCGAAAAGTGGTTTCTCAACACTAACACAAGTGCGAAAAGTGGTTTTTCAACACTAATATAAGTGCGAAAAGTGGTTTTTCCACACTAATACAAGTGCAAAAGTGGTTTCCTGCACCAACACAAGTGCGAAAAGTCGTTTTTCAACACTAACACAAGTGCAAAAAGTTGTTTTTCAACACTAACACAAGTGCGAAAAGTGTTTTTTCCACACTAATACAAGTGCAAAAGTGGTTTCCTGCACCAACACAAGTGCGAAAAGTGGTTTTTCAACACTAACACAAGTGCGAAAAGTGGTTTTTCAACACTATCACAAGTGCAAAAAGTGGATTTTCAACACGATCACAAGTGCAAAAAGTGTTTTTTCCACACTAATACAAGTGCAAAAGTGGTTTCCTACACCAACACAAGTGCGAAAAGTGGTTTTTCAACACTAACACAAGTGCGAAAAGTGGTTTTTCAACACTATCACAAGTGCAAAAAGTGGATTTTCAACACTATCACAAGTGCAAAAAGTGTTTTTTCCACACTAGTACAAGTGCAAAAGTGGTTTCCTGCACCAACACAAGTGCAAAAAGTTGTTTTTCAACACTAGCACAAGTGCGAAAAGTGGTTTTTCAACACTATCACAAGTGCAAAAAGTGTTTTTTCCACACTAATACAAGTGCAAAAGTGGTTTCCTGCACCAACACAAGTGCGAAAAGTGGTTTTTCAACACTAACACAAGTGCGAAAAGTGGTTTTTCAACACTATCACAAGTGCAAAAAGTGTTTTTTCCACACTAATACAAGTGCAAAAGTGGTTTCCTGCACCAACACAAGTGCGAAAAGTGGTTTTTCCACACTAATACAAGTGCAAAAGTGGTTTTTCAACACTATCACAAGTGCCAAAAGTGTTTTTTCCACACTAATACAAGTGCAAAAGTGGTTTCCTGCACCAACACAAGTGCGAAAAGTGGTTTTTCAACACTAACACAAGTGCGAAAAGTGGTTTTTCAACACTAATACAAGTGCGAAAAGTGGTTTTTCCACACTAATACAAGTGCAAAAGTCGTTTCCTGCACCAACACAAGTGCGAAAAGTGGTTTTTCAACACTAACACAAGTGCGAAAAGTGGTTTTTCAACACTAACACAAGTGTGAAAAGTAGTTTTTCAACACTAACACAAGTGCGAAAAGTGGTTTTTCAACACTAACAAAAGTGCAAAAAGTGGTTTTTCCACACTAATACAAGTGCAAAAGTGGTTTCCTGCACCAACACAAGTGCGAAAAGTGGTTTTTCAACACTAACACAAGTGCGAAAAGTGGTTTTTCAACACTATCACAAGTGCAAAAAGTGGATTTTCAACACTATCACAAGTGCAAAAAGTGTTTTTTCCACACTAATACAAGTGCAAAAGTGGTTTCCTGCACCAACACAAGTGCGAAAAGTGGTTTTTCAACACTAACACAAGTGCGAAAAGTGGTTTTTCAACACTAACACAAGTGCGAAAAGTGGTTTTTCAACACTAACACAAGTGCGAAAAGTGGTTTTTCAACACTATCACAAGTGCAAAAAGTAAATTTTCCACACTAACACAAGTGCGAAAAGTGGTTTTTCAACACTATCACAAGTGCAAAAAGTGGATTTTCCGCACTAATACAAGTGCAAAAGTGGTTTCCTGCACCAACACAAGTGCGAAAAGTGGTTTTTCCACACTAATACAAGTGCAAAAGTGGTTTTTCAACACTATCACAAGTGCAAAAAGTGGATTTTCAACACTATCACAAGTGCAAAAAGTGTTTTTTCCACACTAATACAAGTGCAAAAGTGGTTGCCTGCACCAACACAAGTGCGAAAAGTTGTTTTTCAACACTAACACAAGTGCGAAAAGTGGTTTTTCAACACTATCACAAGTGCAAAAAGTGTTTTTTCCACACTAATACAAGTGCAAAAGTGGTTTCCTGCACCAACACAAGTGCGAAAAGTGGTTTTTCAACACTAACACAAGTGCGAAAAGTTGTTTTTCAACACTAACACAAGTGCGAAAAGTGTTTTTTCCACACTAATACAAGTGCAAAAGTGGTTTCCTGCACCAACACAAGTGCGAAAAGTGGTTTTTCAACACTAACACAAGTGCGAAAAGTGGTTTTTCAACACTATCACAAGTGCAAAAAGTGGATTTTCAACACGATCACAAGTGCAAAAAGTGTTTTTTCCACACTAATACAAGTGCAAAAGTGGTTTCCTACACCAACACAAGTGCGAAAAGTGGTTTTTCAACACTAACACAAGTGCGAAAAGTGGTTTTTCAACACTATCACAAGTGCAAAAAGTGGATTTTCAACACTATCACAAGTGCAAAAAGTGTTTTTTCCACACTAGTACAAGTGCAAAAGTGGTTTCCTGCACCAACACAAGTGCAAAAAGTTGTTTTTCAACACTAACACAAGTGCGAAAAGTGGTTTTTCAACACTATCACAAGTGCAAAAAGTGTTTTTTCCACACTAATACAAGTGCAAAAGTGGTTTCCTGCACCAACACAAGTGCGAAAAGTGGTTTTTCAACACTAACACAAGTGCGAAAAGTGGTTTTTCAACACTAACACAAGTGCGAAAAGTGGTTTTTCCACACTAATGCAAGTGCAAAAGTGGTTTCCTGCACCAACACAAGTGCGAAAAGTGGTTTTCCACACTAATACAAGTGCAAAAGTGGTTTTTCAACACTATCACAAGTGCCAAAAGTGTTTTTTCCACACTAATACAAGTGCAAAAGTGGTTTCCTGCACCAACACAAGTGCGAAAAGTGGTTTTTCAACACTAACACAAGTGCGAAAAGTGGTTTTTCAACACTAATACAAGTGCGAAAAGTGGTTTTTCCACACTAATACAAGTGCAAAAGTCGTTTCCTGCACCAACACAAGTGCGAAAAGTGGTTTTTCAACACTAACACAAGTGCGAAAAGTGGTTTTTCAACACTAACACAAGTGTGAAAAGTAGTTTTTCAACACTAACACAAGTGCGAAAAGTGGTTTTTCAACACTAACAAAAGTGCAAAAAGTGGTTTTTCCACACTAATACAAGTGCAAAAGTGGTTTCCTGCACCAACACAAGTGCGAAAAGTGGTTTTTCAACACTAACACAAGTGCGAAAAGTGGTTTTTCAACACTATCACAAGTGCAAAAAGTGGATTTTCAACACTATCACAAGTGCAAAAAGTGTTTTTTCCACACTAATACAAGTGCAAAAGTGGTTTCCTGCACCAACACAAGTGCGAAAAGTGGTTTTTCAACACTAACACAAGTGCGAAAAGTGGTTTTTCAACACTAACACAAGTGCGAAAAGTGGTTTTTCAACACTAACACAAGTGCGAAAAGTGGTTTTTCAACACTATCACAAGTGCAAAAAGTAAATTTTCCACACTAACACAAGTGCGAAAAGTGGTTTTTCAACACTATCACAAGTGCAAAAAGTGGATTTTCCGCACTAATACAAGTGCAAAAGTGGTTTCCTGCACCAACACAAGTGCGAAAAGTGGTTTTTCCACACTAATACAAGTGCAAAAGTGGTTTTTCAACACTATCACAAGTGCAAAAAGTGGATTTTCAACACTATCACAAGTGCAAAAAGTGTTTTTTCCACACTAATACAAGTGCAAAAGTGGTTGCCTGCACCAACACAAGTGCGAAAAGTTGTTTTTCAACACTAACACATGTGCGAAAAGTGGTTTTTCAACACTATCACAAGTGCAAAAAGTGTTTTTTCCACACTAATACAAGTGCAAAAGTGGTTTCCTGCACCAACACAAGTGCAAAAAGTGGTTTTTCAACACTAACACAAGTGCGAAAAGTTGTTTTTCAACACTAACACAAGTGCGAAAAGTGTTTTTTCCACACTAATACAAGTGCAAAAGTGGTTTCCTGCACCAACACAAGTGCGAAAAGTGGTTTTTCAACACTAACAGAAGTGCGAAAAGTGGTTTTTCAACACTATCACAAGTGCAAAAAGTGGATTTTCAACACGATCACAAGTGCAAAAAGTGTTTTTTCCACACTAATACAAGTGCAAAAGTGGTTTCCTACACCAACACAAGTGCGAAAAGTGGTTTTTCAACACTAACACAAGTGCGAAAAGTGGTTTTTCAACACTATCACAAGTGCAAAAAGTGGATTTTCAACACTATCACAAGTGCAGAAAGTGTTTTTTCCACACTAGTACAAGTGCAAAAGTGGTTTCCTGCACCAACACAAGTGCAAAAAGTTGTTTTTCAACACTAACACAAGTGCGAAAAGTGGTTTTTCAACACTATCACAAGTGCAAAAAGTGTTTTTTCCACACTAATACAAGTGCAAAAGTGGTTTCCTGCACCAACACAAGTGCGAAAAGTGGTTTTTCAACACTAACACAAGTGCGAAAAGTGGTTTTTCAACACTAACACAAGTGCGAAAAGTGGTTTTTCCACACTAATGCAAGTGCAAAAGTGGTTTCCTGCACCAACACAAGTGCGAAAAGTGGTTTTTCAACACTAACACAATTGCGAAAAGTGGTTTTTCAACACCAAAACAAGTGCGAAAAGTGGTTTTTCAACACTATCAAGTGCAAAAAGTGGATTTTCCACACTAATACAAGTGCAAAAGTGGTTTCCTGCACCAACACAAGTGCGAAAAGTGGTTTTTCAACACTAACACCAGTGCGAAAAGTGGTTTTTCCACACTAATACAAGTGCAAAAGTGGTTTCCTGCACCAACACAAGTGCGAAAAGTGGTTTTTCAACACTAACACAAGTGCGAAAAGTGGTTTTTCAACACTAACACAAGTGCGAAAAGTGGTTTTTCCACACTAATACAAGTGCAAAAGTGGTTTCCTGCACCAACACAAGTGCGAAAAGTGGTTTTTCAACTCTAACACAAGTGCGAAAAGTGGTTTTTCAACACTATCACAAGTGCAAAAAGTGGATTTTCCACACTAATACAAGTGCAAAAGTGGTTTCCTGCACCAACACAAGTGCGAAAAGTGGTTTTTCAACACTAACACAAGTGCGAAAAGTGGTTTTTCAACACTATCACAAGTGCCAAAAGTGTTTTTTCCACACTAATACAAGTACAAAAGTGGTTTCCTGCACCAACACAAGTGCGAAAAGTGGTTTCTCAACACTAACACAAGTGCGAAAAGTGGTTTTTCAACACTAATACAAGTGCGAAAAGTGGTTTTTCCACACTAATACAAGTGCAAAAGTGGTTTCCTGCACCAACACAAGTGCGAAAAGTCGTTTTTCAACACTAACACAAGTGCAAAAAGTTGTTTTTCAACACTAACACAAGTGCGAAAAGTGTTTTTTCCACACTAATACAAGTGCAAAAGTGGTTTCCTGCACCAACACAAGTGCGAAAAGTGGTTTTTCAACACTAACACAAGTGCGAAAAGTGGTTTTTCAACACTATCACAAGTGCAAAAAGTGGATTTTCAACACGATCACAAGTGCAAAAAGTGTTTTTTCCACACTAATACAAGTGCAAAAGTGGTTTCCTACACCAACACAAGTGCGAAAAGTGGTTTTTCAACACTAACACAAGTGCGAAAAGTGGTTTTTCAACACTATCACAAGTGCAAAAAGTGGATTTTCAACACTATCACAAGTGCAAAAAGTGTTTTTTCCACACTAGTACAAGTGCAAAAGTGGTTTCCTGCACCAACACAAGTGTAAAAAGTTGTTTTTCAACACTAACACAAGTGCGAAAAGTGGTTTTTCAACACTATCACAAGTGCAAAAAGTGTTTTTTCCACACTAATACAAGTGCAAAAGTGGTTTCCTGCATCAACACAAGTGCGAAAAGTGGTTTTTCAACACTAACACAAGTGCGAAAAGTGGTTTTTCAACACTATCACAAGTGCAAAAAGTGTTTTTTCCACACTAATACAAGTGCAAAAGTGGTTTCCTGCACCAACACAAGTGCGAAAAGTGGTTTTTCCACACTAATACAAGTGCAAAAGTGGTTTTTCAACACTATCACAAGTGCAAAAAGTGGATTTTCCACACTAACACAAGTGCGAAAAGTGGTTTTTCAACACTATCACAAGTGCAAAAAGTGGATTTTCCACACTAATACAAGTGCAAAAGTGGTTTCCTGCACCAACACAAGTGCGAAAAGTGGTTTTTCCACACTAATACAAGTGCAAAAGTGGTTTTTCAACACTATCACAAGTGCAAAAAGTGGATTTTCAACATTATCACAAGTGCAAAAAGTGTTTTTTCCACACTAATACAAGTGCAAAAGTGGTTGCCTGCACCAACACAAGTGCGAAAAGTGGTTTTTCAACACTAACACAAGTGCGAAAAGTGGTTTTTCAACACTAACAAAAGTGCAAAAAGTGGTTTTTCCACACTAATACAAGTGCAAAAGTGGTTTCCTGCACCAACACAAGTGCGAAAAGTGGTTTTTCAACACTAACACAAGTGCGAAAAGTGGTTTTTCAACACTATCACAAGTGCAAAAAGTGGATTTTCAACACTATCACAAGTGCAAAAAGTGTTTTTTCCACACTAATACAAGTGCAAAAGTGGTTTCCTGCACCAACACAAGTGCGAAAAGTGGTTTTTCAACACTAACACAAGTGAGAAAAGTGGTTTTTCAACACTAACACAAGTGCGAAAAGTGGTTTTTCAACACTAACACAAGTGCGAAAAGTGGTTTTTCAACACTATCACAAGTGCAAAAAGTAAATTTTCCACACTAACACAAGTGCGAAAAGTGGTTTTTCAACACTATCACAAGTGCAAAAAGTGGATTTTCCGCACTAATACAAGTGCAAAAGTGGTTTCCTGCACCAACACAAGTGCGAAAAGTGGTTTTTCCACACTAATACAAGTGCAAAAGTGGTTTTTCAACACTATCACAAGTGCAAAAAGTGGATTTTCAACACTATCACAAGTGCAAAAAGTGTTTTTTCCACACTAATACAAGTGCAAAAGTGGTTGCCTGCACCAACACAAGTGCGAAAAGTTGTTTTTCAACACTAACACAAGTGCGAAAAGTGGTTTTTCAACACTATCACAAGTGCAAAAAGTGTTTTTTCCACACTAATACAAGTGCAAAAGTGGTTTCCTGCACCAACACAAGTGCGAAAAGTGGTTTTTCAACACTAACACAAGTGCGAAAAGTTGTTTTTCAACACTAACACAAGTGCGAAAAGTGTTTTTTCCACACTAATACAAGTGCAAAAGTGGTTTCCTGCACCAACACAAGTGCGAAAAGTGGTTTTTCAACACTAACACAAGTGCGAAAAGTGGTTTTTCAACACTATCACAAGTGCAAAAAGTGGATTTTCAACACGATCACAAGTGCAAAAAGTGTTTTTTCCACACTAATACAAGTGCAAAAGTGGTTTCCTACACCAACACAAGTGCGAAAAGTGGTTTTTCAACACTAACACAAGTGCGAAAAGTGGTTTTTCAACACTATCACAAGTGCAAAAAGTGGATTTTCAACACTATCACAAGTGCAAAAAGTGTTTTTTCCACACTAGTACAAGTGCAAAAGTGGTTTCTTGCACCAACACAAGTGCGAAAAGTGGTTTTTCAACACTAACACAAGTGCGAAAAGTGGTTTTTCAACACTAACACAAGTGCGAAAAGTGGTTTTTCCACACTAATGCAAGTGCAAAAGTGGTTTCCTGCACCAACACAAGTGCGAAAAGTGGTTTTCCACACTAATACAAGTGCAAAAGTGGTTTTTCAACACTATCACAAGTGCCAAAAGTGTTTTTTCCACACTAATACAAGTGCAAAAGTGGTTTCCTGCACCAACACAAGTGCGAAAAGTGGTTTTTCAACACTAACACAAGTGCGAAAAGTGGTTTTTCAACACTAATACAAATGCGAAAAGTGGTTTTTCCACACTAATACAAGTGCAAAAGTCGTTTCCTGCACCAACACAAGTGCGAAAAGTGGTTTTTCAACACTAACACAAGTGCGAAAAGTGGTTTTTCAACACTAACACAAGTGTGAAAAGTAGTTTTTCAACACTAACACAAGTGCGAAAAGTGGTTTTTCAACACTAACAAAAGTGCAAAAAGTG
Organism: Myxine glutinosa; assembly: GCF_964187855.1. Classification (NCBI taxonomy): domain Eukaryota; kingdom Metazoa; phylum Chordata; class Myxini; order Myxiniformes; family Myxinidae; genus Myxine; species Myxine glutinosa. The sequence continues at coordinate 198,822,527 of NC_136262.1, forward strand.
GTTTTTCCACACTAATGCAAGTGCAAAAGCCGTTTCCTGCACCAACACAAGTGCGAAAAGTGGTTTTTCAACACTAACACAAGTGCGAAAAGTGGTTTTTCAACACTATCACAAGTGCAAAAAGTGGATTTTCAACACTATCACAAGTGCAAAAAGTGTTTTTTCCACACTAATACAAGTGCAAAAGTGGTTTCCTGCACCAACACAAGTGCGAAAAGTGGTTTTTCAACACTAACACAAGTGCGAAAAGTGGTTTTTCAACACTAACACAAGTGCGAAAAGTGGTTTTTCAACACTAACACAAGTGCGAAAAGTGGTTTTTCAACACTATCACAAGTGCAAAAAGTAAATTTTCCACACTAACACAAGTGCGAAAAGTGGTTTTTCAACACTATCACAAGTGCGAAAAGTGGTTTTTCAACACTATCACAAGTGCAAAAAGTAAATTTTCCACACTAACACAAGTGCGAAAAGTGGTTTTTCAACACTATCACAAGTGCAAAAAGTAAATTTTCCACACTAACACAAGTGCGAAAAGTGGTTTTTCAACACTATCACAAGTGCAAAAAGTGGATTTTCAACATTATCACAAGTGCAAAAAGTGTTTTTTCCACACTAATACAAGTGCAAAAGTGGTTGCCTGCACCAACACAAGTGCGAAAAGTGGTTTTTCAACACTAACACAAGTGCGAAAAGTGGTTTTTCAACACTAACAAAAGTGCAAAAAGTGGTTTTTCCACACTAATACAAGTGCAAAAGTGGTTTCCTGCACCAACACAAGTGCGAAAAGTGGTTTTTCAACACTAACACAAGTGCGAAAAGTGGTTTTTCAACACTATCACAAGTGCAAAAAGTGGATTTTCAACACTATCACAAGTGCAAAAAGTGTTTTTTCCACACTAATACAAGTGCAAAAGTGGTTTCCTGCACCAACACAAGTGCGAAAAGTGGTTTTTCAACACTAACACAAGTGAGAAAAGTGGTTTTTCAACACTAACACAAGTGCGAAAAGTGGTTTTTCAACACTAACACAAGTGCGAAAAGTGGTTTTTCAACACTATCACAAGTGCAAAAAGTAAATTTTCCACACTAACACAAGTGCGAAAAGTGGTTTTTCAACACTATCACAAGTGCAAAAAGTGGATTTTCCGCACTAATACAAGTGCAAAAGTGGTTTCCTGCACCAACACAAGTGCGAAAAGTGGTTTTTCCACACTATCACAAGTGCAAAAAGTGGATTTTCAACACTATCACAAGTGCAAAAAGTGTTTTTTCCACACTAATACAAGTGCAAAAGTGGTTGCCTGCACCAACACAAGTGCGAAAAGTTGTTTTTCAACACTAACACAAGTGCGAAAAGTGGTTTTTCAACACTATCACAAGTGCAAAAAGTGTTTTTTCCACACTAATACAAGTGCAAAAGTGGTTTCCTGCACCAACACAAGTGCGAAAAGTGGTTTTTCAACACTAACACAAGTGCGAAAAGTTGTTTTTCAACACTAACACAAGTGCGAAAAGTGTTTTTTCCACACTAATACAAGTGCAAAAGTGGTTTCCTGCACCAACACAAGTGCGAAAAGTGGTTTTTCAACACTAACACAAGTGCGAAAAGTGGTTTTTCAACACTATCACAAGTGCAAAAAGTGGATTTTCAACACGATCACAAGTGCAAAAAGTGTTTTTTCCACACTAATACAAGTGCAAAAGTGGTTTCCTACACCAACACAAGTGTGAAAAGTGGTTTTTCAACACTAACACAAGTGCGAAAAGTGGTTTTTCAACACTATCACAAGTGCAAAAAGTGGATTTTCAACACTATCACAAGTGCAAAAAGTGTTTTTTCCACACTAGTACAAGTGCAAAAGTGGTTTCCTGCACCAACACAAGTGCGAAAAGTGGTTTTTCAACACTAACACAAGTGCGAAAAGTGGTTTTTCAACACTAACACAAGTGCGAAAAGTGGTTTTTCCACACTAATGCAAGTGCAAAAGTGGTTTCCTGCACCAACACAAGTGCGAAAAGTGGTTTTCCACACTAATACAAGTGCAAAAGTGGTTTTTCAACACTATCACAAGTGCCAAAAGTGTTTTTTCCACACTAATACAAGTGCAAAAGTGGTTTCCTGCACCAACACAAGTGCGAAAAGTGGTTTTTCAACACTAACACAAGTGCGAAAAGTGGTTTTTCAACACTAATACAAATGCGAAAAGTGGTTTTTCCACACTAATACAAGTGCAAAAGTCGTTTCCTGCACCAACACAAGTGCGAAAAGTGGTTTTTCAACACTAACACAAGTGCGAAAAGTGGTTTTTCAACACTAACACAAGTGTGAAAAGTAGTTTTTCAACACTAACACAAGTGCGAAAAGTGGTTTTTCAACACTAACAAAAGTGCAAAAAGTGGTTTTTCCACACTAATGCAAGTGCAAAAGCCGTTTCCTGCACCAACACAAGTGCGAAAAGTGGTTTTTCAACACTAACACAAGTGCGAAAAGTGGTTTTTCAACACTATCACAAGTGCAAAAAGTGGATTTTCAACACTATCACAAGTGCAAAAAGTGTTTTTTCCACACTAATACAAGTGCAAAAGTGGTTTCCTGCACCAACACAAGTGCGAAAAGTGGTTTTTCAACACTAACACAAGTGCGAAAAGTGGTTTTTCAACACTAACACAAGTGCGAAAAGTGGTTTTTCAACACTAACACAAGTGCGAAAAGTGGTTTTTCAACACTATCACAAGTGCAAAAAGTAAATTTTCCACACTAACACAAGTGCGAAAAGTGGTTTTTCAACACTATCACAAGTGCAAAAAGTGGATTTTCCGCACTAATACAAGTGCAAAAGTGGTTTCCTGCACCAACACAAGTGCGAAAAGTGGTTTTTCCACACTAATACAAGTGCAAAAGTGGTTTTTCAACACTATCACAAGTGCGAAAAGTGGTTTTTCAACACTAACAAAAGTGCAAAAAGTGGTTTTTCCACACTAATACAAGTGCAAAAGTCGTTTCCTGCACCAACACAAGTGCGAAAAGTGGTTTTTCAACACTAACACAGTGCGAAAAGTGGTTTTTCAACACTATCACAAGTGCAAAAAGTGGATTTTCAACACTATCACAAGTGCAAAAAGTGTTTTTTCCACACTAATACAAGTGCAAAAGTGGTTTCCTGCACCAACACAAGTGCGAAAAGTGGTTTTTCAACACTAACACAAGTGCGAAAAGTGGTTTTTCAACACTAACACAAGTGCGAAAAGTGGTTTTTCAACACTAACACAAGTGCGAAAAGTGGTTTTTCAACACTATCACAAGTGCAAAAAGTAAATTTTCCACACTAACACAAGTGCGAAAAGTGGTTTTTCAACACTATCACAAGTGCAAAAAGTGGATTTTCCGCACTAATACAAGTGCAAAAGTGGTTTCCTGCACCAACACAAGTGCGAAAAGTGGTTTTTCCACACTAATACAAGTGCAAAAGTGGTTTTTCAACACTATCACAAGTGCAAAAAGTGGATTTTCAACACTATCACAAGTGCAAAAAGTGTTTTTTCCACACTAATACAAGTGCAAAAGTGGTTGCCTGCACCAACACAAGTGCGAAAAGTTGTTTTTCAACACTAACACATGTGCGAAAAGTGGTTTTTCAACACTATCACAAGTGCAAAAAGTGTTTTTTCCACACTAATACAAGTGCAAAAGTGGTTTCCTGCACCAACACAAGTGCAAAAAGTGGTTTTTCAACACTAACACAAGCGCGAAAAGTTGTTTTTCAACACTAACACAAGTGCGAAAAGTGTTTTTTCCACACTAATACAAGTGCAAAAGTGGTTTCCTGCACCAACACAAGTGCGAAAAGTGGTTTTTCAACACTAACACAAGTGCGAAAAGTGGTTTTTCAACACTATCACAAGTGCAAAAAGTGGATTTTCAACACGATCACAAGTGCAAAAAGTGTTTTTTCCACACTAATACAAGTGCAAAAGTGGTTTCCTACACCAACACAAGTGCGAAAAGTGGTTTTTCAACACTAACACAAGTGCGAAAAGTGGTTTTTCAACACTATCACAAGTGCAAAAAGTGGATTTTCAATACTATCACAAGTGCAAAAAGTGTTTTTTCCACACTAGTACAAGTGCAAAAGTGGTTTCCTGCACCAACACAAGTGCAAAAAGTTGTTTTTCAACACTAACACAAGTGCGAAAAGTGGTTTTTCAACACTATCACAAGTGCAAAAAGTGTTTTTTCCACACTAATACAAGTGCAAAAGTGGTTTCCTGCACCAACACAAGTGCGAAAAGTGGTTTTTCAACACTAACACAAGTGCGAAAAGTGGTTTTTCCACACTAATGCAAGTGCAAAAGTGGTTTCCTGCACCAACACAAGTGCGAAAAGTGGTTTTTCAACACTAACACAATTGCGAAAAGTGGTTTTTCAACACCAAAACAAGTGCGAAAAGTGGTTTTTCAACACTATCAAGTGCAAAAAGTGGATTTTCCACACTAATACAAGTGCAAAAGTGGTTTCCTGCACCAACACAAGTGCGAAAAGTGGTTTTTCAACACTAACACCAGTGCGAAAAGTGGTTTTTCCACACTAATACAAGTGCAAAAGTGGTTTCCTGCACCAACACAAGTGCGAAAAGTGGTTTTTCAACACTAACACAAGTGCGAAAAGTGGTTTTTCAACACTAACACAAGTGCGAAAAGTGGTTTTTCCACACTAATACAAGTGCAAAAGTGGTTTCCTGCACCAACACAAGTGCGAAAAGTGGTTTTTCAACTCTAACACAAGTGCGAAAAGTGGTTTTTCAACACTATCACAAGTGCAAAAAGTGGATTTTCCACACTAATACAAGTGCAAAAGTGGTTTCCTGCACCAACACAAGTGCGAAAAGTGGTTTTTCAACACTAACACAAGTGCGAAAAGTGGTTTTTCAACACTATCACAAGTGACAAAAGTGTTTTTTCCACACTAATACAAGTACAAAAGTGGTTTCCTGCACCAACACAAGTGCGAAAAGTGGTTTCTCAACACTAACACAAGTGCGAAAAGTGGTTTTTCAACACTAATACAAGTGCGAAAAGTGGTTTTTCCACACTAATACAAGTGCAAAAGTGGTTTCCTGCACCAACACAAGTGCGAAAAGTCGTTTTTCAACACTAACACAAGTGCAAAAAGTTGTTTTTCAACACTAACACAAGTGCGAAAAGTGTTTTTTCCACACTAATACAAGTGCAAAAGTGGTTTCCTGCACCAACACAAGTGCGAAAAGTGGTTTTTCAACACTAACACAAGTGCGAAAAGTGGTTTTTCAACACTATCACAAGTGCAAAAAGTGGATTTTCAACACGATCACAAGTGCAAAAAGTGTTTTTTCCACACTAATACAAGTGCAAAAGTGGTTTCCTACACCAACACAAGTGCGAAAAGTGGTTTTTCAACACTAACACAAGTGCGAAAAGTGGTTTTTCAACACTATCACAAGTGCAAAAAGTGGATTTTCAACACTATCACAAGTGCAAAAAGTGTTTTTTCCACACTAGTACAAGTGCAAAAGTGGTTTCCTGCACCAACACAAGTGCAAAAAGTTGTTTTTCAACACTAACACAAGTGCGAAAAGTGGTTTTTCAACACTATCACAAGTGCAAAAAGTGTTTTTTCCACACTAATACAAGTGCAAAAGTGGTTTCCTGCACCAACACAAGTGCGAAAAGTGGTTTTTCAACACTAACACAAGTGCGAAAAGTGGTTTTTCAACACTATCACAAGTGCAAAAAGTGTTTTTTCCACACTAATACAAGTGCAAAAGTGGTTTCCTGCACCAACACAAGTGCGAAAAGTGGTTTTTCCACACTAATACAAGTGCAAAAGTGGTTTTTCAACACTATCACAAGTGCAAAAAGTGGATTTTCCACACTAACACAAGTGCGAAAAGTGGTTTTTCAACACTATCACAAGTGCAAAAAGTGGATTTTCCACACTAATACAAGTGCAAAAGTGGTTTCCTGCACCAACACAAGTGCGAAAAGTGGTTTTTCCACACTAATACAAGTGCAAAAGTGGTTTTTCAACACTATCACAAGTGCAAAAAGTGGATTTTCAACATTATCACAAGTGCAAAAAGTGTTTTTTCCACACTAATACAAGTGCAAAAGTGGTTGCCTGCACCAACACAAGTGCGAAAAGTGGTTTTTCAACACTAACACAAGTGCGAAAAGTGGTTTTTCAACACTAACAAAAGTGCAAAAAGTGGTTTTTCCACACTAATACAAGTGCAAAAGTGGTTTCCTGCACCAACACAAGTGCGAAAAGTGGTTTTTCAACACTAACACAAGTGCGAAAAGTGGTTTTTCAACACTATCACAAGTGCAAAAAGTGGATTTTCAACACTATCACAAGTGCAAAAAGTGTTTTTTCCACACTAATACAAGTGCAAAAGTGGTTTCCTGCACCAACACAAGTGCGAAAAGTGGTTTTTCAACACTAACACAAGTGCGAAAAGTGGTTTTTCAACACTAACACAAGTGCGAAAAGTGGTTTTTCAACACTAACACAAGTGCGAAAAGTGGTTTTTCAACACTATCACAAGTGCAAAAAGTAAATTTTCCACACTAACACAAGTGCGAAAAGTGGTTTTTCAACACTATCACAAGTGCAAAAAGTGGATTTTCCGCACTAATACAAGTGCAAAAGTGGTTTCCTGCACCAACACAAGTGCGAAAAGTGGTTTTTCCACACTAATACAAGTGCAAAAGTGGTTTTTCAACACTATCACAAGTGCAAAAAGTGGATTTTCAACACTATCACAAGTGCAAAAAGTGTTTTTTCCACACTAATACAAGTGCAAAAGTGGTTGCCTGCACCAACACAAGTGCGAAAAGTTGTTTTTCAACACTAACACAAGTGCGAAAAGTGGTTTTTCAACACTATCACAAGTGCAAAAAGTGTTTTTTCCACACTAATACAAGTGCAAAAGTGGTTTCCTGCACCAACACAAGTGCGAAAAGTGGTTTTTCAACACTAACACAAGTGCGAAAAGTTGTTTTTCAACACTAACACAAGTGCGAAAAGTGTTTTTTCCACACTAATACAAGTGCAAAAGTGGTTTCCTGCACCAACACAAGTGCGAAAAGTGGTTTTTCAACACTAACACAAGTGCGAAAAGTGGTTTTTCAACACTATCACAAGTGCAAAAAGTGGATTTTCAACACGATCACAAGTGCAAAAAGTGTTTTTTCCACACTAATACAAGTGCAAAAGTGGTTTCCTACACCAACACAAGTGCGAAAAGTGGTTTTTCAACACTAACACAAGTGCGAAAAGTGGTTTTTCAACACTATCACAAGTGCAAAAAGTGGATTTTCAACACTATCACAAGTGCAAAAAGTGTTTTTTCCACACTAGTACAAGTGCAAAAGTGGTTTCCTGCACCAACACAAGTGCAAAAAGTTGTTTTTCAACACTAACACAAGTGCGAAAAGTGGTTTTTCAACACTATCACAAGTGCAAAAAGTGTTTTTTCCACACTAATACAAGTGCAAAAGTGGTTTCCTGCACCAACACAAGTGCGAAAAGTGGTTTTTCAACACTAACACAAGTGCGAAAAGTGGTTTTTCAACACTAACACAAGTGCGAAAAGTGGTTTTTCCACACTAATGCAAGTGCAAAAGTGGTTTCCTGCACCAACACAAGTGCGAAAAGTGGGTTTTCAACACTAACACAATTGCGAAAAGTGGTTTTTCAACACCAAAACAAGTGCGAAAAGTGGTTTTTCAACACTATCAAGTGCAAAAAGTGGATTTTCCACACTAATACAAGTGCAAAAGTGGTTTCCTGCACCAACACAAGTGCGAAAAGTGGTTTTTCAACACTAACACCAGTGCGAAAAGTGGTTTTTCCACACTAATACAAGTGCAAAAGTGGTTTCCTGCACCAACACAAGTGCGAAAAGTGGTTTTTCAACACTAACACAAGTGCGAAAAGTGGTTTTTCAACACTAACACAAGTGCGAAAAGTGGTTTTTCCACACTAATACAAGTGCAAAAGTGGTTTCCTGCACCAACGCAAGTGCGAAAAGTGGTTTTTCAACTCTAACACAAGTGCGAAAAGTGGTTTTTCAACACTAACACAAGTGCGAAAAGTGGTTTTTCAACACTATCACAAGTGCAAAAAGTGGATTTTCCACACTAATACAAGTGCAAAAGTGGTTTCCTGCACCAACACAAGTGCGAAAAGTGGTTTTTCAAAACTAACACAAGTGCGAAAAGTGGTTTTTCAACACTATCACAAGTGCCAAAAGTGTTTTTTCCACACTAATACAAGTACAAAAGTGGTTTCCTGCACCAACACAAGTGCGAAAAGTGGTTTCTCAACACTAACACAAGTGCGAAAAGTGGTTTTTCAACACTAATACAAGTGCGAAAAGTGGTTTTTCCACACTAATACAAGTGCAAAAGTGGTTTCCTGCACCAACACAAGTGCGAAAAGTCGTTTTTCAACACTAACACAAGTGCGAAAAGTTGTTTTTCAACACTAACACAAGTGCGAAAAGTGTTTTTTCCACACTAATACAAGTGCAAAAGTGGTTTCCTGCACCAACACAAGTGCGAAAAGTGGTTTTTCAACACTAACACAAGTGCGAAAAGTGGTTTTTCAACACTATCACAAGTGCAAAAAGTGGATTTTCAACACGATCACAAGTGCAAAAAGTGTTTTTTCCACACTAATACAAGTGCAAAAGTGGTTTCCTACACCAACACAAGTGCGAAAAGTGGTTTTTCAACACTAACACAAGTGCGAAAAGTGGTTTTTCAACACTATCACAAGTGCAAAAAGTGGATTTTCAACACTATCACAAGTGCAAAAAGTGTTTTTTCCACACTAGTACAAGTGCAAAAGTGGTTTCCTGCACCAACACAAGTGCAAAAAGTTGTTTTTCAACACTAACACAAGTGCGAAAAGTGGTTTTTCAACACTATCACAAGTGCAAAAAGTGTTTTTTCCACACTAATACAAGTGCAAAAGTGGTTTCCTGCACCAACACAAGTGCGAAAAGTGGTTTTTCAACACTAACACAAGTGCGAAAAGTGGTTTTTCAACACTATCACAAGTGCAAAAAGTGTTTTTTCCACACTAATACAAGTGCAAAAGTGGTTTCCTGCACCAACACAAGTGCGAAAAGTGGTTTTTCCACACTAATACAAGTGCAAAAGTGGTTTTTCAACACTATCACAAGTGCAAAAAGTGGATTTTCCATACTAACACAAGTGCGAAAAGTGGTTTTTCAACACTATCACAAGTGCAAAAAGTGGATTTTCCACACTAATACAAGTGCAAAAGTGGTTTCCTGCACCAACACAAGTGCGAAAAGTGGTTTTTCCACACTAATACAAGTGCAAAAGTGGTTTTTCAACACTATCACAAGTGCAAAAAGTGGATTTTCAACATTATCACAAGTGCAAAAAGTGTTTTTTCCACACTAATACAAGTGCAAAAGTGGTTGCCTGCACCAACACAAGTGCGAAAAGTTGTTTTTCAACACTAACACAAGTGCGAAAAGTGGTTTTTCAACACTATCACAAGTGCAAAAAGTGTTTTTTCCACACTAATACAAGTGCAAAAGTGGTTTCCTGCACCAACACAAGTGCGAAAAGTGGTTTTTCAACACTAACACAAGTGCGAAAAGTTGTTTTTCAACACTAACACAAGTGCGAAAAGTGTTTTGTCCACACTAATACAAGTGCAAAAGTGGTTTCCTGCACCAACACAAGTGCGAAAAGTGGTTTTTCAACACTAACACAAGTGCGAAAAGTGGTTTTTCAACACTATCACAAGTGCAAAAAGTGGATTTTCAACAATATCACAAGTGCAAAAAGTGTTTTTTCCACACTAATACAAGTGCAAAAGTTGTTTCCTGCACCAACACAAGTGCGAAAAGTGGTTTTTCAACACTAACACAAGTGCGAAAAGTGGTTTTTCAACACTATCACAAGTGCAAAAAGTGTTTTTTCCACACTAATACAAGTGCAAAAGTGGTTACCTGCACCAACACAAGTGCGAAAAGTGGTTTTTCCACACTAATACAAGTGCAAAAGTGGTTTTTCAACACTATCACAAGTGCAAAAAGTGGATTTTCAACACTATCACAAGTGCAAAAAGTGTTTTTTCCACACTAATACAAGTGCAAAAGTTGTTTCCTGCACCAACACAAGTGCGAAAAGTTGTTTTTCAACACGAACACAAGTGCGAAAAGTGGTTTTTCAACACGATCACAAGTGTGAAAAGTGTTTTTTCAACACTAATACAAGTGCAAAAGTGGTTTCCTGCACCAACACAAGTGCGAAAAGTGGTTTTTCAACACTAACACAAGTGCGAAAAGTGGTTTTTCAACACTATCACAAGTGCAAAAAGTAGATTTTCAACACGATCACAAGTGCAAAAAGTGTTTTTTCCACACTAATACAAGTGCAAAAGTGGTTTCCTGCACCAACACAAGTGCGAAAAGTGGTTTTTCAACACTAACACAAGTGCGAAAAGTGGTTTTTCAACACTATCACAAGTGCAAAAAGTGGATTTTCAACACTATCACAAGTGCAAAAAGTGTTTTTTCCACACTAATACAAGTGCAAAAGTTGTTTCCTGCACCAACACAAGTGCGAAAAGTTGTTTTTCAACACGAACACAAGTGCGAAAAGTGGTTTTTCAACACGATCACAAGTGTGAAAAGTGTTTTTTCAACACTAATACAAGTGCAAAAGTGGTTTCCTGCACCAACACAAGTGCGAAAAGTGGTTTTTCAACACTAACACAAGTGCGAAAAGTGGTTTTTCAACACTATCACAAGTGCAAAAAGTAGATTTTCAACACGATCACAAGTGCAAAAAGTGTTTTTTCCACACTAATACAAGTGCAAAAGTGGTTTCCTGCACCAACACAAGTGCGAAAAGTGGTTTTTCAACACTAACACAAGTGCGAAAAGTGGTTTTTCAACACTATCACAAGTGCAAAAAGTGGATTTTCAACACTATCACAAGTGCAAAAAGTGTTTTTTCCACACTAATACAAGTGCAAAAGTGGTTTCCTGCACCAACACAAGTGCGAAAAGTTGTTTTTCAACACTAACACAAGTGCGAAAAGTTGTTTTTCAACACTAACACAAGTGCGAAAAGTGGTTTTTCAACACTATCACAAGTGCAAAAAGTGTTTTTTCCACACTAATACAAGTGCAAAAGTGGTTTCCTGCACCAACACAAGTGCGAAAAGTGGTTTTTCAACACTAACACAAGTGCGAAAAGTGGTTTTTCAACACTAACACAAGTGCAAAAAGTGGATTTCCACACTAATACAAGTGCAAAAGTGGTTTCCTGCACCAACACAAGTGCGAAAAGTGGTTTTTCAACACTAACACCAGTGCGAAAAGTGGTTTTTCAACACTATCACAAGTGCAAAAAGTGTTTTTTCCACACTAATACAAGTGCAAAAGTGGTTTCCTGCACCAACACAAGTGCGAAAAGTGGTTTTTCAACACTAACACAAGTGCGAAAAGTGGTTTTTCAACACTAACACAAGTGCGAAAAGTGGTTTTTCCACACTAATGCAAGTGCAAAAGTGGTTTCCTGCACCAACACAAGTGCGAAAAGTGGGTTTTCAACACTAACACAATTGCGAAAAGTGGTTTTTCAACACCAAAACAAGTGCGAAAAGTGGTTTTTCAAAACTATCAAGTGCAAAAAGTGGATTTTCCACACTAATACAAGTGCAAAAGTGGTTTCCTGCACCAACACAAGTGCGAAAAGTGGTTTTTCAACACTAACACCAGTGCGAAAAGTGGTTTTTCCACACTAATACAAGTGCAAAAGTGGTTTCCTGCACCAACACAAGTGCGAAAAGTGGTTTTTCAACACTAACACAAGTGCGAAAAGTGGTTTTTCAACACTAACACAAGTGCGAAAAGTGGTTTTTCCACACTAATACAAGTGCAAAAGTGGTTTCCTGCACCAACGCAAGTGCGAAAAGTGGTTTTTCAACTCTAACACAAGTGCGAAAAGTGGTTTTTCAACACTAACACAAGTGCGAAAAGTGGTTTTTCAACACTATCACAAGTGCAAAAAGTGGATTTTCCACACTAATACAAGTGCAAAAGTGGTTTCCTGCACCAACACAAGTGTGAAAAGTGGTTTTTCAAAACTAACACAAGTGCGAAAAGTGGTTTTTCAACACTATCACAAGTGCCAAAAGTGTTTTTTCCACACTAATACAAGTACAAAAGTGGTTTCCTGCACCAACACAAGTGCGAAAAGTGGTTTCTCAACACTAACACAAGTGCGAAAAGTGGTTTTTCAACACTAATACAAGTGCGAAAAGTGGTTTTTCCACACTAATACAAGTGCAAAAGTGGTTTCCTGCACCAACACAAGTGCGAAAAGTCGTTTTTCAACACTAACACAAGTGCGAAAAGTTGTTTTTCAACACTAACACAAGTGCGAAAAGTGTTTTTTTCCACACTAATACAAGTGCAAAAGTGGTTTCCTGCACCAACACAAGTGCGAAAAGTGGTTTTTCAACACTAACACAAGTGCGAAAAGTGGTTTTTCAACACTATCACAAGTGCAAAAAGTGGATTTTCAACACGATCACAAGTGCAAAAAGTGTTTTTTCCACACTAATACAAGTGCAAAAGTGGTTTCCTACACCAACACAAGTGCGAAAAGTGGTTTTTCAACACTAACACAAGTGCGAAAAGTGGTTTTTCAACACTATCACAAGTGCAAAAAGTGGATTTTCAACACTATCACAAGTGCAAAAAGTGTTTTTTCCACACTAGTACAAGTGCAAAAGTGGTTTCCTGCACCAACACAAGTGCAAAAAGTTGTTTTTCAACACTAACACAAGTGCGAAAAGTGGTTTTTCAACACTATCAC